>NC_081415.1:529323568-529689402 GCF_030272615.1 Cryptomeria japonica
AAAATATCTACCAGATTATTCAAAGCAATGTTGTTCTAGAGTAGATAATCAACTAAGACCTCTTCAATTTTATCCTGATCATAGGATGGACGTGAAAATCATATATCTCCAATTTTCTTCATACCATCTTCTTCTTCAAGCACACTTAAAATATTCGTTGTCCTGCAAGGGTCATCTTCATCCATACTATCTTCTTGTTTTTCAATTTTTAGCCATCTTTCCTTTAGCTTCTCTAGGAGGTTCTAGATCATCAAGGTTAATCATTTCTTTCTTCTCTTCACTTCTCTTCATCTTCTTCGGTTCCAAAGAGGAAACTCCAACTGATCTCTTCAATCTTATTCTCTCGGAGGAAGGGCTCTCCTTAGGAGAGCCAACAACACCAAGAATTGGACAAGAACACCACATCTTCTAGAGATTTATGAAATGATCTTTACATGCCTTATTATTGTCTACTAAACAACTCAGATACCTGTAAATCTTCTTTCCGATAGGAGCATTTGACTTCCATACTACATTCTCCTTCAAAGGCAAAGATTTCAGGAGATAAAGCATCAAGCACATGATTAAGGAACCAAAATGGAAAAGATATCCATCATCTTTTGTCATAGTGATATTCTTTGTTAATTGCATCAATAATAGTTCACACAAATCAAAATCCTTGCCATTTACCATCTGATGTGCAACATACACAACTATAGCAGAAGTAGATCGTTCTTTGTTTCAGAAATAAATCTTGTAAGAAACACCATAAGCAACTTACCTCACCAACGGGTCGATGATTGTATCAATTAGCAATGCCCTTTGATCTCCCGTAACGTCAGTTAGGGTTTTGACTTCTTTGTTTTTGACTAATTTCTTTACCAAAACAGTTCCAACACCACAAAGACTAGAAATCGTTGATATAGCTCCCTTTGTAATATGATGGGGTTTGTTCAACATCATGCAACCATCTTGAACATGGCTCAAAAAGAACTTGATTGAATCCTCATCGGTGAACCATGGAAACTCACTCCAAATGTCCAAACCTTTATGCCCTAATTCTTTGATTCTCTGAGATTCTTCATTTGTGAAAAAACTTTCAAGATTCTTGATTTTCTTATGATCAAATTCATCTAATTGTACCTTTGCCAACTTCTGAATATCTCCACATCTAGATTCTCCCATTGCTATCATCTTTGATTCCATAGGAAAGGATGAAAGAAATACCTCTTTTCTGTGCTAACCTTGCTTTGATTCTTCTTTCATTCTTCAGCTGCTCTTCCTCTTCAGTCTCTTCAACACGCAATGCCAAAATGATCACAAAATTTGATATTTAACTTGTTTGATACTCCTAGGGTTTTGCCGCTAAAAATTGTCTTGTCACAATGATGCCATCACCTGTACTCTGCATATGCAATCTACCGGAGCACACTAAACACAATATCAACACCAACACCAACATGCGGTGGCCATTGGGGATAAATAGATTTTCTTTAAGGCTCCCCCTAAGCCAAAGCGATTGGATTAATTTCTAGACGATGAAGCATTGATACCGGACTCGAGTATAGCAAACACAGTCTCTTCCTTCTTTCTCCATACCATAACATTCTTCTTCTTAGATTCATTTGATTTTGTCGAAGCAATCACATTCCTGCATCTATTAGCAAAATGTCCCAACTTGTTGCAATTATAACACTTGATGTTCCTCTATCCTGAATTCATTGAATTTGTTCTAGATCTGCACTAATTAGCTTTATGGCCAAAACCATAGCATATGTGACAATAACCATGAAAGCGCTTATCCATCATGTTCATAAGCAATCCATTCACTCCATTCGCAAACAGTCTATAGCTTCTATTCATAGCTTGATTATTGCAATTATTAGCCTTGTGTCCAAAACTCTTACAATTAAAACATTGAGTATTTTGATTTACTTTACGCCTACGTTCTATAGCCTTATGTCCAAAACTTTTACAATGAAAACAATTGAATGATGGGTACCTTTGAGCA
The DNA here is from genome assembly GCF_030272615.1 of Cryptomeria japonica. Classification (NCBI taxonomy): domain Eukaryota; kingdom Viridiplantae; phylum Streptophyta; class Pinopsida; order Cupressales; family Cupressaceae; genus Cryptomeria; species Cryptomeria japonica. The sequence continues at coordinate 529,325,559 of NC_081415.1, forward strand.
TTTGGTTGGTGGACCGGCGGTCTACTTGCAACAAGTTCTTGATTCCGGACCTTGTTTGTATCTCCAGGTTTCTCTTCAGCTTCCACCTTCTCTTCTTTTCCTTTGTCTTTGTCATTCTGATTTGAGCATTCGTGGAATTGAAAACCTAATCCTTTGTCTTTATGAGATTTATGCATGACCAACAGTTGATCCAATAATGGACTGCTTTCAATGACTTTTGCTTCTGATTTTAGCTTCATAATTTCTTGTTCCAACTTTCCACATTCTTCTATCTTTTGACTGATTGTATCCTTTAGACTTTCTTCCACTTTCTTACTCTCTTCAATTCGCAGCTTCAGACTCATAATAGTCTCATTTGCTTGTTTCAACTCTTTATTAACTTTTTGATGCCTTTCCTTGAAATTCTAGATCTGTTCTCTCAGTTTCTTGACACATTCATCGCTTCCTTGATATTTTCTTTCAATTCTTCATTCTCAGATTCCACACTTTCCAGATCTTCAAGGGTTGTCTTCAACCCTTCACCCAAATAATATTTTCCTGCCATATCCATAGGTGCTATCTATTCAAACAACCAAGATTTGCTTCAAGCGGTTAAGCTAGCAACAAGGGACCAAGCTTTGATACCAATTGTTGAACAGTCCGGAATACTGAGAGGGGGGGGTGAATCAGTATTCCCTTTTAAAATTAAAAACCAAACTTCTGAAACTTAGCTTATTATAAATTAACCTCAACTTAAAAGAAATGCATGCAACATAATTGAAATGCAAGAGATACACAACCATAAGAGAGACACCATATTTTTATGTGGAAAACCCAAATGGAAAAAACCACGGAGAGGGTTAACTCTCAAAATAATATAACTAGTTATATGAGTTTACAAGGCTCACTATTGGAGGGCTCACTGCCCAGATTACAACGGCTTACTGTCAGAAGGCTCACTGCCAAGAGATAGAGACAAAAATGAACTGAAAAAATTGCATCTACATATGCATAGGTTCAGTTCCTGATAAGCTCAGATATCTAAACAATTGCTTGTAGCAGATCCGTTCAAGAATCTCTGCAACTCTATTACAATCCGCCTACTCCAATCTATTGTCGCACCAATTTTGCCTTTCTCCTACACACAAACACACTCAACAACCACAACACACGAACACTCTCACATCATACATAATACTCACTCACCATAACATATATATACCGATAGGTATATGCACTAAGTCGGCTTCAAGAACACTTTCCCCAAGAATACTTTTCCATCGGTCTTCTACAGGTTTTCTTCAACAGTCAAATCACACATTACATTCACTAGAGCAAAACCAAAAACAAGAAAAACATTCAAGGTCAGCTAGACCCGGAATGATCATATCCTTGAACTTCCGCAAGCACATTTCTGAAGCACAAAAACACGATCCAACTTGACATAAAGAAATTAAGATCATGAACAACGTATTGCCAAAATATCATCATCAAAAACCAAAATGCAGAGGAATGCGAAACACTACAAACACTATCGAACACCATCATCGTTGAATACACTTCTGGAGTACAACTTCTGAAGCACCAAATTCAAGTGCATCAACCGATTCCAAAACTTGGTCAACATGAAAGCATATCCACATACTGTCAACATACGTTTCCAGAGCAACATCCTTCCGGAAAACACATCTACAACAACTATAATATAAGCTTCCTGACATAACAACAAGGTTCTTCATCTTCATACATATATACCTATCTTCCTCTATTCTGCAACACCTTCATACATACATACCACTGGACTGCAACACCTTCACTTTGTGCACTGTCTTACTAATATCCAAACCAATCCATATCAGCGGGTTTGACATCAATGACAACCAAACATATATTTCTAACAATTATTTGTCTATTAGGAGTCTCCCAACAGCAACACAAGTAGCAATATTGTACATAATAAATTGAACCACATCTTGCAGCCTTAGATCTATGACCACTAGGTCAAACATCTTGCAGAATGCAAGTGCAGATTTTATTGTATTTGATTCATCCACAAATCTAAAACATATCGTGCCAATATCACAAGAGAAAATTTGATGACTATTTGGTTCCTTCTATCTGTCCATCCGTCTGACACAATGGTGCAACCATTATTAGTGCACTCTAATCCATGCTCATTAATAACATCCTTAACATCTTGTACTACATCATTGAGCATATCAACCCTCAATGTCTCGTAACTGAAACTTAGGACCTATAGTTGCAATAGCATCTACCATAGCTTGCCAATATGGAGACTTAACAATATGGAATGACAATCTATAGTAGTATCGAAAATTTGCTACTGCCTTCTTTTCTTGTTTGTGGACATTCTTCCTCCATCCAATGTCTCCAAGTGGTCTATGCTCTTGGTGTAGTATGAAGTACGAAGAAAGAATTAATGTTTCCTCCACTTGTGTTTGGTCCTTGTGTTGTAGGTGTTGACCCAGATTCTTTCAAATACTTAAGTGTGCCATCTTCCTCATCCAAGTGATTAATTTTAGCATCTATAGAATTAAAACCTATTTCAATCATGGTTCTTGCCTTTTTTGCCTTACCCTCAAAAATTGTGTCAAGAGCTTGTTTTGCCTAAAATGACATCTGCAGGGTAGTTTTTGCAAACATTGGTTTTATTGCCCGTTTCTTTTGTGAAATGCCATTTGAACCGATAAATATGAATTTTCTTTTGTGAGACTAGAAATCCTAGATTGATAAATTCATCGAGGGGCAACAACAAAACCCTAGAATCCAAGCAAAGATCTAGCCTACCAATGAAGAACTTGGAAACAAGTGCAAGAAACAATAAATTAACAACAAAATATACTTTCCAATGCACTCATCATGATTTCCCCATTGCCTTTAAGTCTTATTCGAAATGCTGTCAATTTTCTCTTAAAAATCTGCAAGCACAAGTTAAATAGATAAAAGAAAAGTTCAAATATTCATGGTGATAGAGAAAATGGAGATGGAGATTTGAATTTATAGAAATGGAGGGAGATATATCAATGGTCGATTTTGACTTCATCCTAGAAAGAGATCAACAGTCTAGAATGAATGAGAGGAATGGAGGCTAAAGATAGAGAAAGTGGTGGAAGGGTGGTGGAAAAGAAGAGTGGACAAGTGGCTAGAGAGGAAGGAATTAAATAAATTTAATAATTTAATTCATGTGTGAGGAAAAAGAATAAATAAATTGTAAATTTATTTATTTTTGCAAGAGGTGAATAATTAAATAAATTGAAACAATTTATTTAATTATAGAAGAGATGTTAGCTAATTAAATAATTGAAATAATTATTTAATTATAATGAACTGAAAGATAAAGGATAGAGGATAGATTAATTAAATAATGTTATTTAATTAATGTTGGAAGAAAGGGAATAATTAAAAATTATTTAATGAATTCGAAGAGGAGAAATGACGAGAATGAAGAAGATAATTTTCAGTGTCTTCATTTTGCTTCTCTTTGAGAAAATGTATGTTTCAGCATTGTTCCAAAGAAAATGTGAAAAATTACGAAAGATCGTGCCCTAGTGGACCAAGGGATGGAGGTGTGATGCCCCCTCAAGAGATTATTTGTGCATTAAAAGCATGAATGATCTCTCGAAAGAAGAAAAAGAAGAATGTTAGATGAAAGATGAAATACGATGAAAGTGAAGAGTGAAAGATGTTTGAGTGTTTTTTATGGTTAGATAGGTTTGTTAGTATGACAAAGAAATGTGTAGTGATGATGCTTAGTTGATTTAAATCAAGTAGAGAGATGGTTAATGGATGGATTGATGTGTGGATTTGAGCTTTTATCTGTCAAACGTGCTTTTTGTCATCATAGAGCGTTTTGATTTTGCAAATGGATATATTTGTACCAAGGTATGATAAGACCAAGGTGGATCAGTATCCCTACGCGTGGACAAACACACTCCAAACAAGGAATGCTCTAATCCATTCTAAAATATTAATCTACCTAGTCAAAGTATGTGAAGCATAAAGCATGATGATCCATATGCAAAAAAGTATTAGATGACCTTTGATTTGCATAGGATATATGACGATGCTTAAGTCATTCTGGCATAGACACCAGGAATAACCTTACCCTAGAACTTTATAAGAACATCTCACAAACACAACATATGAAAATAATGTCAATGTCCCATCCTCACTCCTTTGATCACTTGTGGTTATCCTCGAGTAGCATAGGAACATGACATAAGATAGATGAAGTAAAAGAAAAGGCACATTGACCAAACAAGTCAACAACCATTTACATCTTCTTGCCAAAGATGAGTGTTTCAAATAGGGTGATGCTTGAGAGTTTGATGTTTGACAAAATACTAATTGATAGGATGTTGATGTGTGATAGGATGCCTCTTCTAGGATCAATGTGTCCGTAGTGGCATGACATTGTGATCAGGATAGATAAAGTCAATTAGACAATTGATCGGTTTAGGCCATGGGATAGCTTGGTAGTTCATCTATGATTAAGATGTTGCAATACTATGCTTGTTTTTGTTTGAATTGTCAATGTCTTAAAAAAGAGAATTTATTACAAATTTTGATAATGACAACAGGGATGGTGAAAGTATGAATTTATTATGGTAGGCGAATAGTTATTACAGTGATGTTTGATTGCATGGTGAGATGATATTTGACTCTTTTTTAGATTTTTGGAATGTGTGATTTTTACTTTTTTTGGATTTTTGGAAATATATGATTTTTTTCTTTTGGATTTTTGGAAATATATGATTTTTTTCTTTTGGATTCTTGGAAATAAATGTTGTTTTTTTGGATTTGGAAATATATGATATTTTGGGATTTTGAAGATATTTGATTTTTTGGGATTGTTGGTAATATTTGAATTCATTGAAGATGTCTAGATCTCTAATTCAGATAAAAGACATATATTAGGATTTATTCCCAAGCAAGATGTATTTGTTTGCCCCTAGTGTTTAGCAAGGCATGTAACAATGTGAATGGATGAATGATCTAGTGTGATGGAAAGTGAAGTATGGAGCTGGTTTATTATGGAATTGGAGCTGATTTGATTTCCAAGGACTAGCTAGCAATGAGATAACATGTTTTGGAAGTATATGACCCTGTATTTTGATCAAGATCAAGGGATGGATTTGGATAGGATGGAGAAAGGATATGGGTAGGATAAGCAAGATCAAAGGTGGTAGTGGATGATGGAAATAATAAATGGACAAGATATAGGATATAGGTTGAAGGGTGTGCATAAGATAAAGTAGAATAGGACACATGATGCTTTGGAGATCCTTAGCCTCGTCAAGATCAAAGGTGGAAAAGGGAAGATGGATGTAGGTAGGATAACGGATAGGGGATGAGGGATAATGGAGGATATGGTAGGTAGGATAGCATGGATAAAACTTGCCCCCACGTGCAGAATGAAAGAGGATTATGGATTACACATGATGCTTGTTTGCCAGATTTTCGTCATGTTACTTGCCCAATGTGCCACAAGAAGTGGTTTTCACCCATGGACGAATTATTTCTCTTTACTTTTTTTCCTCTTTTTTTTTTTTAAGATATTTGGAATAGTTTGGATGTAGAGGGATAAGGATAAGTAGATTTGGAAGATAGTGGATGCATGCTAGGAGATGGACTCAAGCATCTAGTTTGTTGGATTGTACCCTTGGAAGATGCACTACAATATACCATGGCGATAGAAGCTAGGCTTATGGATGTTGTTAGAATGATAGTAAAGGGAGATGAGATGGATGAGATGTTGTTAGAATGATAGTAAAGGGAGATGAGATGGATGATAAGATGGAAAGGGGTAAGAATTTATGCAAAGGATTTGATGATAGGAATTGAATGATGGAAAATTTGTGTTGGAAAATGGATGGGGTGTTGGAAGAATTGTGTATGAGTGGATGGAAATGTTGGCAAGATCGGCATTGGCACACACCTTAAGGGGTGGTGGAGTGATGGAGGAAAAGTGGATTTTGAGATTTTGATGGAGTGGATGTGGATTTTGGAACATAAGGACCCAAAATGGATGGAGATGAAGGAGGATTTGAGATAGTGGATTTTGGGACATAGAGACTCAAAATAGATTTGAAAAGTGGGAGACTTTTAGATATAGGAATGAAGGAAGCATTTGGAATAGCAATTTTAGATGCCAATTTTGATTTTCCTTTGGGATGTGATGCTTCTATGAGCAATTTGGGAGTTCATATGGTTTTGGTTTTTCTTATTGCTTGATAGGATTTTGTAGCCTTTTGGATTTTTCTTTTTGCTTGATGGGCCTTTGTGGCCTTATGGGTTTTCTTTTCTATTCTTTTGGATTGAAAATTTTGCTTTATTTTTGCATGTCTTTTAGATGGGACATGCTGATCCTTGAATGTATGTGGATTTTTAGACTTATGGGTTTATTCTTGACATCCAAATTATTTTCAACAACAATGGGATTCATGGATGGATAGGAGTAACATGGAGATCTTTTAGCTGGGTTGATGTAGATGGATGGTTGGAAGGTTCTCAAAGATGTGTGCCTTTGTTGATCTTGATTTACATAAGATAAATGAATTGTGAGCTAGGGATGCTATGGATAGTGAATGGAGGGATATAGGGACCTAAGATGGATGGAAGGGATGAAGGATTTGATTTTGGGATATAGGAACCCAAAATGGATATGGAAGATGGAGAGTGTGTGGTTGGATTTAGATGGAGGGATGTGGGATTTAGTAGGGATAATAACATCTTGAGAGTGAGCTATGTAGCCAAGTCCATGAGAATTTGGATTTTCTTTGATATGAAGGGGTTCATATATACCTTGTTCGTAGATGCCTAACCCTTTTCCTTGATAATGCATGCTTTGACAAATCTTTTTACCAATGGGATAATGATTGCCTTTGAAGCAAATGCGAGTCCATTTTGAGGTGGATATGCTATGGAAGGAATGATAAGCTCATGGAATAAACCAGATTGGATGAAAGTGGAGGGACCCATGTGACATGTAAAGGGTTCATGAATAGCTTGGATAGGACCGGTGGGATCTTGAGGTGGATTAGGAGGATTATGACATGGAGTTGAAGGGATATGTTGATCTTGACTTGGAAGGGGATTGTTGGATGGAATGGAAAGAGTGCTTTGCTCTTGATTTTGAATGGGATCATTGGATGGGATGGAAGGGATATCAAGATCTTGCTTAGGAAGTGGATTATGAATGGGACTTGGGGTGGACACTTTTCTCTTGAGATGGAAGGGGATCATCTTGTATGGAATGAAAAAGGATAATGGGATCATCATGAGATTTTGGAGAGATGGGATCTTGGCCAAGAATTGGATGGAATGGGAAAGCCTTGGTATCTTGATCTTGATTCATTTCATGGCTTGTTTCTTCATGACATAGGTCCAATTCTAATGATGTGGTATGAGTTTGGATACGTATGGGGGATTCTAGGAAGGAGTCTATATTTTTGTATGATAAGAATGGATTTTGAATAGGACTCTCTTGAGTGGATTTGATTGGCAATAAAGAGCATGATGGTATTGGATCTAAAATTTCTAAATCATAGAAGGGATTTGTATCAAGAAATGGATTAGCTTGGATTTTATTATTATCTATTGTGAATAACTCTTGGGGATAAACTTGAAAGGTTTCATTGTTGAGTGATTTATTTGATGGAGATGGTGTGGATTATTGTTGTGAAGAAATTGGGGATGAAAGAATGGAGGAAGAAATAGAGTCATATGAGGTGGACATAATATGGCCATTGCTAGACGTAGCTAGATCATTTTAATCATACTCGGAAAAAGTGGCTTGACATATGTCTAATTTCTCATCAAGTGAATTATTGGGATGTTCTTCAATAGTAATGTCACCTTGATCAATAAGGTCCTCATTGAGATTTTTCAATTTTTTAAAATGAAGATTTTCATATCCTTTGGTCCTGTGGTATTCACAAAAATGTCTTTCCACCATGTTGGTTTGAATTGAAGTCATGGTGAACAATTTTAAGTAATGTGATGATGTTTGTCTAGATCAGTTTTGGTTCTCCAAGATTAGTGCATTTTCGTGTTGGTGTTTTGAGAATGTTTGTTATGGGTTTGTTGTTTGGAGGAATGTGTGAGTGGTTTTGAGGATTCGTCATGGGGATGAATGTGTTGATATGGCCAAGTGATATGGTTTTTTGGTAGAAGGGATTTGTGAATTGCAAGTTTTGTGGTTGTGATTGGAGAGGTTGCCATGTTGAATGTGAAGACATCCTATAGTAATATAAGCTTGTAGGATTGAACATGGTGTCTTGTACATTTTTTTGTCTTGCTTTGGGATCTAGTCACAACCAACATTCAAGAGACCTAGAGACTTTGATGTGTTGTGGATATGAACTGATTCTAAGGATGCAAATTGAGTCTAAAGCTAAGTAATGTTTTTGGAATTTTTTTTTTTTTTTTGGGATATTTGGATGATTTTTTGGAATTTTTGAGATGTTTGAAATGAAAACTAAGATGCAACTCTAAAGGATGACTTTAAATTATTAGAGAGTCTGTCTAGACCTTGAGTAATAATGATCAGGATTATGACTAATGCGTCAAACTTGCACTACACTAATGAGTACAAGCCTAATGGATAAAAGGATGTCAATAAACTAATCTGACCCTAAACAAAGGCCAAATCAGCAATATGTAAGATGCAAGGTCCAAATAGTCAATAAATAATCTTGGGTTGATCTAAAGTAATTTGACTTTGAATGTTTAATCTAACATGAAAAATCTGAGATCTAGGATTGCAAGGCAAGAGCAGATGTAGGATGAAAGTGCAGTCTAGTAAGTCTAAGTTTCAGTCTCAAGTCTGTCTGTGGTAGTTTGATTTTGGACAATTTTTGGTCCAAACATAAATGCAACAAAATGTAATAATTGCATAGCTAAATGTGACAAATGCGTAGTTTTGGTAACAAGTTTATTTTTGGGCAGATTTTCATGGCAGATATAGGTTTTTTGGGGAATTTTTCATTGTTTTGGATTGTTTATAGCAAGAAGACGGTCAGGAAACAATGAAGACAAAATGGTTGACTGATATTTTCCAGGGTAAAAGGCCAAATGGTTTCATTGGTATAGCACAAGAGAAGACACTTTTAAAACAAGCACAACCTAATTATTCAAATGGGTGTGTTTTCAATAGTGCAAGCCCAAGCAATAAAATATCGTAGGCTTGTGCAAGCTCGCTCCACTCTCAAGAGCTAATGGCTAGATGTCTAGTGACACAAGGGCTCACCTTTCCTCTTACCTTATAAGTTCGAAAAAAATTTAACCAAGGGATTTCCACCTTACTCAGTACGGTACATGTTGAGTAACTTCAATCATGATATTGTACTTTACACCACACTATGGAAACGACCAATGGCTCCTAGGCTTCTAAAAACAATGGTTCTTAGTGGGAGATGCTCTATGAACACCAATCCATCTACAAGTGTGAGACCTAAGTGCAAGTGAAAGTCCCTTCACCTTGTGTCTTGAATTACCAAGGGCCCCAAGGATGTGCCAAACACTATGTGATTGGATTGACGTACAATTTTTGTTCTCCCTCCTTTATATAGCCTACCAAAAAATGTGCTTGAGGTCAAAGCAATGGGGAATGAGGTCCGAAAGCAAGCTTCTCCATTGAAAAGAAAAGAAGATTGTTGTGGTTTCTCTTGCACACAAGTTCGCACTAACACGTGAGGGGAAAGGATACGCCACAACACCCTTAGGAATAATAGAACATGAAAGTGCACAAAACACTTAAAGCAAGGTTCATTCCATTAATAAAAATGAAGTGTGAGTTAATCTAGAAATCACAAGCACGTAAACTTTGTAAGAAATTCATTAGTAGTTTAAGTTTTGTCTTCTCCCAATGATTGCCAACTCACAAAGATATGTCAGTAGTTTCAGTTTTGGGTCTTCCACAAACGAAGGACAAGCTGCCTCGATTTTATTAGTGGCCAAAAACACAAATCAAATGTGTAAGTTTCGAAAATCAAATGCAACAAAATAGAATAAATAAAGAAATGAAATTCTTTATTTTTTTAAGTAAAACCATGCCAAAATTAAGAAACCATTTTTTTGGACACAAAACCACCAACAAAAACCATTTGTATGCCTTTGGATTGAGTAGTTTCAACAGCAATATTAAAACAGCGATAACTTTTTCAAATTGTAACAAAATTCAAAACTATAAAATGTTACAAAAAGCTTGGAGTGAGGCTGCAAAACCTTGAAACTGTTATACAAAATACTGCATGTAAAATTTGCTATTGATGAAAGAACAATTCAGATATTAAAAGAGAAGCAGCAATATTAAAACTGTGATAATATATTCTGGAAAGTGTAGATCTACAAACCCAGAATCTGTTTTACAAAATACTGTGTATAGAATTTTCTATTGATGAAAGGATAGAACAACCTTTGAAAGAAAATTCACAAAAAAATAAGAGAAGCAAACCCTTGCAAAACCCACTATCAAAATATAATGTAAATGGATCAAGATATACTCAAATGCATCATGAAAATCATCAAATGTGCCGAAGTTTGGATCAAATGTTTGTTCTAACCTGTAGCCTACTGAAATAAAAAATCTCACAAAAACGTTAAATTTTAGGGACATGAGTTCCGCTAGGCGTGCCAAAATGTGAGACTAGAAATCCTATATGCATAAATTCATCAAGGGGCAACCAAAAAACCCTAGAATCTAAGCAAAGATCTAGCCTGCCAATGAAGAACTTGAAAACAAGTGCAAGAAACAATAAATCAACAACGAAGTATACCTTCCAATGCACTCATCATGATTTCTCCATTGTCTTTAAGTCTTCTTCAAAATGTTGTTATGTTGCTCTCAAAAATCTGCAAACACAAGTTAGATAAAAGAAAAGCTCAAATATTCATGGTTAATGTAATGTCCCTTAATTAGTTATACTTTAAATTAACCTAAATTTGCCCAAATCTAAATAGGTAATTAGGTTTATGGGAGTACCTTTGTATACTGTTTTCCTGCAACACAAAATTAGAGAACATATATGAAGTAATACTGATGCAGGAGCATCCCCGGTCGATGAACAATCTTGCATCAACCAAAAATATTTCCTTTCAGTTTTGTTCTTGTTTAGTTCATTGTGCAGTTTTCTATGTTCTTACCGGTTGGTAACGGTAGTTGCTTGCTTTTCGTTGCAGATCTTATTTTCGGTTTTCAGGCTGGTTCATGTGCTTAATTCCAAATTTTCAGTCCAGTTGGGTTCTTTTCCGGTCAGTTATATAACGTATTGATTTTAAGAAACTAAAATATATACTTAAATACTATAAATTTACATAGAGAATTCTTCTCTTTTTAAATATTATAAAATATACAGGCTGAGTTGGCTTAGTAGTGGAGAATTTATGCTCTTGAGAGAGAGGTTACAAGTTTTCTTTTCCGGTCAGTTATCGCTTCTAGTTGGTTGCTTTTGGGTTCCGGGACAATTCTTGTGCTTACCGGTTGGTTTTCCTTCATTTTCGGAACGATTCTTGGCGTGTGGATCTATTTTGGGTCTTGTCCGATGTTCTTTGGCGTGTGGCCAACCTTCCTGCTGAACCGCACTTCTTGGTTGTTATTTTCCGGAAAGATTTCTTTAATTCTTAGGGCCGACCTAGTTACATGTTTCATTTTCCTGCATTGGTAAATGTAATCTTGTATGGCCGACCCGGATATGTTCCGATGGGTATAAATATGGCATTATGTAATCATTTGTAGGGGTAGAGGAAGTAGAATTGAGAATAAGGATTGAGATTCGCATTTTGTGATCCGGTTGATTCTTAGAGTCCCTGTTGGATTGTATCTGGCTTGAAGCCTACATGTAACCAGTTAACTACTAGATGTTCTATGATAATTGTATGATGATAACCGGTTGGTTGCCGAAAGTTCTAAGGCAATAATATGATTTTTTTAATCTTGTTATGTTTTCTTGTTGCTTTCGTTGTGTTACTCTTGCTGCATAAGCCGGTTGATTCTCTTTGAGGGTTTCACTGGTTATGGCTGCATCAAGTGGTATCAAAGCTGGTTATGAACTGGCTGGTGGAAGAGTTGTTTGCGAACATTGAGGCATTCCTTTGGGTGGACAGATCGTCGATTGGAGGCAGGTTGCGCGTGTGTTCAATAGATCGCCGAGGAGAGGCAATTGAAACCGGTAGTCAAATCGCCGAGTTGAGGCATTTCACCAGAGTGGAAGAGGAGATGCCACCTAGAAGGACAAACCCTCGGAGGGTAGAGAAGATGATGGAAGACTTCAAGAATGAAGTGAGGAACGAAATCCAAAACGCTTTGGCTGGTTTGCGGAGAAACCCTAAATCTGAGGATGAGTATGAAGAAGTCGGTGAAGAGCTTGAAGTAGAAGAAGTTGAAGGACCGGAAGATGGAAGAGAGGGAAGATTCCTGAGAGCAGTGGCGCAAGCAAGTAAAGTTCATAAAATTGAAGTTTCCAATTTTTCCGGAACACTAAACCCAGAGGATCTAATTGATTGGATTGGAGAGTTGGACTACTTTGAGTTTGAGGATATCAAGGACCCGTAGAGAGTCCGGTTGGCACAGACTAAGTTGAAAGGGCATGCTGCCTTGTGGTGGAATGAATTGCAGAAAGACAAAGTAGAGAATGGTGAATTGAAGATCACTCGGTGGAGACAGATGGTTGCAAGATTGAAGACCAAGTTCATACTGGAAGACTATGAGTTGGAATTGTTTAAGAAGTTGCAGAACTTGAAACAAAGAAACATGATTGTGAAAGAGTACACTGAGGAATTCTACAAGGTGATGATTCGATCTGGACATAGAGAGATGGACACAGAAAAGGTGGCGAGGTACATGTTATCACTTGAACCTGCACCCCTGTTTGCTAAGCTATCAACTCAGCAGGCTTGTGACACATGGGAACCCTCCTAGGCCTGTGGGTTGCCTAAAAAATGGAGTGAACCTCCAGAGTAAGCTGGTTCTTTTCAAAATCTGCACCTAAACTAACAGCTTCTTCAAGGAAAAGAGTAAGGAGGAAAAAACATGTAAAGCTGAAATCTAAATCTAAGGTGATTTGCACCAGATGATATTTTGAAATCCAACTAAGCAAAAGATACACAGTAAAACAGTGATAATAAACCTCTTTTACACTAATCAACAACCCATGATCTTTGCATCAATACTTCATAAGAAGGCTGGATAATCACAGTCCTAAGAGGAAAAAACCTTTTTCACAACCTGAGACTGGTAATTACTAAAAACACAACTTATGACCTGCAAGAGCATGTATGTTTCTGCATAGGGCATCAACAGAAAGTGCAATTTTAAGGGGGGCAAAAAGCCAACCACAAAAAACTAACTAACCCTAAAGATACAATAACAGAAAAGATGAGAAGTAGAGAGGTAAGCCAAGCTATTATCCTTGCCAAACAGGTATCACCAAGCTTTATAATTCCTGAAAATGTGTTACAAAAACATCCCTTCCTGCAGAGAGAACTCCAAAATTACAGTCTGCTAAAAGATGAATGAATCAGCACCCTAGCCAAAATGAAGGCTTCTAGTATATATGCGTTTTTCCAAGGCAGTCAAAAAGGCTCCACCTCCTCATTTTAGTTCGAGCAAACTCAAAAAACCCACCTTTTTGGCCCCAAACATGTCTGAAAAGGAATGTACTTGAGCCAAAAGGTCAAGCCACCCATTCTGCAACCATAAAACCCCTTAAATGCATCATAAATGACTCTGAAATATCCCTGACAGGCTTGCAAGCCCTCATAAATGCAAAAATATCTCTCCCTGACCTCCAAACAAATATCTGATAAAGTGATTTTAAAAATCATGATTACCTAATTGAACATTTGTTTGATTTTATTTTATTTATATTTAAAGTAAAGGTTTTAATAACATAAAAACAATAAAATTATTTTATTTAAAGTGATAAATAAAAATAAATCACTTTAATAGGATAATTTTATTATTTTTATTTATTAAATAATAAAATGTAATAAAAAATATATTTAATTAAAGTGTTTTAATTTACACTTTCGTAAATAAATTCCTTTATTATATTTTATTACATTTTTACCATAATTATAAAATAAAATGAAAAAAGCACATGTTTAATTAGGCAATGATTTTTTTTATAAAAAAAACTTTAAAAAGCATTCATTTACCTCTATTAGGAGATCATACTTCCTAAGTGATTTTTAAAATTACTCAATAAGTAATTTGAAAAATAAGGAATATTAAGTGATGTTAAATCACTTAGGAAGTAATGCAAATTTTTAAAGTGATTCACAAAATCACTTAAGAGGTATTTGGCGATAGCTCACTATGTGGTCTTTTGCGTTTCACGTGGCATAGAAGGGAGAAGAATAAAATGTAAAGGAAACATAGGCAATTCGATGATATTTTAGGGGAAACATAACCCTAAAACTCTCATTTTCCTCCTCATTTTTGCATTCGACTTTCTGGAATCTTCTCTTTGAAGCTGGGCGCCGCTAGGGTTTGAACTGGGCATGGAAGGAGGAAGAAGAAATCAGTCGTTTGCTGTTGCTGGGCGTAATTGTGAGTGCTGGGCCTATGTGGCGTTTACAACCTGCTCTTCTCTCTGTGTTTTTGCTAATTTCGGGCCCATTTTAGGGAGCCGCCATGGAAATTTTCTTGTATTTCTGTGTATTTCCTGGGCGTTCGATATTCATCCCTGCTGCTTTAAACCTCTGGGTGCCGCCACGAGCTGGGGTTTGGACTCTGCTGGAAACAATTAATTGCAAAAACAAGGTGCAATTTGATGACTTTCTGTGTGTGTTGGGCGCCAAATCTGCGAATTTCTTCATTCCTTGGCATTCAACACTTATCTCTGCTGCTTACAGGTTCGCTATTTTTCACTAAGTCTGGAAGGAAAATTTGTATTTTATGAATCATTGCATGGCTTTTCAATTTAATCTGAACATCTCTAAACACGTAGAAGAAGCAGATAAACAGGAAAATATATGTTTGAATCCCTCCACAGTCTCCACCTCTAACATTATTCCCAGTATTGCCTCTGTGTAGTTGATAGTAACTTAGAACGAAGGTTGACGCCATCCCTTTCAATCCCTTGCATTTCCTGTATATTTAAGAAACACATACACGTCACCAGTTGGGTTTTAGAAGGAAATGCAGGTATTTTCGCCATTAATGGCTGCCACTGCTTACCCCCTTTGAAATCTTCTGTTCTGGTTTTGACTTTCTGAGAATAACTTTCCGAAAAAACAAGGGTTTTTTAGTCTCCACGTATATGAAATTATTGCCATATTCTTGATTGAGTCCCAAAATGATCTACTTTTATTCTCTTCTACAGCAGCTTCACATTCTGTACTCATTCTTCTGTCTCTGCTTTATAAATTGATGACAACAATAACTCTCTTGCCTCACACTTACTGAATTCAATTCCTATCATTTGCATCATCTCAAAATCTGATTCTACACCCAGAGCATAAAACATAAGCACAACTGGAACTGTAATTGCAAAGAAATAAACAGAAATCACTTTTCTTCCTGCACACCATTTGTCATCTTTTGATGTCTCGAGGACTTTTGCTCCTTCAAGAAGAGACCTCGTAAAAACAGGTGCCTCCCTTAGTGCACTACTGCCAACTATATCCTTAAGGAACTGCTTCCCACCAGTTTGTTCTAATGAAGACGATGTTTGACGTGGGTCAGACTGTAGATTGCCTTCCTTGTCTTTCTTCTGTATTTGAACTGCAAGTCTGACAGAATTTTGAGAAGCCACAACCAAGTCATCTGATGGCTTCATAACAGAAGGGCTTTCAGTATCTCCACCATTTTGGATTGTATGGAACATTTTACCCTCAACTGCATTTTCTAAAGATTTTGTGGTTGTCTCTTTAGAAGCTATTGGGAAGAATTTCTCCTTCAGGGAAGTTTCATTAAAGCAGCTTTTGCCTGTTTTATCAAACTTCTTACACCTATGTAATGTCCGCTTAACAAAATCCAAGTTAGCCTGCTGTTCTACCTTCTTTGCTGCACTCCTCCTATGAAAGCCTCTGCCTCTTGGTCCTAGATATCGTTTGGATGCTCTCAATACGAGCTTGTTCAAAGCAAGGCGTTCACATTCCCTTTCTTCCACCTTCCAGCTCTCAGAAACAGCCTTTTCTAGATGAATTATTTGAGCTTCCGTTTTGCAAACCTTTTCTCGAAGTTCTTTTCTAAGTTTATTAAGTTCCTCTTCTATACTGTCATCATCTTCGGATTCTAGATCAGGCACAGAATCTAGAAAAGAGCCCAATGCTGTGAAGTTCCAAAAGAATCTTCTCATCCAGAGACATTTGTTGATACTCAATCTCATGTGAAGCAATGCCAGAAGCTACACAATTAGTTTGGCAGCCAGATTGTAAACCAAATTGATTCCTCTGCGATCTTATCGTGTGCCTCTCCTTCAAATTTCCTGAGTCTGCTTTGGAAATATCAATGTCTGAACCTTCTAAAATATCATATTCTACTCCATTTTTGTCACTGTGGACATAAACTTCAGATAAATAATTTATATATCCATTTAAAGAAGTGGAATCATGGGAAACGTTTAGTCTTTCATTATTATGCATTTGTAGTTGTCCTGCAATCTCTGGTTCCACTCTACTGAAAGTCTCATCCTCACTGCATTTCTCAACATGATTTTTATGGGGTGACACTTGAAGTCCTTCAGACTTTCATGTGGACTATCTTCATGCATGCTGCCCTTTTTAAATAACAGTCTTGAAAAACTCTAAATGGCTGTGAGATGTTGCCATCACTGCCACATTTGTGCTTGTCAACTGTTCTTTGGGTTGCTCCTTGTCTACAGTGAATGCATTGGGCAGGTTGTATCGACTTTTTCTTTTATGAGGGCTGACATTAGATGTTTGAGATCCTCTTCATGTCTTTCCTTTATTGATGCAAGCTTTGACCCCTTCGTAACTGTCACTTGTTACTCCTTTTATGACTGTTCCAAATTTGCAAGGGTTTGTATGTATCAACAACAGCAACATTTGCTTGATAGGATTTCACTATCCTTGCTTACATCCTCTGAGACATGTGACCTTTGGCTTGAATGATTGTTGTTCACACTGACTTTATTTCTTGTCTGTATCACTTTCTGAAATATGACTGCATGCCTTTGTGAATTGATCACTGTGATTGTATCTTAATCATATGCATCCCCTCCATAATTGTGTTTAATGATATCTTGCTTTGCGTTAGAAGATGTCTTCGTCATGATTTCTGAAAATGCATTGTATTCCTTACTATTTGCTACTTCAACTGTTCCAGTCATTCAGGCAATGACTGGTTCCATTCTCAACATGCCTTCTTCACTTTTTGTACTTATGTATACATATCTGTATATTTCCTTTCTGCACTTGATGCATGTAGCTAGTCTCACGGCTCTTTGTGTGGGACGCATGTTTGAATATGAATAAAATACTTCTCCTTTTGATGAGATGTCTCTCTCTTTTGTTGTTACAGACTAGAAGTATTTAAAAATACCATCTTTAGCTCACTTCTTAGTGCAGTTGGAAATACAAAAATAGAGAATTAGTACACACTTGTTTCTTTTTGTAAAAACTAGCATTTCTTAACCTATTTTTCAGCTAAAAGCGAAAAATAGGTAACAGTACATAAATGGACTTGCATTTAACATTCAGGATGAGATGAGTATGTTGAGGGTTTCCACAGATGAAGAAGCTTACCAGTATGCTTTGAAGGTTGAGGAGAAGGTGAGAAGAAGACAACCGAATAGAGGGAAGGAGAAATTCAAGGGACAGATGAGTACAGAGAAGCAGAATTTTGAGGAAGAATCAAAACCTAAGTGGAGTAAGGAACCGGAACAGAAAACACAAAGGAAAGGCACTGGCAGTACTAGTAGAGAATTTTCTGGCAAATGTTTCAAGTGTGGAGAAATTGGACATAGATTTTATGAATGTAAGCAGGGAATGGCAAGAAGTTGTGTGGCAAATGAGGAACCGGAAAGTGAAGTTACTGGATTTGACTGTATACCGAAGCAAGGAGAATCCCTTATGTTCAGAAGAAAGGATACCGGATCTACTCAGAGGAAGAGTCTTTTTCCGGATTGTGTGCAAATCAGGGGGTAAGTGTTGCAAGGTTATTGTGGATACTGGGAGTAATGACAATTTGGTATTTGAGGAGATGGTTGTGAAGCTTGGATTGAAGAGGCTTGAGCATTCTTGTCCTTATGAGGTAAGTTCATTGGAAGATGATCAAAAGATAGAAGTTAAGGAACAATGTTTGGTGAATTTTAATATTGGGCCTTTTAGGGATGAGGTCTTGTCATGTCTTATTGGGAAGACCTTGGCAGTTTAATAGAGGAGCTATTTATGATTGTAGAAGAAACCTAATCACTATTGAGAAGGATGGGCAGAAGTTCACATTGATTTCTTTGAAGGAGAAAGAGAAGGAGGTGAAGAATCTAAGTCCTGAGAAAAGTTGCAGTACTGAGAAACCGGTTGCAGAGGTTATGCTAGAAAGTTTGCAGAAAGATCTGATAGAACTGGTTGCAGAGGTTATACCGGAGGGTGACATGAGTTTGCAGAAGGATCTGACAGATGAGCCTGATGGACAGATGGAACCGGAAGACAGAAAGCTTATGGAAACAAACTGGATGAAGTCTTGTGGCAGAAGAAGGAAAGCAGTAAACAGAGACAATGTGCATATCCGAAGCAAAGGAAGATAAGCAAAGAGAGTCAGGGGTTAGAGAAGCCGATTGAGGCACTGGAGGAGCTAAAGAAGAGGCTGGAAGATAAGGAAGATGTTTGGATCAGAAATGAGCATGGGGTCTTTATTCCGAATCTTTTTAGATGTTCATGAGTTGCCTCTCATGGAACATCTTCTTTCTACCTAGGGTGTTTGATGCAAGAGCATCCCTGGTCGATGAGCTATCTTGCATCAACCAAAAATATATCCTTTCAGTTTTGTTCTTGTCTAGTTCATTGTGCAGTTTTCTATGTTCTTACCGGTTGGTACCTGTAGTTGCTTGCTTTTCGTTGCAAATCTTATTTTCGGTTTCCAGGCTGGTTCATTTGCTTAATTCCAGATTTTTAGTCAAGTTGGGTTCTTTTTCGGTCAATTATCGCTTCCGGTTGGTTGCTTCTGGGTTCCGGGACAGTTTTTGTGCTTATCGGTTGGTTTTCCTTCATTTCTAGAGCGATTCTTGGCATGTGGATCTATTTTGGGTCTTGTCCAATGTTCTTTGGCGTGTGACCGACCTTCCTGCTGAACCGCACTTCTTGGTTGTTATTTTCTGGAAAGATTTCTTTAATTCTTAGGGCCGACCTAGTTACACGTTTCGTTTTCCTGCATTGGTAAATGTAATCTTTTATGGCTGACCCGGACGTGTTCCGGTGGGTATAAATATGGCATTATGTAATCATTTGTAGGGGCAGAGGAAGTAGAATTCAGAATAAGGATTGAGATTTGCATTTTGTGATCCGGTTGATTCTTAGAGTCCCGGTTGGATTGTATCTGGCTTGAAGCCTGCATGTAACCGGTTAACTACCGGATGTTCTATGATGATTGTATGATGATAACCGGTTGGTTGCTTGAAGTTCTAAGGCAATAATATTATCAGTTTCTGTAATCTTGTTATGTTTTCTTGTTGCTTTTGTTGTGTTACTCTTGCTACATAAGCCAGTTGATTCTCTTTGGTGGTTTCACCGGTTATGGCTGCATCAAATACTTATAAACTGAAACATATACTAATGAATTAGTTTGAGTGATGCAAATTTTAATGTATTAATTTACCATTAGTATTGGATTTATTAGATAAAACTAGATTGTTATATTTGTTAGATACAATCAGATTTGTTAGACAAAATCAGATTGTAGGTTAGTTGCTTTCTTAATTATCCAATTCATTAGTACACTTAGGGTAGGCTAGTTGGCTAGGGTGTCCAAGAGATCCTCCATCCTAGGCCCAAGAGCAGATGCTACGTCCCCCTTGGTTCCATATGGCAGGTGTTAAGCATCCATCATGAAGTGGCGTACCTAGTGAGGTATCATATCACCATTCCCCCTCATCACAATTACCTTCCCTCTTAAGCCCAAGAGCAGATGCTTCACCCCTCTTGGCTCCATGTGGCAGGTGTTAGGCATCCACTATGGAGTGGCATACTTAAGAGAGAGTCCCTCATTCACAATGAATCATTTATATTTATTCATTTCATCACATTATGATAAATTAGATCTGACATAATCATCACATTTGTTTAAATTACATTAGTGCCTTGTATTGTGTTATCATCAATGTTTTCTGTAAGTATTACTTTGTATCAGTATTTGTCATTTATTGTCATTATTCCATTACAATCAATTTATTATTCCTTATATTATTCGCATCATATGAATTTACAGCATTACAATTATTTGTGCAAACTGAATTTGATTGTATTAT
Organism: Cryptomeria japonica; assembly: GCF_030272615.1. Classification (NCBI taxonomy): domain Eukaryota; kingdom Viridiplantae; phylum Streptophyta; class Pinopsida; order Cupressales; family Cupressaceae; genus Cryptomeria; species Cryptomeria japonica. Next base: position 529,345,988 of record NC_081415.1, read on the forward strand.
GTATTCCTAGATTAATGTGCAGATATATATTTATATGTTATATCCAACAGTATTGTCATTTTAATGTTGTTTGAATAATTACATCTAATTTGCCTCTCAAATTAATATCATATTAATGGTCCCCATTTGATTAAGGTTATACACAACGGTTACATTTAATAATATATAAATAAGATTTTAATATAATTATAATTTGCTGACTGCTACATTTTAATATTCTAACAGAAATTAGTCTTCTACATACCTGTTACTGCTGGCTCCTATTTATCTCTGTTGGCAGCCTTGAAGTTTCTTCCCATGCTCCCTTCTTATCCTTACTGTCAGACTTAGGCCAATCCCTTCGTGCTTGTTCCTTTTTATCCTTGTTGGTAGTCTGCTGATCTATCTTCTTCCCCCGTGTCCCCTTTAATGCTAGGTCGAACCCCTTTTGTACCCCTCTCTTGATTTGGAGAGACACGATCTTTCCTTGGGACACAATCGCTTGTATTGGAGACATCGTTTGACTGTCGGCTTTCATCATTAATGACTTGTTTGGGATTGTTTGTTGAACTAATCACCATCGCCCCTTCATAAACTTAACATCAATTGTTATACAAATCACAGAGTCTTATGATACGTGTTGTTTGTCTCTTCATGAATATATTGAGTAGAATTGATAGAATGAAGAATGTTAAGTATTAGTGGATATTGCATAGCAATAAATAAATTGCCATCCTCAAGATACTTTATCATCGATTGACTACCCCTTGTCTTACAATTAGCAATACTAATCGTTGTTTCTTAATTCATAGTGGTCTATTGATTAAGATACGATTTTTAACGCTATCTTCCTATTGATGCCTGGGTTATTATATTCAGCTCTAGGTTAGAGCCTTCCTTCATATTGATTATCGATATAGAGTAGGTCACTTTTGTTTTATCGTGGTCAAATTTGGAGTACTCATCGCTGCACCTTGAGCTCTCAACAAATCATTTTTGTCATCATCAGTTCTTGTCATTAGTTGTAATCTCAGGTTAGTATATTATCTTTAGACCATTCATTTATTAATATTAAATCTCTAATCATCCTTTTCTTTTATGCATCGATAGTATATCCTGTTTTGTCCGATCATGACCTGATATCTCATCTTCGTATATGCTCAGTTGTGATAATGCTTATTTGATAGTTATGTCGATACTAATGATTTAGAGAATGTTAATTGTTGATTGTGATAATATGCTTGATGTTTGTTGTTAATACATCGATACCATCTATTAAATGATGTCTTTCATTTCTATTATAATCTCTCTTGTATGATAGATATTATAATTAATGTAAGAGCTATTTATTAACTTAGTTGATTGCATACCCTTATATCTTCATTCCTCGATTGTGAGGTGTTGAAGTTATATAGCTGCGAGAGAGCCTTCCTCTTGCATTGGTAATTTATTTCATATTCGTTTTCATCCAGTGTGGCTAGCTCCTTCGTAACCGTCTTTCCAGCATGGCAAGCGTGGCTTGTTCTTTCATATTCCTTCCTCTTGCTGTCGGTGAAGTTCACTACTTGGATTGTTGTCGGTGGCTTATCTGTCTTCTTCCGTTCATACTTGTCTCTTCATCTACCGTTTTTCATGAGCTATTGCGGGTATGTGACCGTTTCTTTGGTGTGGATGTCTTTTGGTATTTCCACGACAGCTATTGGCATCGACGTCTCTATAAGATTAGGCGTTTGGTTCAGAATTGAACATATGTTCTTCTTGATGCATGTTCTGTTCTTCTTAGGCAACATATGTATTTCTGAATCGTGCAGGTTGTGGCATAGTTATTTGTGTGCTTCATCATATAGTCACGTGTAATACTTTTTCAGTATTTTTTGCCAAGTCCGAACTCTGAGATTTTCGGCATTCATTGTTTTATGGAGAACAATTGATGTGTAATTTTATGTTTTGAGAGGAGTATATCATTAGTTATCATTCTATCAAGGAGTTGTATCTGATAAGAAAGGAATTCAGACTTTGTGATAGTAGATTGAAGCTTTCAATTTCTGTATTGGTCATTTGAAGTTTTCAATAAAGGTATTACTTTTGCGGGCTGGGTTTTTCACCCTCAAGTGAAGGGTTTTCCTAAGATAAATTCTGTGTATCTTGTTTCAGATTTATGTGTTGCTAAAACATTATCAGAGCGAGGTTCCTTCTATATAGCCTAACCGCCTAAAGGTAGATCCTGTGCTTTTAAGGGAGTTCTATCAACAGGTTGCAGATGTCCAATCAGCTACTTGTCAGAACTTATGCATGCAATTTGAGTCTTTCTAAATGAAAGAGTTGCTACAATCTTCTGAAGACGTTTCATCCTTTGTTGAGCGGTTGCTTCAGAAGCTGAGTGTTCCTTCTATTCGTGTATTCTTTGTTCTTCAAGGATTTTGAAATCAAAACAGCTTCGGTGAAGGAATTGGTTTTTAGCGATTTTCTTTGAAGGTGTGCTCTGAGCGATCGCTGCGTATAAATACGATTGTCGCTGAACTGAAGATAGACAGTGAGTGATGACGAGGGCCGAAGGCCACTCAGTCATTATCACTAGATGCTTTAGTATGGTTGAAAATTCCAATACTGAGCGAGATTTGGAAAGAACATTGGTGGAAGACTAACTTATAGAGAGATAAGTATTTTCTTTGTGGTTGAATGATGTTCATGAATGATTGCATGCCCTTATATCTTCATTCCTTGATTGTGAGGAGGACATGTTGAATCTTGTCTTCGTTATACTGACTACTAATATTTTATAAATATAATATACGGAGCTTTCTCCTAGGCATGTAATATTGGTTTACTTGTTTTGATCTGGGGACGTGACAGTTAAAGAGAAAATGGAGATGGAGATTCAAATTTATAGAACAAGAGGGAGATAGATCAATGGTCTAGTTTGAATTTATCTTAGGAAGAGATCAACAATCTAGAATGAATGAGAGGAATGGAGGCTAATGATAGAGAAAGCGGTGGAAGAGAAGAGTGGATAAGTGGCTGGAAAGTGGAAGGTATTAAATAAATTTAATTATTTAATTAATGTGTGAGGAAAAAGAATAAATAAATCATAAATTTATTTATTTTTGCGAGAGTTGAATAAATTGAAACAATTTATTTAATTATAGAAAATATGTTAGCTAATTAAATAATTGAGATAATTATTTACTTACAATGAACTGGAAGATAAAGGATTGAGGATAGATTAAGTAAATAATTAAAATTATTTCATTAATTCGAAGAGAAGAAATGACAAGAATGAAGAAGTCAATTTTTAGTGTCTACACCTGTTTTGTGCTAGTTTCATGTTAGTATTATGCTTGCCAAAGCATGCGAGAAGGGTATAACCATTTTCAATTTCTCACATTTCTTGAAAAGGATCTCAACTAAAAGCTAAAAAGATAACATGTGTGATTCTATCAAGGGTTATGAAATGGCTGATTTCATAGTGCCCTAGTTTTCCAGCCCAATCGTTATTTTATTTAGAATTCTGCAAGAATTGACAATTTTGGCTTCATTCATTAATTGATGAAATCATTCTTGTTTAGGGCTTTGAGATTAGGGATATTAACAGTTATCAATTTTCCATGACACATAAAACATGTATATTATTTGACTGCATATTGGTAAGAAATCCGATTCAATGATAATTAAGTTTCATATATTTTTGGTTGAGTGTTATTTGCACTACAAAAATGATGACACTTGTGAATAGCGTTGTTACATGAGTACACATTTATGAACCTATGGTATCCCCAAAATAGGAATTTCTACTCAACACCAAAACAAAGATAGGACAGACCTCTAAGTTAGGGGTTGTACACAATAGAGGTGTTTTATATCCCCAAAAACTGAAAAATACATAACCAAGGTTACCCCAAGTTTCTAGGATGGGGGGACAGGGGGACAAGAGGATGCATTTCCAAGTTCCTGATTTTTCAAGCCATTTTCAGCTAAGTTGCCGGTGCCGGTTCGGATTCGGATTCGGGTTCGAGATTCGGGTTCACTAGTTTCTTCAAAATTGTTTTGGGGTGGGTTCGGGTTCGCTTTGGGTTCGTCCGTACAAAAACATATAAAAATATATACATATATGCAGCAGCAATTAAGTTCATAATACACCACTACCAACTATGCTAATAGTAAAGTAACATAGCAAAATGCCAAAATACACCACCATATCAATGTTTCAGTTCAAAACTATTAATGTCAACATTAGCAATCAGCCACCACTGATCAAATATCATCAAAAGTCATCAAACATATCACCCTTCAACACTTCTTGAGCAATGGCAAGCAAACAAGAAAGTTTAGCAATGGAAGCAAGAATTTTTCTTTTTCATTCACAAATGCACAAATGAGATATTTTTCACCTTTTTGGCCTTTTTAGTGGTCTATTTTAGGATTGGAGGGTCGAGTTGACCAAAAAAGAACTAAAAAAAATCAAAAAAATGTGTAAAACCAATCAAATTCTGCCAGAGTTCTGCTGCTGAAGTCAAAATTTGCTGCAAATTCTTTCAAATTCTCCCCAGGTCCTTCACAGCGAACCCATAGTCCAAACACGAGACCCTGGTTGTATTTATGTCGGACCAGACCAGGCCCCTGGGCTGCCAAGGAAGAATTTGGCAACTTAGATTTTTGGGGACGGCTAGGGGATGGCTACATAAAATATAGGGAAATTTTGAAGAATTGTTAAATATTAAAATATACATATACATAATAGACTGATGTTGAAAGCTCGGACAGGTAGCAAAGTTGGCTTGGACTGTGGGTTTGCTCCCCATTGATATCGGGTTTGACTCTGAGGCCTAGAATCACCCGATGGACCTAGCTTACGGACGGCTTGGTACATCTCCAGGGACTAGTCTCGCCTCAGCTCGCCCCATAATGGGAAACCTGTGTCGCTAGGCTGAGTCGCAGGGATGCCCTGGACTACCAAAAACAGAAAAGACTGATGTTGAAGTATGCTTCATGAAAGGCTAGAAAAAGCAATATATATCATATATGGGTATATATGTGGCTTTTCCCAACCTTTCATGAAGCATGCTTTAACATTAATCTATTATGTTCATACATACATAATACATGCAGACATCATAACACCTTCATTTCTTATATTGTTCTTGCTAGTAGCATTTTAAGCTTTGATATAAAAAAATTCTGCTTCTAAATCTGTGGTAACTTTTCTATGCTAATATTTTCCAATTGGCAATTGCCAATAGTTCTTTGTGTATCCCATTTCAATCAAATGATATGCTAGTTTTCAAAGTCATTAGTTCCTCTTTTTCATCCCAAAGCCATTAATTCTTATTTTTTGTCAAATCCTGATCTGTGGGTGGAGTGGAGAATAGCACCTTGCTTGTTGATATGCTGTTACTCGTTATTGTCGACCAAATAGATACTAGAGAGAATAAATCAATCATTTAGATTAGGTCTTCATTTCCAGAATTTGAAGGAGCACAATGCAATGTAGTTCTATTGAAGAATAGATGAAGTGCTTTGCAATTGTGATTTCATCCAAGTTTCAGGATTCATGTGTTTCATGTTAATTCTGAATGCTAGTGATACACATACAGGTAGAAGAGTATCTTGTTGGAAGCCTCACCAACCTAGTTTTCTTCTAGACTTCTGTATTTTTTGTTAGAGTATTGTGATGCAATTTTTAGGAATTTTTGTGTAGGTTCATTTTCCATTGCATGTAAATTGAGTAAAAAATTTTAAGTTCATTTTCCATTGCATGTAAATTGAGTAAAAAATTTTAATTTGTTTTTGGTAGCAAATTTTGTCAGTTAACTATGTCGAGAAAATTTGGAGTAAATTTGTGTTGGAACTTGGAATTACACATTTTGTTTTTGTCTAAAGTAGCTTGCAATCATTTTAACTCTCTATGAAAATATTATTGTGGTTTACTTTGGCACATCTGCAAACCAGATCTATTGTGCTAACATATTCAAATTTCAAACTGAATGCATATGTTAAAAAATTGGTGAATGTATGGGAGTGTTCTTTTCTTTAAAAAAATATTGGGCTTCATGTCAGGAACGTCTGGCCATCCCTTGGACGATTAAAGGAAGTCACAAATGTCCCCTCCTGTCCTCGAGATAGCGGGACGTCTCCAACATGAAGTCCAAGCATCCCCTGTGACAAGGGATGTTTCCTTCAAATTTCCGTTGAAAGGGGATGGCTCGGGGACGTCCCTGAGGTGTCCAGGACATCCCAGAAACGGGGACTTGTCGAATAGGCCCAGGAACGCACCCCCAAGTAAGCTTGTTCATAATGTTTCCTATGGGTAAAAAGGGAAAAAGCTTTGCATACCAGACTGTAAACAAAATAGGTATAGTGTTGTATATTCACCTCATTGCTAATATTAAACCTAACACCTATAGACACTTGATATCATTATAGTATTATACTGAACAAATTTCAGTGACCCCTAATTAATAGTTAAATGAAACACACATACTTCAGTTGTTTAAATATTTTTTTGTGTTTTACTGCCACTAAATTTTAAAAAGGGATAAATGATATGTTTCCTAGAATTCATGTTTGCAGGGATTTCATTTTACTACCAAGGTAGCTGACAATACTGTCCTAGATATTTAGAAAACTCGATTGTTCTTATATAGGTTGAAAAAACAGCTACAATTTACAGCTTAATACTCTCCCTAAGGCTGAGGTCCCATGGGAGGACTTGAACTTCTATTTTTCAGGAACAAGCGATCTCATGAAGAAAAATAAAATTTGCTACGGGATTATTTGGAATCTTTTCCTAGAAAATAGCAGCTACTTTTTAGGCTTGCATATTTAATCTGGTGAAAATGGGGTGGGGCTAGAAATTGTCCCACCAGCTTAGGAATGTTATCTGCCACTTGTTAATCGTCTAAGTTTAGATTTTTCGTAAAAAAAAAATTTGGAGGGAATTTTTTATTTATTTGTTTTTATCTCTATATACGCTGCAGAGAGTATAGAAGACCAGCAACAGACAAAGGTACTCTGTTCATAAGACCACCAGCTTCAATAAATTTTGGAGCTTAAACTTTTAAGCTGAACTGCACTAGAAAATTCATGGGACCAGGAGCTTTATAATTTTCCTAAAATATCTCAGCAGCTCCAGCTCTATTTTTTAGGAAGCCCCCCTCCATGGGACCCCACCCTAAATGTTTGCAACTTAAAAAGAAAAAAACAAAAACAAAAATGTAAAGGAATTTGAGCAAATGAACAATGGATAGTAAGCCTATCTCAAGTGACGTAGATTTGATGCTCTCTTTGTTCCCATTGTTGTTCTTTTCTCTTCTTATAGCAGTTCTCTTTCTTTGTCTTCTTCACAAATTGGAAAACGGAAAAATGAGATTGTTTTTTGTTTTTTGTCATTAGGGGGGTTGTTTTAGGTCTAGGGTTGGTGTAAAGGGGTGTGGAGGTCCTTGTGGACCTTACCATCCCTTTTTTTCCATTTTTTGGTTGTTTAAAATGTAATTGTTCAATGCCTGGGCTGCAGGGGACAGCTAATCACCCATAGGATGCTCGGGGGATGTTTGGACATCCAATCACCGTACAGGTGCAGCTAGTCATCCCCAGCCATTTCCTCCTGCAAATTTTCCATTTTGGAATGTTTCCATTTTTTTTCAGAAATCAGTTATGGATAGGAATGTTCTTCCCTATCTCTACAACCTAGAAATGCGCTCTATAGGAAGTGGGTCAAAATATGTAGGGGGATACCTCCCAAGGGTAATTAGAGTTTTTAGATTTTTATAATGTTCAAAACTGATTTTGTGAAGGTAGTTAATAGTGACTACAATCTTAAATGACTCTAGTTACCATGATTACCATGTTCATATTATAAGCAGAAACGTATTCTTTAATACTCTTGTCCACAAATAGTTAAGACTGTATAAATGTGAAGCAGATTTACATATAGCCTTAAATAAAAGTAATGTAATAAACCTCATTGATCTCCATAATTTAGTGTAATGTGGAATCCATGGATAAATATGTACTCACAAAATATGCATTGCTTATTTGCTACTTCTAGCTGGTGCAGAAGTTTTATTATGATCGTCGAGCAAAAACCTCAGACAAAAACTAAGTGGGTTACTATGTATAGTAACTTAAAAAATTCCTCGGTCTTCACAAGGGAGATCTCTTGTGGCAAGAAAGTGTAGTAGCTACGATGGGACCTAAGAAATCATCTCGCCTCAATAGTGTTTCAAATTCCATTTCTTACCTTTGCATATCAAATTTAATTAGAAGCTTCATTTCTCTTCCATTTGTTTGATTTTGTTTTGAATTACCATAAGCTAATCTTAGGGGTTAATGTAGCAAGATTTCACATTTAAGCAACATAGATTCTATATTTGTCTTGATTCGGTTCAATGAAATTAAAGGATGACACTTACAGAATTTTGCATTTTATGAACTTGGCATAAAAAAGTACTTGGTTGTTGATGTTATAGATTAGGCCAGGAGGACTTATAGTCATTGACAATGTATTATGGTATGGAAGAGTAGCTAATCCACAGGTATCTTCACTTGAAAATATCAGCATTCTATTCAATATTTACTTTCAAACTTTATACTTCTTTGATGGCCTCCTGAAACACCATAATTTGGAGTACAGATTGATGATAAGAGGACGAATAGCATACGTGATTTTAACAAACTAATATATAATGACAAGCGAGTGACCACTAGTATGGTATGGTCCCTATGTTAGCAAATCTATTTAGTTTCATCAAATTTACGTAATGCTCTCATTTTCTTTATATGAATAAACATTGATATACCTATGGTTTATCGCTTTATGAAACACAGATTCCTATTGGAGATGGGATGACGCTTTGTAGAAAAAAGTAATTCACCACTGTTTTGAATGTATTTGCTCTCGAGTTGCCCACTTTATCATTTAGTCTCAAATATGTTATCACTTACCTTCATTTATTATTAGAGATATACTGTTACGGGTAATTGGTTTAGGACATGCATGGTGGTTTTCTTCCAAGGTAAATCTGGGGTACTTTCAACACCCAAGAGCTAGCTGTTTGTGTATAGAGGAAATATTGCCTTGCATATTTTTTATGACACCTTGCACTTAGTTTCTACTGGTGTTTAGAGATGGATTCCCAATTCAAAATGGATAAAGCAATGTATACTCGATTTATCAATTTAGTTGTGAGATTATATTTTTTTGAGGGGAAACTATGAATTGTTTTTAAGTTATTTCATTGGAAACTTGAAGTTCATACTTACCATATATTCTTTATGGATAAAACAAGAGAACACTTTTAATTTATAGTTTTATTCCTATGGAAGAAAAGTAAATTCTTGTTGCAGTATTATATAATTAATGTTTATATGCCCTCAACCATATGAAATGAGTGGAGGATCTACTCAGTTATTCAAAAAAAAATAGTAAACCCCTTAATCAATATATATTTTTTATTCAACTTCCATTCATTATTTTAAAAATAGTATTTTAATTATTATTACTCACAATCCCTTTTTTAACTTTAGAGCTTTGTATTTACAATCTTTTTTAACTAATAAAAGTTTTAATACTAGTATGGATATCTTAAAATCTAAAAAACGTTGAGGGATATCAGATTAGAGTTATTGTATTTACTTAAAAATTATTTTATTTTACTTTGGAACTAGTTTTTTTTGTTGGAAAGTTAGGCACAAGGGAGCCATGCCTTGACAAAACAAGAGAATTAAAAAAATAAGGTGCATGTCCTAAAGACGGATGCATAATAATGACTATTTTTTGTTGGAAAGTTAGGCACAAGGGAACCATACCTTGACAAAATAAGATAATGAAAAAAATAAGGTGTATGTCCTAAAGACAGATGCATAATAATGACTATTTTCCTGGTCTAAAGACTAATATCACAAAGGAGTTTGTTGGACTAAATTTATATGGAATCACAATGATAACTTAATGATGAACGAATAGTACCAAACCGGTACTGAGAGGGGGGGGTGAATCAGTACAGACAAAAATACAGTCCAAAATAGGTTTGACAGCAAACACTTCAAATGACTGGCAGACAGTGACACCGGTTTGAAACAGAGTGCAACCGGTAAAGCTAAGAATGTCTGAGACAAGCATTAACCGGTTACTCACTTAGTTTTTCACTCAACTCGAGACTACACTACCATTTCACCCTTATGCATGAACATGTAATCTATCATCAGATCATAATAACAGTTAGTTCAACATGTTTTATTGACAAGCATAAAACACAGAACCATCATATGCTTGACAAACAATAGCAAAACATCACAAGATAAAAACATCACACATGACACACATTTTTCACGTGGAAACCCAATTGGGAAAAACCACGGTGGGGATGAAAACCCACAAGCTGTTTTTAAACTCTTTAGAAGTCCGCTTTCTTAGGAGTCTTGTCCGGTTAGAGACATTACAAAAGGTTCTGTTAGGAACCGATCCTGTTAGAGATCACCTGGTTAAGGGATGGCTACAATACCCGGTTAAGGGTTAAACCCTATTAAAGGTTACCTTGTTAGAGGATTTCAAGAATTCAATAGCTAAAGGATTTCGAACTCAGTAGCTCTGAGTTACCTCGTTAAAGGATTTTCAGCAAGTCGGTTAAGGCTACCCTGTTAAGGGATTTTCCAACTGTTGAGGTGGTTAGAGATCAATAGGTATTACAATGATCTGGTAACAACACTCAATGCCAATGTAGATCCGCTTAGGCTCCTCTTCACCTTCTGCACTTACACTCTGCAGGTATCACTTCTCTCCTTTTGCTCTGGCAAGAATCACGTATCCCTTCTCTTGGATACACACACACAACTTTTGCCAACAACTTCAGAAAGAGACACAAAATCGACTTTATAGGAAAACAGATAGGTCGGTAGTATAAACCCTAAACTCTAAACCTGTTAGGTTAAGGAATTCAAACGGTTCAATCCTGATCGTTGAGCACACTACATTAAATGCAGCAGATCTTGATCCACACTCAAGACATTTTCCATTGTCCATTTCCACCGATTTTATGGCGGTTGATAACCCATCACATGTTATCACCGTTTTACAGACTTCGCACATTCTCGAGGTAGATAGGAACAATCTCCCTCATGCAAGATCCTTCACGCACACAGGCTTGCGTGGCAACACGATCTGTTTTTCTTTACAATGCTAATTCATCACACAATATCATCGGTTGAGCCACACAGGCTTGAAGCACATCAACCGGAAACCCTAAAGTTGAGACTACCAACCGGTAGTCATACAATACTTCCATATGCCGATTCCCATAACTATATGCCGGTTCATCATGAACAAGCACACCGCTTCACTTTTGCACAATGTCGGTTCACAATGTTATACTGGTTCTTCATCATATTGACATCAATGACAACATACAGTGTCATTATGTCCTCATACCGGTTCACATAATGCCAACAATCTCCCCCTTTGGCATTGATGGCAATATACAAAGATATCTCTCCGCTTCACATCTTCTCCCCCAATTTTTGGAGATATCTTCTCCGCTTCACATCTTCTCCCCCTTTGACAACAATGTCGAAGTGGAGGCACAAGCTACCCTGTTCCATTATGCTGCTCCCCCTGAGGAGTAGCATCCTTCAACACATCAATCCAAAATAAATTTGACTATGCAATACCTGACTGATGTGGAGCATATGCTTTTAGTTCACCTCCTGAAGGGGCAGTACCCCTAATTCACCTCTTAAGTATATGAATGTAGTCTTTGAGAGAGGCTTGGTGAATATGTCTGCTAACTGCTCTTTACTGGAAACACGCTCCAGTGCAATCTCTTTGTTCTGAACCTTTTCCCTCAAGAAATGATACTTAAGCTCAAAGTGTTTGGTTCTAGAATGTAAAACCGGATTCTTGGAGATATTAATTGCACTAGTGTTGTCACAAAATATACTTACCGGTTCAGATACAGGAACTTTAACTTTGAAGCCATTCAATACATGCTTCATCCAAATTGTCTAAGTGCAATTCATGAAAGCTGCAACATACTCTGCTTCCGTTGTAGACTGAAAGATACAACTCTGCTTTTTACTCATCCATGAGACCAGTCTACCACCAAGGAAGAATGCACCACTGGTTCTGCTCTTCTGGTCATCTACATTACCAGCCCAATCAGCATCTGTGAACACTTTCAGGTTAAAATCATTATTGTATGGATACCATAACCCATAGTCAATAGTTTCTTTCAGATACCTAAGAATCCGCTTGACTGCAACCAAGTGGGATTCTCTTGGACTTTTCTGGAATCTTGCAGTAATGCCAACTGCATGTGCAATATCCGGTCTGCTATGCATTACATAATGCAACTTACCAATCATTGATTGGTATTCTTTCTCATCAACCAATGCAGAGTCATCTTCTTTGAATAGTTTACAACCGGTCACCATCGGTGTACCAACCGGTTTGCTATCTTCCATGCCAAAGGTCTTCAACACCTCTTTGACATACTTGGACTGAGTGATAAAGATTACATCCTTCATCTGCTGGATCTGCAGTCCAATGAAGAACTTAATCTCCCCTATGAGTGACATCTCAAACTCTTTCTTCATCTCATCTGCAAATTCATGACTCATCTTGTCATCTCCACCAAAGATAATGTCATCAACAAATACCTCACAAATCAGGATCTCATCTCCTTTAGACTTCAAGTAGATATTGTTATCTTCACTTGTTCTCACAAATCCAATCTTCACAAGATGGGAATGCAGGCGTTCATACCATGCTCTAGGTGCCTGCTTTAGCCCATATAAGGCTTTATGTAGCCTACATACCATGTCACTGTCTTCAGATAGGGCAAACCCATCTCGTTGCTCTATATACACCTCCTCTTCAAGTACACCATTTAAGAATGCAGATTTTACATCCATTTGATATACTTTGAAGCTTTTAAAAGCTGCATATGCAAGAAGCATACGAACTCCTTCCAATCTGGCTACAGGAGCAAAGGTTTCTCCATAGTCTTCTCCTTCTTCTTGAGCATATCCTTTGCATACCAATCTGGCTTTGTTTCTAATCACTGTGCCATCCTCATTCAGCTTATTTCTAAAGACCCATTTGGTACCAATGACATTTTTATGCTTTGGTCTGGGTACCAAAGACCATGTACCATTTTTCTCTATCTGGTCAAGTTCTTCTTCCATTGCCTTGATCCAGTCTTCATCTTTATGTGCCTCTTTAAATGATTTAGGCTCAAGTTCAGAGATCGTACATGAGTTTTTTCTGACCTTTCTTTTTGTAAGGATTCCTGCATCCTTATCTCCTATGATCTGATTAGGATCATGTTTCAGCTTGACATACCGAGGAATGGTCTTGATGGATTCCTCTTGCTTTTCTTCTTCATCCTCATCTCCATCAGTATCAGCATCTGTGTTTGTCGGTGTAGGAACACTGTTACTGGTACTCGGTTGACTGACAACCGGTTCCCAGAAGGTTGCAACCGGTTCATTTACCGCTTGCTCACTATCGGTTTCCTCAGTTTTCTCAGAGGTTTCATCAACTCTTACATTGATGCTTTCCATAATTCTCCGAGTCCTATTGTTGAAACACTTGAGAGCTTTGCTCTTGGTGGAATATCCGAGGAATATTCCCTCATCACATTTCACATCAAATTTGCTCTGGTGTTCACTCCTCTTGATGTAACATTTGCTACCAAATACTCTAAAGTAGTTAACCACAGGTGTCTTACCGGTCCAATACTCATAAGGAGTTTTCTCCTTACCTTTCTTGATGAGTACCCGGTTCATTGTGTAGACTGTAGTGCTCACCGCTTCTCTCCAAAAGGTGTGAGCTACCTTTCCTTGAATCAACATGGTTCTAGCTACTTCAACCACAGTCCGGTTATTCCTTTCTGCTAGGCCATTCTGCTGTGGAGTCCGGGGGGCAGACAATTGCCTCTTGATGCCATGTTCTTCACAGTACTTGTTGAATTCACCGGAAGTGAATTCCCCTCCTTGATCAGTTCTCAGGCACTTGATCCTTTTACAGCTTTCCTTCTCCACTAAAGCTCTGAAAGCTTTGAACTTTACAAAGGCTTTAGACTTGTCTTTCAAGAATGTGACCCACATCATTCTTGAGCAGTCATCAGTGAGAATCATGAAGTACCTATCGCCCTGCACGCTTCTAGTTTTCATGGGACCACACAAATTAGTATGCACAAGATCAAGCAAGTTGTCAGCAGTGAAAGATTTACCTTTAAAGGTTGAGGAAGACATTTTCCCCAATTGACACTCTCTACACAAGGTATTATCCGGTTTGCTTAGCACTGGCAATCCTCTAACTGCCTTGATCTTACTAGCTTTCACAATGTTATCAAAGTTTACATGGCAGAGTCTCCTATGCCATATCCAGCTATCATCAAATTTTGTCATAAGACGTGTACTTATATTTGCATTCAGATGAAATAGGTTACCTTTGGTCTGCATGTCGGTGGCCACCAATTCACCATTCTTTCCTTTGATTCTGCAAATTCCATTCTTGAATTTCAGAGTGAGGCCACTGTCATTCAGCTGGGCAACACTCAGAAGGTTGTGTCTGAGACCATCAACCCAATACACATTGTCAGCACTATTCTTTCCATTCAGAGAGATGGACCCTCTGCCTTTGACCATGCATGGTGCATCATTGCCAAAGCGAACCACACCACCATCATACTCTTCCAAGGATAGAAACTTGCTCCGGTCACCAGTCATATGGTGAGAACAGCCACTGTCAATGATCCACTCATTGGAATTATCAAACCGGGAGATAAGAGCCTTCTTGTCTGACACATCTTCCTTGACAGCAACAAACACAATATCTTCATTTTCTTCATCCTCTGATTCTTCATCTGTGACACCTTCATCAACTGCCACAAAACAGTTTCTTCGGTTTCCTCCTTTGAATTTCTTGAACCTTTCTGGTTTGTCCTTGTTGTCGCCATTAGGACAATTTACAGCAATATGTCCTATCCGGTTGCAAGAAAAGCATTTCAACGGTAGCTTACCTTTGTATTTGTCGGTTCCTTTAGGAAGTTTTTTGGCAAGGAGAGCTTCAAATGCCATCAAAATCTCTTCATCATCCATTTCTCTGCTCTGTCTTGGTTCACCACTAGTGCTAGCTTCTTTTCCTTTTCTGGATGGTATAGCAGAAGCTTTAAAAGTTGATTCAGTCTTTTGAACACTGCCATCAAAACTATTTATAGGCTGTCAACTTTGCTATGATGGAGTCTAAGGATACCTTAGTCTTGTCTATTGATCTCAGCTCCTGAATAGCAGCAACCCTTATTGCATAGACCGGCAATAGGGATCTCAAGACTTTGCTTACAATAGTGGCATCTTCTATTTTACCACCTGCACTCTTGATATCTCCAACAACGGTTTTGATCATTATTCCATACTGTTGAATGGTCTCACCTTCAACCATCTGCATATCTTCAAACTTCCCTCTAAGACTTTCTTCCTTAGCTTGTTTTACATGCTCATAACTACCATAGATATTTTCAAGAGTGTCCCATACCTCTTTGGGATTTACCTTATCCTGAACATCAATAAACTCAATGTCAGATAAACTACTAATTAGGGCTTCCATGACTTGCCCATTCTCCTGCATCTCTCTCTTTTGGTCATCGGTAAGGGTACCTGTAGGAGCAACATAGACAGTCTCAACATAGCTCCAATGTTGAGCACCCATGCTTCCGATGAATATCTTCATTATGTCTTTCCATATACTGAAATTTTCTCTGTTAAACTTTGGACCTTCCCTCTTCATCATTAGATTGGGATCTTTACCTCAAGCGGTTAAGCTTATAGCATAGAGGACCTGGAGAACGCTCTGATACCAATTGATAACTTAATGATGAACGAATAGTACCAAACCAGTACTGAGAGGGGGGGTTGAATCAGTACAAACAAAAATACAGTCCAAAACCGGTTTGACAGCAAACACTTCAAATGACTGGCAGACAGTGACACCGGTTTGAAACAGAATGCAACTGGTAAAGCTAAGAATGTCTGAGACAAGCATTAACCGATTACTCACTTAGTTTTTCACTCAACTCAAGACTACACTACCATTTCACTCTTATGCATAAACAGGTAATCTATCATTAGATCATAATAACAGCTAGTTCAACATGTTTTATTGACAGGCATAAAACACAAAACCATCATATGCTTGACAAACAATAGCAAAGCATCACAAGATAAAAGCATCACACATGACACACATATTTTTCACATGGAAACCCAACTAGGAAAAACCAAGGTGGGGATGAATACCCACAAGTTGTTTTTGAACTCTTTAGAAGTCCGCTTTGTTAGGAGTCTTGTCCGGTTAGAGACATTACAAAAGGTTCTACTAGGAACCAATCATGTTAGAGATCACCCAGTTAAGGGATGGCTACAATACCCAGTTAAGGGATGGCTACAATACCCGGTTAAGGGTTAAACCCTGTTAAAGGTTACCTTGTTAGAGGATTTCAAGAACTCAATAGTTAAAGGATTCCGAACTCAGTAGCTCTGAGTTACCCTGTTAAAGAATTTTCAGCAAGCCGGTTAAGGCTACCCTGTTAAGGGATTTTCCAACTGTTGAGGTGGTTAGAGATCAACAGGTATTACAATGATTTGGTAACAGCACTCAATGTCAATGCAGATCCGCTTAGACTCCTCTTCACCTTCTGCATTACACTCTGCAGGTATCACTTCTCTCCTATTGGTCTGGCAAGAATCACGTATCCCTTCTTTTGGATACACGCACACAACTTTTGCCAACAACCTCAAAAAGAGACACAACATCGACTTTATAGGAAAACAGATAGGTCGGTAGCATAAACCCTAAACCCTAAACCTGTTAGGTTAAGGAATTCAAACGGTTCAATCCTGATCGTTGAGCACACTGCATTAAATGCAACAGATCTTGATCCACACTCAAGACATTCTCCATCATCCATTTCCACCGATTTTATGGTGGCTGATAACCCATCACATGTTATCACCATTTTACAGACTTAGCACATTCCCAAGGTAGATAGGAACAATCTCCCTCATACAAGATCCTTCACGCACACAGGCTTGTGTGGCAACACGATCTGTTCTTCTTTACAATGCTAACTCATCACACAATATCATCGATTGAGCCACACAGGCTTGGAACACATCAACCGGAAACCCTAAAGTTGAGACTACCAATCGGTAGTCATACAATACTTCCATATACCGGTTCTCATAACTATATGCCGGTTCATCATGAACAAGCACACCACTTCACTTTGGCACAAATGCCGGTTCACAGTGTTATACCAGTTCTTCATCATATTGACATCAATGACAACATACAGTGTCATTATGTCCTCATACCGGTTCACATAATGCCAACACACAGTCCAAAAGACACAATTGGTCGGTGGTAGGGGACAATCAAACATTCTATGATTTTCCCCCTTTCTTCGAAGATCTAAGCATCATTTGGTGTGATAGTATTAAGGAGGGGGGATTCTCTTTCTCTTGACTTTTGTCCTCCTTTATTTGAATAAGATGTTGTCTTTGTGTGTTGCTTGGAACTTCCTTTTGTGTTTTCATCTTTGTAACTAGGCTCATTTCTCTCTAGGACAACCATTGACAATGAAGATGTTGAATTATCTATACTCTGGTTTTCCATATTTAGCAATGCAATTTTTGAGACTTCTAAAGGCATTAGTTTTAGAATCCCTTTGTGAGATCCCATCAATTGAATCTTGTAAATTATTTGAAGAAGAAGAATTATTCGATTTTGTGTTGTTTAATAGTGGAGCCTTGGAGGAACTCAACTTTGTTTGAGAATGAGGTGGGATAATATAATGGTGAGGCTCGGCTATAATCCACCAGGAGGGTGTTTTACATGATGCTTGATTTTCCTTTTCATGGACCTTTATTTTTGGGCATTGAGGGGTGGAATATTCTAGTGAGAAGCACTTTTCTACACCTAAAAATAATTATTTCATAGTCTAATGGTTTCTACCAATTTCTCTTGCTCACTTTTAAGAATATCTCAACTAGGAGGCCATTTGAAAGATCCCATCTCCAACATATATATGCATAGGTGGAACTTGCATAGTTGATTTTCTCCTTTGAGGCACAAGAATATTTACCTAGATCGTTGTCAATGGCTTGCAGACTCTCCAATTCCCAAAACTAAATAGGAAGGTAGGGTACACAAACCCAGAGGAAAGTAGAAGTTAGAGTCTTTGTGTGGGGTCAAATGATGGATGTCAGGTCTTCATGCATAGGAAATCACCCTAAAAAACCCATGGTCTATTCTTTAGCACCTTTTCTTTATCATCGAGGGATTCAAACTCGAGAATGTAGAATCCCTTGGGACAAGGGTAGATAGTAATCTCATCCTCTTTTCCATCTATGTTGTGATCCAAGCATGAAGGTCACATAACTTTGGCCACAATTTAGCATATTTGCATAACATCAAACCCAACAATGTGCAAACAGACGATGACCTATGTAGGTTAGCCTTAATCCAAGAATTAGGTTCCAAGAGTTAATGAAATTTGATGTGGTTCCATTTGAGGGTCTTCCTAGTTCTATATTGTCCTATGATATGTTTGTTTGATTTCACAAGGTACAAATTGGTTCCACAAACTATTCCCATTGAATTGAGCATTGGCAATATTGTATTGCAAACTTTTGGTAATTTAGTAACTTGTGATATATTGATCTAAAGTTGTTGCAATATGGATATGCTATGGATGAGGTGTTGATAGACTCTAGCTCCCATCTATGAGACAAATTGAGATTATATTGTGAAATGTGGTAATGTTTGTTGGGATGCTTCTACATTAGACACTTGGGGTTGTTTAAAAAGTAATTCTTACAACTCGTGAGTTCTATAGAAAAATCCAAAGCACTTTATCTAAAATTGTGAAATCTATGACGTGAGTCTTCTACTAGTCTTTCCTTTCACTTAACTAGATATTTTTTACATTCCGTATTTCAATTACTATGTCCAACTCTACTATCCAAAATTTGTTATATTCTCTCTAATTGCTTCTATGGTAGTTGTTCTTTGAAGGAAGCTTCTATGGTGTTGCTTCTTAACTATCCTTCATGACGCTATTGAAGATTTACGATGTTGAATATAGGTGATATGCCAAATACTTTTGATAACTCGACCTCATAAATGTTCCTTGAATCAAACTTCTTGAGAATCATACATGGAACAAAATTCTATATCTTTAGCTTGTGGTACGTACCTAATAGAAATATTTCTTTTTTGAGATACACCATGAATTCATCCCCAATTGCAAATTATTTGTATCTCCTCTTTTCTTCTACCTAAATTTTGTATATTCTATTCATTTTCTTTAAGTGTTTATTGGGTTGGTTGTGCATTGCCTTCATGTATTATGCAAATTCCTTTGCTTTCGCACTCCTTTTATTTTCCTTTCTAGTATCTTTGAGTTTTTCTACTCTAGGATATAATCCAATCACTATCTGAAATGGTGTCCTTTTTGTGCTTCTATTTATTGAATTATTGTATGCAAACTATAATTTTTATAGAATTATGTCCTAATTTCCTTATCTCTATTAGAAATTTAAAAAATGACCAAACTCATGTGTATTACCTTTATTTATCCGTGGGTGAAATGTTGAATTGAATTTTGGGTCTTTCTTTATCTTCTACCATAAACTCCTCTAAAAATATCATGTAAACTTGGTATCTTTGTCTAAAATGATGTTCATTGGTAATCCATGCAATCTCATAATTTCTTTGAAGAATAAGTCAACAACATGTACAACATCATGTGTTTCTTACAAGGAATGAAATGTTCCATCTTGGAAAATTTGTCCACCACTACAACTATGGAATCATGTCCTCCTTGTGACCTTGGTAGACCTAATATCAAATATATGCTTATATCCTCCAAAAGTCCTTTCAATGCTATCAAAAGCTGGTATAATCTAATGTTTTAATTAGTCACTTTAACAACTTGAAAAGTTCAACTCTCCTAAATAAATTTTCTTATATCCTTGTAAATTTGAGGCCAAAAACAATGTTCACTTACCAAATCTAATATCTTGTCTACACTAAAGTATTTTACTAAGTCACCACTTTACATTTCTTCTTAATCAAATTCTCATGCATTGAACTCCTAGGAATTCATAATTGGTTTACCTTTAATAAACTACCATCTTGAATGAAAGAATCCATCCACTTGCTTTTTTCTATCGATATTGGTTCTCTACTTTCCTTCTAGGCTTTTGCAATATCTAGGACATCCTCATATTAAGTGTTTTAGATCTTCAATTCCCATTATAGCTACCTTCATTTCTATTAACAAATTTCTTCTTTTGCTCAATGCATTTGCAATCTTACTTGAAATGATGCTTCTTTTCTTCAACGCAAATGTATAACTCTATGAACTCTACCCATCGCATATGTCTTTGATGGTCAATATACAATACATTCTTTTGACAACAAATAATGCTTGCGCTTTTTTAAAGCTTGAAGTATGGCATAGAATTACTAATCATATATTGAGTATCTCTTTCTTGCATCATTCAAAATTTCACTAAAATATGTTATAGGTTTGCCTTCTTGAATCAAAGATGATAAGGCTTGATGGTCAATATACAACACAGATTCTTTTGATAACAAATAATGTATGCACTTCTTTAAAGCGTGAAGTATGACATAAAATTATTGATCATATAGTATCTCTTCCTTGCAACATTCAAATTTTCACTATATGCTAGCATCACAATCAACTTGAGATACTTTTTCAAAATTAGGCAAAGCTAGCATTGGTTGTTTTATTACCCCTTTGAGTTCAATAGTTCAAAACTCTTTTGTGCTCATGATGTCCACTTGAATTCCTTCTAATATCCCCTCATTTTCTATGCCATTGGTGTACATATGGCATATAAATTCCAATAAAAACTTACTAATCCATGAAAAGATCTTTACCTTTTTAATATTGGTACTCCAAAATTGTGCTTACTATCTCTAGGTCCATCCTCAATCCTTTTGTAGAAACGACAAATTCTAAATAGGCCAATTTTTTTCATCAAACTACATTTATGAAAAACTATATTAGAAACTTCTCAGATCTCAACCTTTAAAACACTTATCTAATATGTCATAAATGTTTTGTTGGCATTTGCATGAAGATTGCATTGATGAACTATTATGTTGTCATTGATGTCAATTATAACAGATAATGATGTTGTAATAATGTTGTTTTGCAACCGGTAGGTGAGCTAGTGAAGGAAACCGATATTACTTGAGAAGCAGTGAGATCAACCGGTAACCCTATATGTTGATGTGCTAAACCCTAACTGATGGTGCTTGGTGAATTGGTTGTATTGGTTTATGATCAAATGATAAACGGTAATGATTATGCCACGTATGCATGTTGTAAGTGAAGAGTTTCAAATGGTTTTTTGGCACGTAGAGATAACAGTTTGGAAATGAGCGAGTGCATTGAATGTAGTGGAAACCGCGTGATGAGTTACAGGGATTGATGAAGCGGTGATCAAGGAGCGGTCAAGGTTGTCTTGAATGATGTGCAATGATTGCTATGTAATCCAACGGTCATACTTGAACCGATTTGTTTGTAATCTCTATGAGATCTTAGGTTTATGATGTGTTATCGACCTATTGTTTTGCTTATAAGGTCAATGAGTTGTTTTGTTGTAATGTTGGCAATTTGGTTGAATGTAAGAGTGATTGGTTGTCGAACCAGGAGATGCATCTGTAGTATGTGTGAAGGCAGATAGGATCATGAAAAGGATCTGATCAAGCAGAGTAGTGCTATTCACCAGATGAGTAAACCCATGTTGTTCTCTAACAATTACAACAACCAAATCCCTTAACATGGTAAGCTCTAACAGGCTTAGTGTTATCTAAATCCTCTAACCAGGTGATCCATTAGCTTGGATTTTAAATCCTCTACCGAGGTTACTCCTAACAGGGCATTGCTTCTAATAGGGCATTATAGTCAATCCCTTAACCAGGTGGTCCCTAACGGGATCTGTTATTAACAAGACTTTTTGTAAAGATTTTAACAGGCTTGGCTCCTAACAGGGCGAACTTCAAAAGAGTTCAAAATACTTGTGGGTATTCATGTCCATCGTGGTTTTTTCCATTTGGGTTTCCACATCAAAATCATTGTGTCAAGTAGTGAATGTTTTTGTGGTTATGTTTGATATGGTTAATTTGCTTAGCTGCTAAATCCACTTAGATATGATATGTTGACCAGATGTAATCTGAAATGTGCGTTTACTTTTTTTAGTAAAGTATTTGGATGTTTTGGTTAAAAGGTTTGAGAGTTTCAGAGTTGTTTTACTGTTATTTAGATATGATAGTCAACTGGTATACTTGACACTAATATTGCAATTTGTAGTTCAGTGTTTGAACCAGTCAGTTTTGAGTTTGACTTGAGAGGTGTTTTTGAGTTTGGTGAAAGTTGTGTCAAGATTTCTATCTACTGATTCACCCACCTCTCAGTAGTTGTCTGGATCCTTATTGATTCATCATACCATCATGCTCCTCTTTTGTCTTACTAAAATTTATAATATCATCCAAGTAAAGAATAATAAATTACCCAAAATTATTTCAAGACCTCATTCATCAACTGCATAAAAGTGCATACAGTCCCTGATTTGTTTTAAATGTAGTCTTTCATTCATCTATTTTGTTATGATGGTATCCACTCTTTAAATCTTTCTTTGTGAAGTACTTCACACCACTCAAATAGTCCATATGTCATCCATCCTTGGAATTTGGAATCTATACATGATAATTGTTGATAGCTCAAGTCTTTGCACATCCTCCATTCTCCAACCTTCTTTTTTGTTGATACCATTGGAACTGTAAATCGTCTTAAAATTTCTTGGATCAATCATTTTCTCATCATCTTTTGCGCTTCTCTATTTAGATTTGCTTTTTTAATAATGTCATCCTATGTGTAATTTTGTTTGGCAAATAGCTCCAAGTATGAGGTCTATTTAATGATTCATACTCTAGACTAGTGGTAGTCCTTCAAATACATTATCTAATACAATATATTTTTACTTTGACAGTAATATGGATACTTCCTTTTATGGTGGATCCTCTTCCTTTATGGTGGCACTTTGTATTCTTTGATTGTCGCACTTTCTTGGAATCAATGCAAAACACATATTTTCATGTCTCAATCGATCCAAAAAAATTGTTTCATCCATCAAAGAAATTTTGGCATTACCTCACAATTCACTCTTGCATTTCTCCTCCAAAGGTATCAAGATATGGTTAATGTCATTTGAGATCATTGTGTATATGTTCTTTCTCCCATCATGAATTACTTTTCTATCATACTGCCATGCTCTTCCCAACAACATATGACATGCTTCCATTGGCATAAAATCACATAATACTTCATCATTATATGATACTATGTGAAATTTCAACAAATTTTGTTCACTTACTACTATCTTGTGATCATTGTGAATTCATGTGATCCCATATGGGTTTGGATGTGTATCCTCTTCATATTAAATTTTCTTACCGTCTCCTCAGAAACCAAATTATCTATACTATCATTATTAATGATAACTTTACAATGCTTGCCTCCTAATTTGCATACTATTTTGAACATACATTTTCTTTGCACCAACTCCTAATTATTTCAATCTGCAACAAAGCTCTCCTCGTGAATAGTGATTCACCCTTCTCAAGTTTTCCTATATATTTAGGCGATCCAATAGGTTTCTCTTCTACATATGTTGTTCTTACATTATTCTCCCCTCTTTTGCTAGTAGTCACTTGGTGACATTCAAATGTTCAATGTCCTCTACATTTGAAAAAAGTTTCTTTGAATGGTTTCTTGTCAAACCCTTTATCACTCCTCTAATATCCATCATTGCAATAGGTATTGATACTTCCTTTGTTATTGTGGTAGGAATTTCTTTCGCTCCTCCCTTAGAAGCTATCACTTTTCTTATCATCGTGATATGGGTTTTCATTTTTGTTTTACTTCACATATGATCTCCTTTCATTGCATTGTGGTCTACCTCTCTGTAATATACCTCCTCTACCTTTCTACCTCTATTCAAATTTTCTTCAACTTTTACTGAAAATTTATAGTCTTTTTCAGCTATTGTCATCGTTAATAAACTCAAATCTTCATGGATGTTTCTTATGAGGCCATTTATGCATAGTCCCACTTTTTTTCTTGCTAGCTTCACTATGTCTAGTTTGATGATCATCCTATGAAACTGTTCAACATACTCCTTCATTGTCTCTTCCTTTTGTCTTAGGTTTTACAATCTCTTGAACATTCCCAATTCATAATCAATAGGTATGAATTGATTCTTCAACTTTGTCACCATTTTATGCCACTTTGTGATTCTTTATTTTCCTCTCTTATTCCTATGCAACTGAACTTCTCTCCACCAAATAGCAATGCGTCCCTTCAACTTGGTTTTCATGAATCTAATCATTTTAGATCTTCAATTTCCTCATACTCAAAATATTCTTCCATATCATTTGTCTAGTCAATTGATTCCTTAGGAAATAAATTACTAGCACAATTTGAAATTTCAATTCTAGACCTCTTACCAATTTTGGAAATGGATTTCAACATCTTGATCTAATATTGTTCTTCTTCTAGGGTTTTCTCATTCATAAGTGGAGCTTGTAATTCATTATCATCACTCTCATTCTCATGTTTAGGGTTTAGACCTCTTTTTCTATCTTCTTATATACCATCCAATCAAATCTTCATTGACCTTGTCATTTATATCATTTATTCCATTCTTCCAACAATATTGATCATACTAGGAGTCCTTTTGTTGGACTCCTTTGGATATGGTGCAACTAACTCAAGTTGGTGATCTAGCTACAAGGCTGCAACTTCCTCATAGTTGATGCTCTATTGGAAAGAACTTGTAGGCTACCTCAAGTCAGTGATCTATTCACTATTGGATATTTTAGAACACCTTTACTCCCAAAGGATTCAAAAATCACTCTAATACCACTTGATCACAAGTGGAGGCTCTAGAAAGAGGATTGTCTACCCATGTAGCCTAGTGTTAACACAATTAAAATATCAAAAAACTTAAAAGATAGAATGTTTACAACATGTTCGACGTTGGCCTACTATGTGTCGATTGTATATTGTCTCATTGGCTACCATGAGCTTATTGCATTCTTACATGCAGAATGCAATTCAAATATAAATCTCAATATTGACTCCAAGCTCCCAACTAACTAGCTAACTCCTCTCTATTGAATTTTACTCAAGCTATTCTAATTCTAATCAATAACATATTTACTCACTCTCAATGAATGCAAGAGGTATTTTTATATCAACTCCAAGCTTTAGAAATGATTTGTCGATCAGAAGGTGTGGCAACACTTGATGTCTATTGAAATGTGTAGGTTAGCCTAAATTTAATGTGGATCCAATTGAAGGTCTTATGAGTCCCATACAACCCTATGATATGTCTATAAACAATAGTTCATGAGGAATAATCCTATTTTGTTAAATGTGATAAAAGGTTTACATTTTAGCTTTCTAGGTTGAGCAACATACCAAAGTTATAATTGTGCTAGGGATTATAAATAAAGTTCCCTAAATTTATAATAATTTATATATTATCTATTTATAACAATATAATAGCTATATTTTTCCTTAAATTCAATTATCCTCCTCTACCAAGCTATCAACAAATAGGACTATTATCCATTCTACACCAGTCTCATTGCTTAATCCCATGACCTACTTTGGTAAGTCCATGACATATTTATTTAATCACGTCCTTACCTTCATCAATGGATTGTAGGTGCTAATAAATGGTTTCCATTGAATAATTGTGGCTCTATTGGTTACCAGAGCTCCATTTCTAATTGGTATTCCAAGGCCAAGAGTAATAATCTACAATGTATTAAATATCATTGAGCACATGTTTCTTCATTATTAGATTGGAAATTGAGCTCACCATCTCCTTTTTCTCTCCAAGGTTTATTACGATTCTAATAAACATGGATGATATATTAAATTTCATCTAGTATATGTTGTCTATGACCAAGAACTTTATCTTTTCCAACCATCAAATACATATAACACATTCTAAGATAATCCCCAAAAAATCCATTTGGCATGTGTCACTAGTTAATTAAACACGTGTAATCATGGTGTTCTTGCATTTGATGATAGTTGGAGATGAGTTTTTAACACCAAACTTCTTTGATATTGTTCTTACTTTACCATTGCATCCCATAATGGTGAGAATAGATTTATTATGGTCTTTCATTCATCTTGCATGTGTTGATGAATCATACTCCATTTGGCTCATAGATTAAACTACAAGGAAATCATCAAGTTTTACTCCTTGTGTGGTCATTTGTCATGGATGTTAGAGTTGACACCATTTTTTATATTAATGTGAGTGTGTAGTTCCTCCTAACGATTCAAAACAATGCTAGTTTTCTTTTCCTAGATGATACCTATGACATTAATTTTCAAGTAATTCAATGTCGTATTGCCTTCTTTGTAAGTGTGGTGAACCATGAAGGTGTAGTGTCATAAATTGTACTCCTTAATTATGAGTCCAACTTCACATTCTCCTTAGCTCTTGCTATAGTTTTCACTCCCCTGGACATTTTTAGGACCACTCTAGCCTTAAATTTAACCCTCGACTTAATAAAATGAGTCTTATCCTATTTCAAAATTCAAATATGTTATTTCACATTCAAATCTCACATCTTGCTTTTCTAGAGCCTATTTTGGGTTGACTAATTCAGTTAGCTACATAGTCCTGCCAAAATCTCTCAAAATTTTATATATTTTAAGTGTCGGCCTTGACATTTTCAGAATTTGGTTTTTATTTTTTATTATGACTATTTTATGTTGGCTTTTTATCATATTTAAGTTTGTAACTCATATATTTAATCTTGTAGCTTTCCTCATTTAGATATGCAATATTTATGCTAGGGAAACTACCAAAATTTGAGTCTACAAGTCTACAAATTTGAGGAATAATCAACATCAAATCTTCATCAAGTATTCATCATGGTTGAAGCTTCAAGGAATGTTGGAGGATGATAGGGAATTTCTAACTCATGATTAGCTTGCACCTCTCCTAAGGGATTGGTATAATTTCATGTCATTCTTGAATTTTTGAGTTTTAGCTTTAGATCCAATATTTAGCCTTATTTCATGTTCATTTATGTGATTCATGCATTATTGAGTTTATTTATGCATCGCCTTTTGATTGCTTCGCCTAGGGTTCACTCTAACATACCTAAGTGGGACTCTTATTTATGTTTATGCATTTTATTTGCTTATCACAATCTTAGACACACTTAAGGTTCATAGCACGCACTTTGATTTCATATCCAAATTGGCTATCCATGGAGGTGGAAACACCAAAGCGATGGTTTGTCTAAGGCAAGCCTCTATATAGCCACAACACCATTTTCCTCCACTTTTGTGTCTTTGTAGGTTCAGATATAGGATTCCACCCTAGTTTGTAGGTACAGGAGGACTAGGACAACTAAGATAGATGTTACCAAAGAGAAATTAGGAGAAAAATCCTAGATTAGCTTGCCTAGCATCATAGTCCTATCAATTTGACCTAAAAATTGGATAATTTGTAGTTTGGGGTTTCTAATACCATATCTGGGACTTTCTGGCATGCAAACATCTGTCTGGACTAAGGCGCCTAACTCTATATTCCAATTGTTTTAGGCTCAAATTTATGTCACAATTTCACCTTTGAATCCTAGTTTCATTCATGTACTTGTTTATAGTTCTTTGTGTATTTATCAGTCTATTTTATCAGTTTATATGATTTTAGATTCCTCTATAACAATCAACCTTCTGGATCCCATTCTCATTTACAAAGCTGGTGGCATCCTTTCACTTTTCAGGCAAGGTGGCCCCCATCAATTCTCAATGAACAATTATATCTATTCGAAACTCAAAGTCATTTCGACCTAGTTCTCGTTTGCCCACCACATGTCGCATTTGTAGAGAATTCAAACTACATTGTGGGTCTTCCTTGGAGAATCCCCACCTACTTGCCACATGTCACATCCATGAGGAAGATTCAATAAAGGGGTAGAGAAGGCCATAAAGAGACCGTGAATCCTCCACGTGTGTAACCCATATATCCACCTCAATAGGTAATGATTCTTGGTCGTTAGGATTTCGACAGTCATGGCGAATGAATGATGGAAACAGCTAAGCAAAAGGATGTGCATGCATGAACCAAAAATGTTGTAAAGATGCTTTAAATTCAAATAGATCGCAAAAATAACAAAGGAGGTTGGCCTCTCAATCATGACCAAAGCACAGATGTTCCTCATACCAAAGATCAAGGATGGATCTATGGCCTGAAATTTACTAATATAGAAACAGCTACCAATGCCATCCTGGCCTTACTCCCAAAATTCTCATGTCGAGCGGTAAGGCTCTTCAAGGAAAATTATAAAAGCTCACAAAGAGTAAGAAGTGAAATATTTTGAATTTTTAAAGTCTTGAGGACTGGGTCTCTCGGAGATGGTCTTCTATGGATGTAAAAGCTTTAAAGGAATAATTACAAGCTTTCGTCCATTTATTTTCTTGCATGAATTGTGATCTGCATTACAACTTTTGCGTCATTTGTAAATGAATACATTGTGCCTCTGTTGCCTTTTTGTCACTGTAAATGTTTTTTTGTGACATTAACAAGGGCATGGTTATTTTTCTTAATGAATGTCTTATTTTTGCTTCCTTCGTTCATGAAATATGGATCATGTGTAATCACTCTTTTAGTTTGTAGCATTGTAAATTGTACACCCCTAATTAGGGTTGTCCAATTCCACACTTAGGTTAGTACCCACCTTAGTGTGTCACATTGGATTTATAAGGCTCCTTAAGTCATTTCATTATTAATTTAACTAAATCTAAAGTCTTCTTTCATCAATTCATATATTACAAAATTGAGCCCTTAACCCTAGGCGTGCCCCTTTTTATTTTATTTTAATTAATCCTAATAATGTCCTAATTTCAATCTTCAAAGCACATTTTCGCATATCTACACACTTTGGATTGACCTATCGTGTTGGATTTGACTTTATAATCATGATATCATGCATCCCTAGAAAATTTGGAAAAAGTCGGCCGAACCCAAATGCTAGCACTCTGGTCCTGTACTTTTTTCTCCAAATTTTGGGACCTTAATTTGGCAATATTATAGTGTTCAAATCCTGCTTTGTGTCAATTTTTATTGATTTTTCCAGTCTAAAGGTGATTTTAATAATGAAATCCCTATATTAGGCATCTCTCTCAATTCATTTTCACAGTTACACTATATGCAAGCATTATCATCAATTCAATAGCAATGATTCTTCCCCAAGAGAAGATTGTATTCAAGAGCAACAAATTACATCAAGGCATCTTCAATTTATGTTTTATCTATGATTTCATGATGGATTTTATGTGATTTATCATTTTATTGTACCAACACATGAAGGATTTATCCTAAGAGTATTGCATCACCTATTGAAGGTATAATCATTTACATTTAAGCATTTCAACCTTGCCCTCAAAAAGCAAGCTTTTTCATTTCAGTTCAAGTTCAATTTTTATTTCAATTAAGGCTAATTCCAAACCCGAGGTTTGACCTAAGGAAAACCCCTATCGACAACCCTCTTTCTTTCCTTCTTGTGTGTAATTACAGGTATCCAATGGAGCCAGGAATATCAAAACAGCATCAAAATCTAGAGGCAGAGCATCCAACCAAATTTCAAGCAAAAAATGCCTAGACCAAGGTGCCCACCGCCCTAGTCCTTCAAGACCAAGGTGTCGACCGCCTTGGTCCTCCCCATTCAACCTCAAATTTGGTAGGAAACTCTCGATCAATCTCAAGTTTCATCTCCCTAGTTTGCTGCTCAACCCAATCTCTAGGACCAGGGCGCCTAGTACCCTGGTCCTACCAATTTGAGCTTAGATTTTGGTCACAAGTGCACAACAAAATTCCATTCTCATATCTGCACTTGTTGTCTCAACTCTATTAATTATCAGTCTGTTGTCTTACTGTTTTGGTCACTTGTATTCATCTTCTTTGCATAGTTTCACATCCTCCCATATTTTGCACATTCCCTTTCATAGCAGCAAAGGAATAGAAACCCTAATAGTATTCCTTGACTCTCTTTCATAATAGTTAGTCAAAGAGAATTACTCCTTTAGGTGCTTTTGTATTCCAATATATGAATGAAAGTGGAGTTAGGTCCTAATACTACCTGATTCCATTTGTATCTATCACACAGTTTTATAAAAATTAATTTTAGATGGCATTTGTTTTGTAATATTTAAAGGGATTTGTCATTTCAAGGTAGCGTGGTTATCAATTTTGTTTGGCCTTTACGGGTGCTTCCCATGAGAGGATTTGAATGTTATGGCCTATGTTTGAGTTACTTTGTTCAGTTCGTTCTCTTCCCAACAATGAAAGGTTTGTGGCATATTATGCTCAATCTGCAAAATAGGTCCTCCTAGCAAAGTGCTTCTAGTCTTCTATAAAAGCTTGGCATTAATTGAGGCTTCCATTCCTTCGAAATTTCTTGGTTTAGATGTTGGTTTTCCCTCTTACTTTTCCAAACCCCCTTTTAAACGAAGAGCTAGCTTCTAAATTTTGGAGGTTGTTTCTCGGGTCACATTTAGTCCCACACCTGTGAACTTTCTAAATTGCACTTGAAAATTGGCGAAAGTTAATTTGGGGATCAATAGTTTTTCCTGACACGCGCGATGGGACACTAGAATTCCTTCTCTAGTTGTAGATTTTGTCTACCCGAAGGAGTAATGGATGGTTATTTTCATGTATACCCATAAATGGTCATGAAGGATGCATTCATGACATCATATTATGAAAATTATAATCATTCGATAGCCGGTGAGATTCTACGCAACTTTCAACAGCAGTTGGAGGCCATTGAGATGGACAAAAGGTAAGCACGAGAAGAAGAAAAGAAGGGAGAATTGCCAACCTTAGTCTCATGTTTCATGAATGTTGAAGATTCGAAGAAAGAAGATTATCCCCTAGAGGAGATGGACCTTGACCAAGATTGGTGTTTCCCTCTTCCTTTCCTGGAAAGTTTCTTCCCAGTAGATATTTCACTTCCAGAAACAATCTTTCTCTACAAAGATGGACTAGTAGTTTGGCGTTCAAGTCATTCAAATAAACAAAAATAAGAAATTCTTAAACTCGACGCTCTATCAAAATTTCCTATTCCAAGCGTATCGCAGGAGTAATCTCCCAAAAGGGTTTCCCCATGGAAAACTTAACATTCCCAGACAAAGATAATCAACAATTCTATGAGACAGAAATAGAAGTGCAAAACTTGAAGACAAACGAAGTCAATGATAATAGCCTCTAAGATGAGTTAGAGATTTTTTGCTCATCACTCACCACTGAATGTCAATCAAAGCGAGTGGAAGATTGTCAACTCCTCGAAGATCACCCTAAGGAAGCTGAGAAGCAAAAATGGCTTGAACCCAACTTATGAGGAGACACAAACCCCGAAAAAGACCTCCTATGAAAAACCTGATTCACACTGCATTCAACCCTCGCGCAGATGTCCAATCAGAGGCATTGTGTAGTGGCAAAAGGAACAAGCGATTAGAACCGCCATCTCTTCAACTACCAACCAAGATCCTCTGCAAGTAAGGTCATCCACATTATCTCTCGAGTTTGTGTTTTTAGGTTTACATATGTTATCATCCCTAGAAGACGTAAAAAATCCCTTGACAAGCATCTATTTCACACCTATTCTTATTGGTGTCGAGCCTTAAATTTGAAAGGAAAAAGAGCCTAGGGTGAAAGGGAAGTCATTTTAAAAAGCATGTCAATGGTTTCATTTAGTAAAGGGAAGTGTCAGTTAGGGTAGGTTAGGTTAGTTGTTTTTACTTTCAAATAAGCACTACAACGCATGTGCTTACCTTTTTGGGTAAGTTTGTACAATTGGTGTTTTCCCTAAGTACCTTGTGTGCATGTTTTATGTAGTGGAAGCTTTGTGTTCTTTGAATTTTGCATATCATTTTTGAAGTGTTGTGGATTTCCAAGAGAAAAGGGTCAAAAGTGACATTACGAGAATAAGGAAAGCTTAAAAGGTAAAAGCACAAACAGGGAGATCAAAAAGTAATACAAAACGAGTATCTCTATTATGTTTACTGGTTTTTGTATACGGTAAATGGTAGCCTTCATTCTTTTTAAAAGGAGACAAACAAAAGACTACATGATTTAAAATTATTCATCTTAATGCATCATCAGAATTAAAATTGCATGCAAGAGAGAAAGGAAATTGATTTGCATGCAAAGAAATCTAGTTAAATTCATATATATTTCTGTATATTTTTAAAAGCGATAATTACATTATATTATAAACATCATTTTCAAAAAAGACAAAATTACAAAATGTTTTTTTTGTTTGTTTTTTTCTCTCTTTCCTTCTTCTTTCTTGTAGTTGATGTAGGCAGTTTCCAGCAATAGAGAGAGAGAGTTCCTTGATTCAGTTAGATGCATTTTGACTATCATCATCCTCATCCTCGGAGTAGAAATCATCTGACCACTCATATCCTTCAGATTCCACATTCTTGTCGAAGACTAGGGCCCTGAATTCTTCAATCCAACCCATGTTCAGAGTTGAGTCTTGCCCTAAGAGCTTCTTGAGAAACTCGCACATAGGGAAGGAATAGTCTCTATGCTCTTCCAGGCACATGGAGCGAAAATTTCCAATGTAGGGAAGCCAGGACACAACCGCATATCTCTCTTCAAAGGTCTTTAAATTAGTTGCAATAGGAAGCCCAACCCCATACTACTCATGCCTCAAAACCTAGTCCAATTGGTCAATGAGTTCGTCTCCAAACAACCCATGGGTCAATTTGGTTATAATGGGCATTGGTTTTCCCAAATCTAGCAAAGCCCAACAAAACGTGACACAATATTTGTGTCCACCTAGTATTTGTCCTCATTGACGAGGAAATCTTTCTATAGCACCCACTTCACTACTACAATGACTAAGTCATTATCCATCCCCAGTAGACGTTCAAGGCTAATGTCATTGATCCTCCTAAGATAGGCTTGTTGGATCTTCGTTGTTGTCAACCTCACTGAAGTATCAATTCCTCACAACAACGGTTTTCCTCTTTGTTGATCTCTTCAGAAACAACTTACTTTTGGAATGATCGTAGGGTTAACAGAAGCTTTCTTTTATAGACAGACCAACCTTTTCACACAAGTCTACCTTTATTCCTATAATTAATTTTGGTAAGAAATCATTCTTAGGAAAAGATAGCACGCGATAGCAATCTCAAGGAGAGCAATTTCCTAAGGTAAATATCTCATTGCATGACACCAAAGATGATGTAGATCGTACACCTTGGGTAAGGAGAAAATAAATGCATTTAATATAGTGTTAGGATATAAGATTTATTTCCTTCTTAGTTATTTTTCTTGATTTTATAATTACAGATTTGCCCATTTAGAATGTCTTTTCATGTACCATGAATCTTCATGAGTCCATAGCATAAATTCATATTTAACACTCCTATGGGTTCTTGTCTAGCAAATTAATATATGGTGAAATAGGTAAAAAATCTAAAGGCCGCCCCTGCTAACACCTCGGTTCCCAACCTGCAAAAGCACCTTTAAGAGTTTTCTTGAAATAATAAAAGCAAAAGGTTAAAGCTTGTTTAAAAGAGAAGAAATGAAAAATTAAAAGTAGATGATACACATAACTCTATTGGGGCTATAGAAACCTGTCTGGCAATAGAGAAATATCTGATATGAACCAAGACAATATCCTTGTTGAGGCTATGGATGTCTGTCTGTCAGCAAGGCTCTATATGGTCAGCTATAGGAGGTCGGGTCCATCTACGTAGCTTATCCATCTATATACTATTTTGTTCACTATACTCAAGGAGGAAGAATTAATCGCATGCACACACTAAAGCATTGAAGTCATTCATCCCTACATACAAAATTCCAACATACAAACTTGAATACTATAAAAAAAAAAAAATTATCGAGGCTATTTTAAATCTTATATTCTAGAGTAATATTAAATGCTCACATTTTTCTTGTCTCTAGGTGTAGGGTTATGTTATCTTTTATTTAATTTAGTGCAACCTTTGCTTCAAAAATTCTGATCTCCTCAGACGTTGCTCCATGTGGCCCAGTTGCTTCGATTGCCCTAAGCCAACCTTATTCTTCTTTTTGAGATGATATCCATAGTCTCTTAAGAAAGGTTTGGTATTCGTTCAAGCTACATTGTTAATAACCTTCTAATGTTTAAATTTTTTCTCTAGTTACAGGAGCTCGAATATCAACAAATAGGTGCAATAAACCTTCAAAGGCTTTTGTAAGTAAGCCCATTGCTATGATTTGATCAAAGATATCAGACATAGATTCCAAAAAGCCCAATGGACAAAGCATCAAGATCGCAGAACCAAAGATTCAATATTTACCTTTGCAGACGAAGGTTCCCCCGTGAGTTTCCAAGAGCTATAGATTCCTCTACAGTAGCCGAACTTCTGACTCCCATTCTCATTTGCAAAGCTAGCGGAATCCCTTCACTTTTCAAGCAAGGTGGCCCCCATCAATGCTCAATGGACAGTTATAGCTCTTTGGAACTCAAACTCATTTCGACCTAGTTCCCATTTGCCCGCCACATTTTGCACCCATGAAGAATTCAAACTATGTTGCAAGTCTTCCCTTGAGAATCCTCGCCCACTTGCCACGTGGTGCAGGGGCACTCAAAGGTGTGCTAGAATCTTTTCAACATGTATTTGAATGCAACATAATGTGTTGCCTTGAAGGTTTCTTGTGTAGGTCCTAAATGGATGTGGCAAGTCCAATGCTACCAATTCTATGTAATAAGCCCTAAGGCTCCAAGGTGTGTGTACTTGGTAAAAAGCCTTATATGGGCATTTTATTTATGTTTTTGGTGTTTAGGGGTCCTAGAGGTGTCGTGTGTCCACTTTGTAACCTTTGGTGTGAAGGCAAGTTTGTCATGTAATACTTTGTCCAAAGTTGCCATGTTGTCATAGGCAATCTTGTCAAAATTTGAGTTGTCGTTACCCAACGGCTAGTTGGTTGAACTTGTATGTTGGGAGGTGGTTAGAAGGATTCCTTGGAATTATTTAAACCTGAGGAATGATTCCCAAAGGTTAGATAGAGACTTTGAATGAAATTTATGCTTCCTACAATTCTGCAACTGTCATTTTTACTGCATTTTCTTCTGTTCTTGGCTTTGGTACAGATTTGTACAGACGTCTAGAAGGGATAATGTCTTGAATAGGTTGTAACAGTGAATCATCTTTCATTTGATGTAGGTTTGAGGACTTGAAACTCTATGGTTGAAAAGTAAATGAATTTTCTTTCACGTTGCCTAGGAAAACCCAAAAAATCAGGGTTTGGATGCAAAAGGTGTCATCATTCAACATTTCACTATGGGGATGGTCTCAAACCCTAGGTAATGTTGGTTCACCATGTATTCTAAATGATTTTCTTGACTTTGGAAGCAGGATATTTCACCTTACAATTTTGGAGTGATGCCCTAGACTTGACATTACCCATGTGGCAAGTCTGAGCAGTGAAGGATTGAATGAATCCTTGGTATAGTGGGCCAAATGGTGGTCAAAGCTTGCATGGAGGGGACCCTTAGACATGTGCAGACCTTTTCCTAAAACCCAATCTTCATTCCCATGTGACTGGTGAAGACTTTGAAGCCCAAAACCTCTATATCGGCTAACAAGGCCAAAATAGGCACAATAGGGTTTGGGTACTTACATTCAAAACCCAAATGCAATTTAGAGGATCCAAATGGGTGTCTAAATATCAAATTTATTAAAGGGGTTGTTTGGAGGGATTGGTAGATAAAGAGGAAAAAGCCCAAACACAGGCCTAATTGCTTGTAGCCCTATCTCCTAGGTCACTAAGAACAAAAGGCACAAGGGGCTTGTAAGAACAACCCAAAGAGATCTAAATAAATTCAAATACCATGTCAAATATTTACAAACACCCACACATGACATATTTCACCATTTGATCAAAAGGTCATGTTGGCAAGGGGCTTGGGGTTGTGAGGTGTCTTGGTTTAGGGGTTGAGTACGTAGGAGTAGGAGTCTCCTTGTGAAACCAAGTTGTTCTGAGTGGATTGATCCTTGGGAGGGGTCAAGGACAAGCTTAAGAACCTTTGGAAGGTTGAAGGAATTGGACCATTGGATGGTGCCAAGTGCTAACCCATAGAAGAAGCGAGGGAAATTGCTCATTAACTCCAAACCCTCTGCATCATAGTGGTATCAGAGCTATACCAAGGGTGGAATAGTGTATGTAAGACACAGAATTTGGAAGAGAGGTTGATACAATGCCTCCTAAGGCAATGAACCCAGAGGCCATCAAGAAGATGGTAGAGGAGTTGCTTGAAGAGAAACTCAAAGAGACCGGACAGACCAAGGGAAAGGACAAAACTTGTGATGATGAATCAGAGGAGGAGAATGAAGAGCAAGAGGCCATTGCTCAGAATATGGCACCTAATCAAAAGATGTTCTTGGATGCTTTGAAATCAGTAAACAGAGACAATGTGGAAACTTTACCTATCTATGGCAGTAGCTTGAATGGAGAAGAGGTGCTTGAATGGATAGAAGCACTCAACAACCACTTTGATTACAAAGAAGTTCCTGAAGAGAAAAGAGTGAGTTTGGCAAATTCTAGACTCAAGGGGTTTTCCTTATTGTGGTGGATAGTGTTGCAAGAAGAAAGGATGAATATAGAGAAGAAGAAGAAATCCTCTTGGGAGAGGATGAAGAACAAAATCCAAGATCAATTCCTACCAATAGACTATGAGGTTCAGATGTACAAGAAGTTGCAAAATCTCAGATAGAGGTAGTTAGATGTGAATGCATATACTGAAGAATTTCACAAACTAATTCTTAGGTCAAGGAAGCATGAAGAAGAGGCGAAGAAGGTGGCTAGATACCTAAATGGGTTAAGGCAAAACATTCAAGATGAGATCAGCATCATGGCTCCAGACACTATGCACAAATGTTTCCAATTGGCATTGAGAGTGGAAGATAAGATAAGGAGAAGAGGAGAGAAAAACAATAAAGGAAGGGGAGGTAGGAATTTAAGAGGTGTAGGTGGCTATGGAGGAAGAAATACTCTAAAAAATGGTGACTCTAACAAGCAAGAGTCCAATGGAGAGTTCAACAATGAGAATGGAGGCTTTAGAGGAGGAAGAAGACCCTTTGGTAGGGGTAGGCAAGGAAGTCAAGGCAGAGGTACTGGTTTTTTTACCAGCAAGTGTTACAATTGAAACCAAGTGAGTCATACCATGAGTAGATGCCCAGAGAAAGCTTCTAGTTCACATGAACCAGAAAGAAGGAATCGACTTGTGCAAGAGGATGATGGACAAAGTGTCAATTCACCCATGGAAAATGTAGGTCCTACCTTGGATGGAGAAAGCCTCATGCTAAGGAGGACATTATTGAAGGTACCCCAACACAAGGAGCCACCACAAATAAATTCACTCTTCAAGACTACTTTAAGTCTCATGGTAAGGTTTGTAAGGTGATTGTAGATTCTGGATCCACTAAGAATATTGTTGCTTTGGAAATGGTAGAGAAGTTAAAATTGAAAAGATGACCACATGTGAGTCCTTTTAGGGTTTCTTGGATTAACAAGGGACATCATGTAGTAGTAGATGAACAAACTTGGGTGGATTTTGAACTAGGAGACTATAAGGATAGGATCTTGTGTGATATCCTTCATATGTATGCTTGTCACTTGTTGCTAGGCCGCCCTTGGCAGTATGATGTCAAAACCCAACATGATGGGGAAAAGAATGTGTATGTCATCTCCAAGAATGGTAAGCAATTTAGGATGGAACCTTTACTTGGTCAAGGGGAAGAGAAGAATGTTAGTCCAAGTGTCATGATGATTAGTGGGAAAGAGTTTTTAGATGTCCTTAAGCAAGAGGAGACCCAAGGCTATGCTTTAGTCTTATATCCAAAGGATAAACCTCAACAAGAGAATGGTGCAAAGAGGGAGGTTCCTAGTGAAGTACAAGACATGTTGGATAGGTATGAAGGAATTGTGGCCAAAGACATGCCTGATAACTTGCCTCCAATCAGAGAAATCGGTCATAAAATTGATTTGATCCCTGGTGTAACCTTGCCCAACAAAGCTGCCTACAAGATGACTCCCAAACATAATGAGGAGATATCAAGACAAGTGCAAGGACTATTGGACAAGGGGTTGATTAGGAAGAGTTTAATCCCATGTGTTGTACCTACTGTGTTGGCACCCAAAAAAGATGGAACATGGAGAATGTGCACTGATTCTAGAGCCATTAACAAGATCACAATTAGGTACCGGTTTCCTATGCCTAGGATTGAAGAGCTAATGGACTATCTTGGGGGTTCTTGCTAATTTTCAAAGATTAATTTGAAATTGGGTTACCATCATATTAGAATCAGACTTGGTGATGAGTGGAAGATAGCCTTTAAGACAAATGAGGGCTTACATGAGTGGCTGGTGATGCCCTTTGGGCTCACAAATGCACCTAGTACCTTTATGTGCCTCATGAATGAGGTATTGGTTGAATTTATTGGAAAATTCATTATTGTTTATCTTGATGACATCTTGGTGTTTAGCAAGTCCAAGGAGGTGCATTTGAAGCATTTGGATCAGGTTTTGGAGAAGCTTCATGAGGAGAAACTGGTAATCAACCTTGAGAAGTGTGAATTCATGAAAACTGAGTTGGTGTATCTAGGCTTTGTGGTTTCTAAGGGATGTTTAAAAATGGATCCTTCAAAGGTTGAGGCTATTTTCAATTGGCCTACACCTAGGATAGTAGATGATGTTAAGAGCTTTCATGGATTGGCTTCTTTTTATAGAAAATTCATCAAGGGTTTTAGTCATATTTGTGCTCCAATTCTTGACACTATAAAAGGAGGAATCAAATGCAGGTTTGAATGGACCGAGAGGGCATCCCAAAGCTTTGAAATTTTGAAGAGGAAGGTTATAGAACTTCCTACCTTGAGGCTCCCTAACTTTGATCAAATTTTTACAGTTGAATGTGATGCAAGCAAGCAGACAATAGGTGCAGTTCTTAGTCAAGAAGGGCATCCAGTGACATTCTTTTCAGAGAAGTTGAATGAGCCTAAACAAAGGTACTCAACCTATGATTTGGAGCTCTATTATATGGTGCAAGAACTCAAAAAGTGGTGTCATTACCTTCTTCCAAAAGAGTTCATTGTTTATATTGATAACCATACATTGAGTTTTCTTAATGGGCAGGAGAAGATGAATCAAAGGCATATCAAGTGGGTTGAACAAATCCAACCTTACACTTTTGCTATCAAGCATAAGAAGGGTGTGTATAGTAAGGTTACAGATGCCTTGAGTAGAAGATTCCTCACTATCCAAGAAATTCAATGGCATTGGTGTTGATTCTCTTAAAACCATGTATAAGGAGGATAAAGATTTTGAGGATGCTTATGATGTATGTAGTAAGTTTGCTGATTCTTTTCATGTTGAGCTCCCTGATTTCATGTTGCATGATGGATTGATCTTTAAGGGGCATCAACTATGTATTCCTCAATGCTCTATGAGGGAGAATATCTTTAGGGAAAAGCACAATGGCAGCCTTGGCGGTCACTTTAGTTTGCATAAAACTTTGGAGCGGGTATCAAGGTTTTACTTTTGGCCTAAGATGCAAGCAGAGGTAAGAAGATTTGTGGAGCATTGTCCCATTTTTCAAAGGGAAAAAGGAGTTTCTACTAATGCTGGGTTGTATCAATCT
Organism: Cryptomeria japonica; assembly: GCF_030272615.1. Taxonomy (NCBI): domain Eukaryota; kingdom Viridiplantae; phylum Streptophyta; class Pinopsida; order Cupressales; family Cupressaceae; genus Cryptomeria; species Cryptomeria japonica. The sequence continues at coordinate 529,385,793 of NC_081415.1, forward strand.
TTATCGGTTCCTACTAGGCCTTGGGAAAGCCTTAGTATGGATTTTGTACTTGGTTTGCCAAAAACTCCTAGGGGGTTTGATATTGTCTTTGTAATTGTTGATAGGTTCAGCAAGATGGCTCATTTTGTGCCATGTAAATGCACAAATGATGCATCTCATATTGCAGGTCTCTTCTTCAAAGAATTTGTAAGGATACATGGTCTACCTCTCAATATTGTCACTGATAGAGACTCCAAGTTTGTGGGTCATTTTTGGAGGACTCTCTAGAAGAAATTGGGTACCAATCTATCATTTTCTTGAGCATACCAGCCTCAAACTGATGGCCAAAGTGAGGTGGTTAATAGATCACTTGGAAATCTTCTTAGATGTCTTACCAAGCAGCATGGACAAAGTTAAGATTTGGTGATTGGACAAGCTGAATATGCATATAATGCTTGAATTAATAGAAGTACAGGGAGAAGCCCATTTGAGGTTGTGTATGGCTTACATCCTAGAGGAATACTTGAACTTAGAGACCTTGGAGGTATGGAAAGAAGGAGTGCCCAAGGAGAGGACTTTGCCATCACTATGAAGGAGATCCATGATCAAGTCAAGACTTCACTTCACAAAAGTGAAGAGAAATACAAACTCAGGGCAGATGTTAAGAGAAGGGATGTTCAGTTTAAGGTAGGAGATTTGGTGATGTCCTACCTAAGGAAAGAAAGGCTACCCAAGGTCCAACCATCTAAGCTTCTTATGAAGAAGATAGGACCTCTCCGGGTGGTTCATAAATTTGGTAACAATGCTTATGAGGTTGAACTTTCACCAGATTTGGGGATCTCTCCCATTTTCAATATATGTGATTCGACAGCCTTCAAGGGTCCTTTACCTGATGCGGCACTTGGTTTATCTCTTGTGGAAGAGGATGTAGATTGGGTGAAGGATTTGCACCTAGAAAACCATTGGAGTTGGAGAGTATCCTTGATTCCAAGGTGATCAAACAAACTAGAAGAGGGGTCTACAAGGACTACTTGGTCAAGTGGAAGGACCTCCCTGAGTCTGAAGCTACTTGGATGTCTGAAAGTGATGTCATAAAGCATGGAACCTCAATCACCCGATTGGCAACTCAAGGGACTTGAGTTTTTCTTGTCCCGAGGAGTATGGTGCAGGGGCACTCAAAGGTGTGCTAGCATCTTTTCAACATGTTTTTGAATGCAACATAATTTGTTTCCTTGAAGGTTTCTTGTGTAGGTCCTAAATGGATATGGTAGGTCCAATGCTACCAATGCTATGTAATAAGCCCTAAGGCTCCAAGGTGTGTGTACTTGGTCAAAAGCCTTGTATGGGCATTTTATTTATATTTTTGGTTTCTAGGGGTCCTAGAGGTGTTGTGTGTCCACTTTGTAACCTTTGGTGTGAAGGCAGGTTTGTCATGTAATACTTTGTCCAAAGTTGCCATGTTGTCATAGGCAATCTTGTCAAAATTTGAGTTGTGGTTACCCAACGGCTAGTTGGTTGAACTTGTACATTGGGAGGTGGTTAGAAGGGTTCCTTGGCATTATTTAAGCTTGAGGAATGATTCCCAAAGGTTAGATAGAGACTTCGAATGAAATTTATGCTTCCTACAATTTTGCAACTGTCATTTTTACTGCATTTTCTTCTGTTCTTGGCTTTGGTACAGATTTGTACGGACGTCTAGAAGGGATAATGTCTTGAATAGGTTGTAACAGTGAATCATCTTTCATTTGATGTAGGTTTGAGGACTTGAAACTCTGTGGTTGAAAAGTAATTGAATTTTGTTTCTCGCTGCCTGGGAAACTCAAAAAATCAAGGTTTGGATGCAAAAGGTGCCATCATTCAACATTCCACTTTGGGGATGGTCTAAAACCCTAGGGAATGTTGGTTCACCATGTATTCTAAATGATTTTATTGACTTTGGAAGCAGGAGATTTTACCTTGCAATTTTGGAGTGATGCCCTAGACTTGACATTACCCATGTGGCAAGTCTGAGCAGTGAAGGATTGAATGAATCCTTGGTACAGTGGGCCAAATAGTGGTCAAACCTTATATGGAGAGGAACCTTAGAGATGTGCAAACCTTTTCCTAAAATCCAATCTTCATTCCCATATGACTGGTGAAGACTTTGAAGCCCAAAACCTCTATACCGACTAACAAGGCCAAAATAGGCACAGTAGGGTTTGGATACTTACATTCAAAACCCAGATACAAAAGTTTGAAATCCTTTAGAGGGACCAAATGGGTGTCTAAATATCAAATTTATTAAAGGGGTTGTTCGGAGGGATTGGTAGATAAAGAGGAAAAATCCCAAACAAAGGCATAATTGTTTATAGCCCTATCTCCTAGGTCACTAAGAACAAAAGGCACAAGGGACTTGTAAGAACAGCCCGAAGAGGTCTAAATAATTGAAAATACCATTTCAAACATGTACAAACACCCACACATGACATATTTCACCATTTGATCAAAAGGTCTTGTTGGCAAGGGGCTTGGGGTTGTGAGGTGTCTTGGTTTAGGGGTTGAGTATGTAGGAGTAGGAGTCTCCTTGTGAAACCAAGTTGTCCTAAGTGGATTGATCCTTGGGAGGGGTCAAGGACAATCTTAAGAACCTTTGGAAGGTTGAATGAATTGGACCATTGGATGGTGCCAAGTGCTAACCCATAGAAGAAGCCAAGGAAATTGCTAATTAACTCCAAACCCTCTGCATCACCACGTGTCACATCCGTGAGGAAGCTTCACTAAATGGGTCGAGAAGGCCATAAAGAGCCCACAAATCCTCCATGTGTGTAACCCATATCTCCACCTCAACGGTTAATGATTCTTGGTCGTCAGGATTTTGGTGGTCATGAAGAATGAATGACGGAAATAGCTAAGTAAAATAATGTGTATACATAAACCAGAAAAGCTATAAAGATGCTTTAAAGTCAAGGAGATTGCAAAAATAACAAAGGCAGTTAGCCTCTCAATCATGACCAAACCATAGATTTTCCTCATACCAAAGATCAAGTATAGATCTACGGCCCAAAATTCACCAGCACAGAAGCAACTAGCAGCCCCATCCTAGCCTTACTTCCAAAATTCTCATGCCGAGCACCGACACTCTTCAAGGAAGATTATAAAATCCTGCAAGGAGTGAAAAAAGAAAAGATTATGAATTTTTGAAGTCTCGAGGACTGAGTCTCTCAGAGATGGTCTTCTATGGATGTAAAATATTTAAAGGGAGAATTACAAGCTTCCCTCCATTTATTTTCTTGCATGAATTGTGATTTGCATTACAACCTTAGCGTCATTTGTAAATTGATAGATTGTGCCTTTGTTGCTTTTTTGTTATTATAAATGATGTTTTGTGTCATTAACAAGGGCATGGTTATTTTTCTTAATGTATTTCTTATTTATGTTTCCTTCATTCATGAAATATGGATCATGTGTAATCACTTTTTTAGTTATATGAAAATCAGTTTCGGATGGCATCTATTTCACAAGATGTAAAGGGATTTGTCATTTCAGGGTAGTGGGGTTATCAATTTTGTAAGGCCTTTATGGGTGCTTCCCATGGGAGTATTTGAATATTATGACCTATGTCTGAGTTACTTTGATCATTTCATTCTCTTCCCAATAATGAAGGGTTTGTGGCATACCATGCTTGATCTACAAAATAGGTCCCCCTAGCAGAGTGCTTCTAGTTTTCTGTAAAAGCGTTGCATTCATTGAGGTTTCCATTCCTTCGAAATTATTTGGTTTGGATGTTGGTTTTTCCTCTTCTTTTTTCAAACCCCCTTTTTAAATGAAGAGTCTAATTCTAAAATCCTAGAGGTTGTTTCATGGGGTGCATATGGTGCAACACCTATGAAATTGTTGAACTGCCCTTGAAAATTGGCAAAAGCCAGTTTCAGAGATCAACAATGATCATTTATGCATGCTCTAAGACCTAATTATCTCACATCCAAATCAAACAATGAATATTTCATGTAACAAGAGAGTAGAGCCCAAGTTGCTTGATTCTCTTTGAGTGAGAGTTAGTCAAGCATAACACCCCTTGTGGTTTGTATACCGTTGTTTTATGGAAGATGGTTTGGTTCTAGTTAAGTTACTAGCTAGATTTGTCTATCTCTCTTCCATATCAAACATTTTGGTGAACCCGGTGTCTTTTACATTCCTTTTTATTTCAAAAAATAAATAAAAATGTTTTACATGCATTGTTGTGTTTTTTATAGTGTGTTTAGATTACATTAGTGTTTTGAGTGGTTTATTTCATTATATTGCATCATTTAATTGCATTAGTTAGAATGTTTTTCTTATATTAGAAAACCAAAACCTAAAAAACAAAACCAACCCCTATCTTGGAGAAAGAAATTTATCTAATCATGTTGGATCTCTTTTTACGAGATTCTCATACATTTGATGAGTCGATTAGTAGTGATGACTTTGATATGTTAGATAAAGCCATTGATGATTTCATCACTATTGAGTTATCCTCTGGAACTCTAAACAAACCCGTTGTTAAAGATTGATCAAGATGTTACATGTGATTTTTTATAAGAATGAACGTGAGAAGCCTTTTGATTGTTGTGCATCTTTTTCCTAATGTTCCTCAAGATCAAAATAAACTAGTAATTGTTGTTAAAGCTAGTAAGAATCTAACTAGACCTCCTAACTACGTCTTAAACTTTACAAAAACAACTAACCCAAAGAGATGGGAGGAATCAAAAAATGACACAACAACCTAGTTACAATATAGTAGCTCACACATATAACACAAGAAACAATAAACAACCCAATCCTATGCAATTTGTTTCTTCTTCTTCTCTTCTTTCTTCTCAACTAGTGCTTCCTCCCACACCTCATCTTACTCAACACCTTGGAAAAAATTATGATATTTTTGAGAAACTTCGTGCTACTACAACTAAGATATCCCTTTGGTAGTTTATTCAAAAAAATTCTACATACCAGAGGATGCTCCAAGAGGCTTTCCAGTTCAAATATTGGTTCCACCTTCTATGAGATCGAATGATATAGCAGCCTTATTAGAGTGTATGTGAATGACAAAGTCAGATATTGTATTTTCACAACATGAGTTACTATCTTTGAAAGTTCAAAAATAATATTATCCTCTCATAATCATCGTGGAAATGGTAATGCAATATGACATACCTTATTTGATAATGGATGAAGTCTTAATGATTGTACATAAAATTGTTACATAAAATCAAGGTGTATACCTCTCTTATTCAACCCGGTTCTCTCTCTATGACTTTGATAATGTTGGTAGAAATTTTTTAGGTACAATCACATTGCCTATTAACATAAGTCTCGTGACATTACCCACACGTATCTATGCCATGCTTGATACTCTTACATATAACCTTCTTCTAGGTAGACTATGGGTTTATGATATGCAAGCAATCCCTTCTACTCTTCATCACAATCTACAATTCATTTACAACAAGAAGATGTACACATTAGACACTAATAAGAACTTACAAATGAAAGAAGGGTCTAATTCTCCTTTAAATTCTATAATTCCTTCTCCAATCCAAGTGGATACACCATCTCCTACTGAATATACTCCTTCGTCTGAAGACGTACTCTTAAATGATGATCGGTGGTCACTAGAATTTACACCATCTTCTATGGGAGAGTATAAAGTCCCTCCTTTAGAATCTAAGACTAAAGAGGAAGATATGGTAACATTTATGAAGGATTCAACTTCTTCTAAACAATCTAAGATTAATTTGCAGTTGCTTCTATGTCAACAAAGTTTTCTAATTATTCTTCCAATAACAAATTGAGACATATGAGGCTCGAGCATCTCTTTTAGAAATGGCATCCCTTTATGGTCTTGGTTTCCATATCTTGTCTAACAGTCGATAGAGAGGTAATGGTTGTGGCGCACATGGTCAAGGAATCAAAGTTCCCTTAAAACCTTACATGCATGAAGCTTCATTTGGTCTTCGTTACAATCCTTTAAAGCCCACCAGAGAATTCCATAGACCATCCCTCAACGTGAATGTGATCTCTACTTCTTCTAAATATAATCCTCTAATTAATCTCACTTAATTGATGTTAGTTCCACTTCTAGAAAACCTTAATTTGACATCTTTTCAACAAATAATTTCATAGCTGATTTCATGAGAGTTTATGACAACCTTCCTTTTGATCATCATAATCATGGTTTTTTCTATTGTTTAAATGTTGAAGCATGCTTTGGGAAAGAATTTGAATTACCAAATGATACCTTTTAAGAGACTCAATAAATTTCCTATGCATTGGATGTTCCTAAACATAATAATATTTTTATAGGAGATACTATAGATGTCTTGATGGATCCAAATAATACCGAAAAAATGATTAAATTAGAAAAAGTCTAGATGCTAATGCGCAATGTGACTATTCTTCTCTCTTGAATTTGATAAGCTTTTTTCTTGGAATTATTTGGATATGCCTAGTATTGATCCTCAAATTGTTACCCATAATATTGTGTTGCATACCAAAGCCAAACTTGTTAAACAAAAGATTCAAAACATGAACCCCAAGATTGTTTTGTTGGCTAAGATTAAGAAGCTCGTAGAAGATGGCTTTATATGTCCTATTGACTATTCACCTTGGATCTCAAACATAGTTGTCATTACTAAAATAGACAATTCCATTAGAATGTGTACAAATTTTAGAGACCTTAGTAAAGTTTTCTTAAAAGATGATTTTCCCCTTCCAAACATTGATATGATTGTTGATTCCACTTTTGGCTAGCCATCCCTTATTTCCCTTTATGGATGGCTTCTCTGGATACAACTAAATCTTTATTAATTCTCAAAATCAATACAAGAAAACTTTTATCACACTATGGGGAAATTTTTGTTAGGTTGTTATACCTTTTGGATTAAAGAATGTTGGTGTAACATATCAATGTGTTATGACTTATCTCTCATGACTATATGCATAAAATCTTGGAGGACTATGTTGATGAGATCTTGGCTAAATCTATTTCATGCCAAGATCATGTCAAAATCCGTCATCAATGCATTTGTAAATATAGCATATGTGTGAATCCCTTAAAATGTGTTTTTGGTGTGGATGTTGGAAAACTAATAGGATTCATTGTTTCGTATTATGGTATTCAAGTAGACACAAATAAAATTAATGCTAGTTTTAACATGCCACCTCCTAGAAACATAACTTCGTAGCTTACAAGGAAATATCCAGACTATCCATCAATTTGTTTCACAACTCGCAAATCAAACCCTTCCTTTCACTCACTTTATTAAAAAGGATAGCGCTTTTAAATGAATTGTGGATTGTCGAAAGGCCTTTGGTGATTTAAATCATTACCTTGCTAATCCTCCTATCTTACAACTTGGAATTCCTAATCGTCCTTTACTTATTTGTACTACTGTTTTTCTTATGCTTTTGCAACCTTATTAGCACAACATGATGATGATGGTAAAGTATTTGATTTGTGTTACATAAGCCACACTTTACTTGATTGTGAAGTCTGATATACTACAATTGAGAAACAATATCTTACTCTTATTTTCGCAACTCAAAAGTTGAGATATTACCTTATTAATATTGAAATCAATGTTATAATTAAATTTGATCTATTGAAGCATCTTTTCTCTAAAAGCTTTTCTCTAAAAGAGACGTTTCAAGATGCTTATCTAAATGGGTTATGTCAAAATTTGACCTTAAGTTTGTTTTTCAAAATGCAATTAAAGGCCAAGCCTTAACTAACCACTTAGTTGATGCTCATTCACCTTTCACTCTTCCTAATTATGATATGTTTCCCAATGATGTTGCTCTCCCTTTGGATGTAGATAAGACATGGTACTTGTTCTTTAATGGTTCTAGATGTTGAATTGGCTTTGATGTTGGTGTCATTTAAGTACCCCCTTCAGGAAAGCTAATTTTGTAATTCATTTATCCTATTGTTTCAATTTCTTGTGTACCAATAACATCAATGAGTATGAATCCCTTAATTTAAAACGTGAATATCTTTTTTGATTCACTAATAATGATATGACAATTAATGAGAACCTATTGAAATTAAGATAAAGTAAACTCTATCAATATCATAACTTATTCATATCACAATTGAAGCACTTTTCTTCTTATGCCATTAATCCTATCCAATGGAAAGATAAAGTGACATGTGGATGCAATGGCAAGATTTGTGTCTCTTCCATCCCTTGATGATGCATCCATGTATTACCAATTTATCATCTATAATATTACTCCACTTGCTATTTCTAATAGTTCTAGTGAGGTTTCTTATTAACATTGATTTTGATGAGTGATACTCCCATATCGTTCGATATTTGCATGATGGTGCCTTTCTTAATCCTACAACTAATAACACTAGAGCTTGAATTTGTAAACTTATTGCATGTTACAACATTCTATCTAATGTTCTCTATTGAAGATTCTATGATGATCTTCTCCTTCGTTATCTCAACAAATTAGAGATCCCTATTGCCCTTGAGGAAGACCATTAAAGTGCTAGTTGGGGACATTTTGGTTGTAAATCTTTGGCTCAAAAATTGCTTCATATGGGTTACCATTGGAAATCTATGGAAAAATATTCCTTCGTCTTTGTCAAAATGTGTCCTTAATGTTAAGTACATATCGATTTGATTCATGCTCCTATCTAGAAACTTATAGCTCAGGTAACTTGTTGGTCATTTTCCTTATGGGGTTTAGATTTTATTGGTAAAATATCTCCCCTTCTCAAGGACATAAATTCATCATCACATATTGTCAAGAATAAATTGAGGAACTTCTTCACATATTCTTAACAATATCATTGGTAATGGTACATATTTCTCGATTTGGTTTACCTTCCACTTTGGTTTCTAGCAATGGTACAACATTTAAGAAAAAATATGTGAAGAACTTCCTCAAGAAATTTCACATTCAACATCATTTTTCTACTTTATATTATCCTCAATCTAATTATCAAGCCAAAGCTACTAATAAGATAATTGAGAAAATCCTTTGTAAAATTATTAATAAACATGGTAAGGATTGGAATACTCAATTATCCTATACTTTATGGGCCTATCCAACTAGTATTCATACAGCTACAAGTACTACTCCTTATAACCTTGTTTATGGTACTGATGCAATTACTCCTTATAACCTTGTTTATGGTACTGATGCAATTATGCCTTTATAGTTAGAGATTCCCTTTTTTGTGAGTTTCTTTGAAGGACATCCTTGACAGTTCTTATAGAGAGAAATGTCTTCAACAACTTAAAAAACTCAATGAATAGCATATAAACTTTCTTGATAATTTTTTTTTGGATGGTGACTTGGTGCTCTATGAGAATTAATGCAACCTAAATTTTCTACGCAGTGAAAAAGGAAATTTCATTTAGAATTGGCTTGGACCATACATCATCATTGAATTATATTGCTTGGGTGCTTACAAATTAGTAGAAATGGATGGTAGGCTTCTAAAAACTCCCATTAATGCTATTCACTTATGTAGATACTATATTGAATATTTTTTATTTCTTCCTTTCTTACAAAATGGTATAGTTGTTGAATTGGTTGAATGGACCAGAATACTGAGAGGTGGTTGAATTATTATTTCCACTCTTCTAAAACTTTTATTGATACATTGACCTTAATAATTAATCTCATCAACATGAAGTAGCAAATGCAGAATAAACAAATAACACAACCACAAATTGTACACCGAATTTTATACGTGGAAAACCCAAATGGGAAAAACCATAAAGAGTGTTAGCTCTCAAGATAATATAACTAGTTATATGGTGTTTACAAAATGGGTGGCTCCCTGTCAAATTACAAAGCTCACTGCTGAAATACTCACTGCAATAGAAAATAATTGAACTGAAGAAAATTGCATCTCCTAATGCATGAGGTCAGTCCTAGATTACGCTCAGATAACAACTCATAAAACTCACAACAAATCTGGCAAAGGATCACTCTACCACAGTCCACAATTTCTTATAGCAAGTTTGGTAAGGGATCACTATATCACTATGTCTACACTCTGCTAGCCAATTACTTGCAACAGATTCAGTAAATGATTACTACAACACTATACACGCCTTCGCTCATGTACTGCTCACACTATAAACTGCTTCTCTTACTGTAACTGCTCTACTGTCCACAACTCTGTCAGTCGCATACTTCTTACTCTGCTATACCACACATACTCTACTTTCTTCTATCTCATACTCTTCACATTCGCATACATATTAAATACATACATACATATATACATACATACATACATACATACATACATACATACATACATACATACATACATACATACATACATACATACATACATATACATATATATATATATATATATATATATATATATATTTCGATAAGCTGACACACTGAGATAATATGTCGACCAAGCACAAATGATTTACATAATAATATGTTGCTCAGATCAACATGTTATCCAAGACATCCTTTGACCAAAAATAGGATAAACAAGGCAGCCTATACTGACTTCTTATAGGCTTCCTTCACAGACTTCATTTACCAAAACATACGCCTTAATAACAAAAATAAAATAGGGGTTTACTAGACCCATAGACACAGACCCATAAGCACGAACTCCAAGCACAACAACTCCCAAATCCAAGATAAAGCATGATGCAATATAATCATTAAGATAGCAATACAAACTGATACATGATACAACTGCTACAACTGATATAACTTATATCAAAACTCACACAGTTGATAATGGAACTGGATACAAACCAAGATAAGCACAACATAGGGAGATGAGGATCTTCCAGAAATGACTCTAGTAGATCATTTATGCCTTGCTGCTTCATATCACATACCTATCCTTCATTGATGCTCGATCTGCAATACCAAAATTGCTTTCAACAACAACATACCACATCCAGTCCTAACCGGATTATCGGGTTTGACATTAATGACAACATTCACACAAATCTAACAATCTCCCCCTTTGTCATTGATGGCAAAACATCTCAAAAGGAATAAACTCAGAAAAAATATCTGCATATAACTCTCCCTTATGTATTTCCATTATTCTACCTTTCTCCTTATTTCTCCATTATCTTTATCCCATTCCATTATCTTTCTCCCTCTTTGACATTAAGGACAAAGGGTGCCTTTGATGAAAAATTAAAAAGGAGGAAGAAAAGAAATAAATGCGTTCAACTACAAAAAAATGTTAAAATTGTATGCCAACCAAAAAGGATTCTCAACTGCTTTTCTCCAAAAATATATGTTTATACTTCTCCTTAAGTTCTGGAAGGAGAACCTTCCAAGAATGAACAACCAACTTAATGCTAACAGATAAACTCCTACACTCCACCATCACATCAATAGCATGAGAGAAACTATCTAGAACAGTCAGATTTTGTTCATACTCAACCACATGACCAAGCAATGCTGAAAAGTATTCTAGTTTAGCTTCAACAATTTCCTTGATCTTCCAAAAAACACTCACATAGTCTTCCCTTTGCCTTTGCAAAAATAAAAACTCATCCTAAAGAGAATTTACCTTTTTCCTTTGCTATCCATCCTTGTCACTTAGAAAATCAAACAACTTATTGATAGAACTCAATTCTTCTTCAACAATTTCAATATTTGCTTAATGCTTCACCACAGTAGTCGGCCATGAAAGACAATATATGTAAATTTTGCTAGCACTGTCCATACAATCTCTCATTTCATTTATGCATCCGGATATAGTCCTTTGTACATCACTGCATTTCTCCAACGTACTCTGCATATTATCAACTTCTTCTTCTGAACCTTCTATACTAATAGGTTGCACAATCAATATCTCTTTAATTAACTCAGACATCAATTCTGGACGCACATCACTAACATCTTCAATTTTAACATTGTTTTGGAGCAAATAATCTATCAAAGCTTTCTCAATTCTCTCTGACTTAACATAAGTAAGCCACATCTCTCCAATCTTCTTTATTCCATCTCCTCTACCAATAATTTCTAGCAAAACAGACTCAACATCATCAAATTCGGATATTTTCACTTTCTACTCTGCAAGAACCACTTCTCCCTTAACCACAAGGGATTTTGGATCATCCAACTGAATAATGTATTCCTATTTTTGTACTTTCTTCTTCTTCTCAAGTTTCAGAGAACCAGAAGAATCAATCTCCTTACACTTTCTCTTTCTGGAGGCATCTTCTCTCTTATCCAGTCCATTAAGATATCAAAATATTTGCCTAGCAACCAAGACTCCAGATTCCTATATCACATTCTCCTTAGCTAAAAGGGATCCTAGACAATACATAGCCAAACACATAGGTAACGATCCAAACCGGAAGGGATAACCTTGATCTCTTGTCATTATGATATTCTCTAACAATTGATTATTTCATATAAATCAAACATAGCATCTTCCATAGAAATTTTATGCACAATATACACTGCAATAGCTGAAGTAAAACCTTCCCTATTTTTAAAATAAATTTTATAGGATATTCCATATGCAACATACCACATAACGGGATTAATGATTATGTTGACCAACAATGCTCTCTGATCACCTACCGCACCAGTTAGGGATTCAACCTCCTTGTTCTTTATTGTCTTCTTAATTGGTACACTCCCATTGTCGCATAAACCAGTAACAACCAAAATAATAGCCTTCATGATCAGATAGGGCTTATCCAACATGATACATTCATTCTGCACATTACTCAAAATTGGCTTGATCACATCCGCATTGTCAAACCATGAAAACTCACTCCATAAATCCATTCCTTTATGACTTAACTCTTTGACCTTCTGCAAATCTGCTTCACTTAGACTCCTTTCCATTTTTCTAATCTTCTCTGTGTCAAATTCATCTTGTAATACCTTTTCCAAAGACTGAAAACTTTCGCTGCTTGATTCTCTGACCAACATCTTCAATTCCATGCTTTCTCTATATCTCTGCTCTATGCTCTTTTGATTTTTTGCTCTTTCTCTCCAAACGATTCCTTTTTTTTTTGCATAGTGATAGAAATGATCTCAAATTCCCAAATTTAACTTACCAATTTCTTCTAGGGTTTTGCTCCCAAAAAGTGTCTTATCGATGATGTCAGCACAAACTTTGAACTACCGGATAGCATCTCTAAAACGGTCATGTCAAAAAGACGACATGAACCAATTTAGAAGAGGGGGCCAAAATATTTTCTTTGAAAACTCCCCCTGAGCCAAAGCAATAAGCTCAATTTTCAGAGGAAGGGTTGCCAGCATGATATTCTAGTACACCTGGCTTGCTTTCATTATTTACCTCCCTCTTTCCCCAAACCATGACTTCCCTTTTCTTTGATTCACTAACCTTCATTGGATTCTTCTCAGTAGAATTTTCCATACCTTCATTTCTACATTGATTAGCATAATGTCCAAATTGCTTGCACTTGTAACAATTGATGTTCCTTTGCACCGAATTTGTTGAATATGTTCTAGATCTGCATTGATTAGCTTTGTGACCATAACCATTGCATATATGATAATATCCATGAAAGTTATTATTCACCTTATTTGCTCCAACTAGATTATGATTCTAACTCATAGCATAATTCCTACAGTAATTTTCTTTATGACCAAACCTCTTGCAATTGTAACATTGAATGCTTCTACAATTTGCAACCTTATGACCAAATTTATTGCATTAAAAATAATAACCATTGAATTATAGGTACCTTTGTGCATTTGATTGACTAACTGGTAGTCTCCTTGCAGTAGATCTCTAATTCTGGGTTTTGCTTGCATCTTCTGATTTCTTCTTTGCTTCCACCTTAACTTCTTTGCTTTTATCTTTGTCAATCTGATTTGAACATCCACCGATCTGAAATCCAAGTCTAGTCTTGTCTAAATGAGCTCTTTGTATATTAATCAAATCTTCCAAAGTTGCTATCAAGAACCTTACTTTCTGCCTTCAACTTCTTCACTTCTTGTTCCAGCTTCTTACATTCTTCTATCTTCAGCTTGACTAATTCTTTCAAGGTTTCCTCTATCTTGTTCTTCTCCTCAATCTTCTGCATCAAATCTTTAATGCTTTCATTCACCTGCTTCAACTAATTGTTAACTTCCTTATGTCTCAACTTAAACTTCTAGATTTGTCCTCGCAGCTTTATTACACACTCATTTGCTTCTCTCATATTTTCTTTCAACCACATTCTTTGATTCCACACTTTCTAGATCTTCAAGAGTTATCTGCAATTCTTCATCCAGATGATATTCTTCGATAATACTCATCGGTGCCATGATTCAACCAACAAGGATCTCCCTCAAGCGGTTAAGCTATCAAACAAGGGACCAAAGCTTTGATACCAATTGCTGAATTGGTTGAATGAACCGAAATACTGAGAGGGGGGATGAATCAATATTCCCACTCTTATAAAACTTTTACTAATACATTAACCTTAACAATTAATTGCATCAACACAAAGTAGCAAATGCAGAATAAACAAATAACACAACCACAAATTGAACACCGAATTTTATACATGGAAAACCGAAATGAGAAAAATCACAAAGAGTGTTAGCTCTCAAGATAATATAACTAGTTATATGGTGTTTACAAAATAGGTGGTTCACTGCCAAATTACAAAGTGACTCACTGCCAAAATGCTCACTGCAATAGAAAATAATTGAACTGAAGAAAATTGCATCTCCTAATGCATGAGATTGGTTCTAGATTAAGCTCAGATAAAAACTCACAAAACTCACAACAAATCCAGTAAATGATCATCGTACCACTATCTACATCACCTGCAGCAAGTTCGATAAGGGATCACTGTGTCACTGTGTTTGCACTATGCTAGCCAACTGCTTGCAGCAGATCCGGTAAAGGATTACTGCAACACTATACACACCTTCGCTTATGTACTGCTCACACTATAAACTGCTTCTCTTACTGCAACTGCTCTATTGTCCACAACTCTGCCACTCACATACTTCTTACTCTGCTATACCACACATACTTTGCTTTCTTCTATCTCATACTCTTCACATCCACACACCTACCAAATGCATACATACATACATACATACACATACATACATACATACATATATATATATACATACATATATACATATATATACATATATATACATATATATATATATATATACATATACATACATACATACACACACACACACACACACACACACACACACACACACACACACACACACACACACATATATATATAAGATCATACACCAAGGTAATATGTCAACCAAGCACAAATGATTTACACAATAAGATGTTACTTGGATCAACACGTTATCCAAGACATCCTTCGACCAAAACTAGGATAAACAATTCAGCCTATACCCACTTATTACATGCTTCCTTCATAGACTTCATTTGCCAAAATGTATGCCTTAATAACCGAAACAAAACAGGGGTCTACGGGACCCATAGACTCAAACCCATAAGCACAAGCTCAAAGAACAATAACTCCCAACTCTAAGATAAAGCATGATGCAATATAATCATTCAGATAACAATACAAACTTATGCATGATAACAACTGATATAATTGATATCATAACTCACACAACTGATATCGGAACTAGATACCAACCAAGATAAGCACAACATAGGATTCCAGAGATGGGGATCTTTTGGAAATGACTCCAGTAGATCATGTATGCTTTACTGCTTCATATCACATATCTATCCTCTATTGATGCTCGATCTACAATACCAAAATAGCTTCCAACAATAGCATATCGTGTCTTGTCCTAACTGGATTACCAAGTTTGATATCAATGACAACATTCACACAAATATAATAATACTAACATGTTCATCTTTAGAGAATGTTATGTTAGATGTTAGATTCTTTTTCTATTTAGTGTGCATTGCTTCTTTCATGACAAACTTTTAATTGTCTTGAAACCACCTTATAGTTTATTTTTCATAGATTAAGAAATTGCATTATTTATGTTAGCATATAATGCAGTATTCTATGTTCCATGTTAGTTATATCGTGTTGCATTTAGTTAGAAAACCATTTGTTATATTACATTGACATTTAACATAACATGCATACATTACATCATCACTTGTTGCATTAAGTTAAACACTTATGACAAGTCATTTAATTGTATCGCACATATATCAATTTAATCATTCTATTATTCATTAGCAAACTCGTTAGGTTGTTTAATCAACCAAAATTATATTAGGTTAAACACACATGTTTATCATCATGTTTTACTTAAATCTTTGTTGCACTTAATCAAATCAATCTAACAGATTGTTTTCATTAAATCACATATGACATTTATGTAAAGCATTCCATAAAGAAAAATATCATCATCAACATGCATATACACAATAGCTTTCAATACAAAATATACAGCAAAATCACCAAAAGAATAAAATGTGTTGTATAATCATAACATATCACATCACCCTATAAATGATGTCTAGTGAAACCCTCGGGTCCTGGTGGTGGTGGTTGTGGGAAAAAGAAACATCTATGTGATGTCATAGATCGTGAGTGACTCCTAGAGTGACAATGTATTTTTATCCCTTGGACAACACATCTAAGCTTTGTTACCTCTACCTTGATCTCCACATTCTCATGATGCACCAAATCTCTTCCAGATCACACTTACTCAACGTCAACCTATAGGGAATCAACTCTCTCCTCATACTCTACTCAGTTGTAATATGGGCTCAAAGATGTCCTTGTGTCTCCTTGCACTATGTTGTGGCCTAAGACTGGCCCACACTGTTAGATGCCTACAAAAGAGACCATCCCTTTGATGATGTGGCCCACAAAGTCACACCATCCCCATGTGCCACCTACAAGAAAGTAAGCAAGTATGAAATTAAATATCTCATCATGTACACCAAAATTGAAACAAATCATACAACATATAAATCAATGTGTATATATACATATAACTTCTAATATAGGCTCCCTCTTTCCATTGAGTGAAGTGGTAGGAGTCTCAAAACATAATAGGTATTATAGATGGGTGTATATAGCAGCAATTCTTCTTGAATCCCCATACTTTGTAATGAATTAGTGCCTTATCTAAAGAGGGTAGTAAGTGGGATATACATTCTCAAGAGGTAGGCATCTCTATTGGTACATCACCCTCCTATCTCTCCTCCACTATCCTCCCCCTATCCTCTATGATTTGTGGGTCATGATCTCAATTTTGGTCCTAGTCTCGATCTTGGTCCTTGTAATGGTGGGAAAATGATGAGTGATAGATCAAGAGGAAAACTAACCCTTTCCCTCAAAGAGAGATGAGAGTTTCACTATTGATTATCCTTCAAGCACTTTTCACCATTACATTAGGAAGATAAGGATAATTCACTAGATTCAATCTCTACACAAAGATGATAGATTGAATTCTAAATGAATTAAGAATGTTAGGATGATCCCTTCTTCCTTTGTTTGATTTGGAAAGGAATTGATTGAATTTTGTAGTATAAAAGTAACAAAGAATTGATTATAACTTGAGATCTGATTATGGGATGAAGTTGTGCACTTGGATTTGGCAGTAAAATGTCGAGATGAAGTCACCCTACAAATTTGATGAAAAGTTGTCTAAACCATGGCAGGAATATACACGGTCCTTCGAAAAATCCGCAAAACGAAAAGGGTTTTTCTGTCTTTGCAAATAAAGCCTGAATCCGAAAGTACAGTTGCGCACCTACAACCTACACATAGGAAAGAGAGGCAAATGTGTTGGGATTGGGGGTTTGCCTTTAGGTCAAACCCCAGTTTTGGAATTAACCAAGTAATGAAAGAAAGTAATTGCAAGTAGATGTAAATGAAAGACTAAATTGTAGATCACCTCAAGGGAGGTTGTAGTAGCAATGTTGATAAAAATTCTTGTATGGAATTGTATGTTAAAATCAATATCCTCTTCAATGGTTAAATCATTGACCTGAATGCAACACCTAGCCTTGAAGGGAGACTTGAGAATGCTCAATGCTGGAAAAGAATGCTTGAATGATCTTGATCGCTTATGACCTTATCGAAATTCCACCTCTTGAACTTATGCCAATGAGAGAGCAAATGCCCCCTTAAATTCATGTTTGAAGGATTTGAATTCGTCACGGGCCGACATCATGAAGATTTCCCACTCACTGCACAACCCACAATGCATGCTCTAGGAAGGTCCTGCCCCAAAATAGGGCAGGGATAGGGCCGCCACGCCCCTTTCCTACCCCTTTCTCCAAGGCAGAGTTCGGACAGAGTGATGCGGAGACCAAGGAAGAAGCTATTTTCGCAAGCCGAGCACTCTCCGCTCTCCGATCAGGCTAGAGCATTCGAGCTCGCATGTGCGAGGACTCTAATGCAGTCATAAATTGTTAGGGTCACAATTTTATGACACTACAGTTAGCCCCCACTTTAGCAGGAGTATAAGTGTATGCCAATACTGCTGGTAAACTACAAGGAAACAAGATTGAAAGACTTCACCACATCAAGGAGGCAATATGCGTCAAGCCCCCAGTGGACTTAGGATATTACGACTTCGATTGACAAAGTAAAAGGGAAGATTGAGAAGGGGAGAACCATGACTGCAAGTAGCAAAGTTCCCTTCACTATGAGTCATGAAAGCCAGCATACAAAAGATTACAAAGCAAAGCAAAGTTCACTAAGTAATTCTAAGTATCACAAGAAGGAAAGTATGAGCAGAGTGTATGCCTCCAAGTTAAAGCGATCGCACGCGCCTTATCAAGAGCGATTGCTTTAAGGTAGGATACACCCAAGAGAAAAAGAAAAGAGAGTGCATGTTATCACAAGGATTTAGCCCCCAATCGAGGTATAAACCCAAGGATAATGAACACAAAACATGAGGTAGTATCACTTTTCTTGGGGTCAGTATGTTGTATGATAGCTTATCTACATCATGCATGTATATGCATATAATAATATTCATTCCCAAAAGAAGGACACTACCTTAGAAGAAAGGGAAGAGAGGATGTGTTTTGAGTCAACATGAAAGAGACCAAGAGAAGATCTTAATTCTTTGCATCATCCCTAAGTAGACATTAAGGGAACAATAGAAGAACAGGGATACATATAGAAGAATGGTCACAAAAGAGAAAGAAGGGAGCAAGAAAGATATGAAGTGCTAATATCGCTAATCTAGCATGACATCTACCTCCCGATCTTGTTGATCACTATTTCAGGAAGGTGAGCAACATGCCAAAGGAGCGACATCGAGAACAACAGATGGAGCTATCACAAGATCCAAACAAGGACTATGCTCATGTTGTAAGTCACTTTGTTCGATTCTAGGAGCTAGGATTAAAGTTTGTGAAAACTCATCCGATAAATGTTTGTCCACATAAACATATACTCATTGTCAGAAGCATTAGGAGTTGTATTACCATCCTAAATAACATTTTCACCCATTTCTTCATCAAAGTTTAAAGCAAGAGGAGCAAGAAAATGAATAGGAGTAAAACCATCACATTTTTTATGCAACTTATGATTTGGAGATGTTGGTTGAACATCTTTCTTAGGAGAAAAGGGAATCATGTCAACTGTTGGAGCCTGAGGAGATTGGGTATTTTTCAGGGATAGCTTCACAAGCTCGAACGCGACGTCTTCGTTGGCATTCTCTAACACAATGATTTCGTCAAGTCTTAGTGGAAGGCTGAGAAGGAGGAATGGTTTTCTCCTTTATAGTGGAAGGTATAGGTTGAAGTCTTTTTGGTTGAACAATAGGAGAGACAGACCTCTTCTCTTGATAAGAGGAAAGAGGTGGAATTGCGCCATAGAAAGGAGGAATATTAGGTGTAGGAAGGAGACCAAGTCCATCATGGGGAGGAGGGATAGGTCTAACCTTAGGAAGAATATTGGGGTTCTCCTTAAGAGAAGGTAAAGTCACATACATAGGAGTAGGTGGACAATTTTCCTTAGGAGGAAGATTAGTTCTATCTGAGAGGGGAAGAACCTCATCTTAAAGAATAATAGGAATGTCAAGTGTTGGCGATCTAGGTTGACTTAAGTATAAGATCATATCATTCTTCCATTTTTTATAAGATTGAAAAAGAGCATCGCTCCTTGATGGAAGAGATTGAAATTGTTTAGGCCAAAAGAGATCAATAGGAACACCAGGGCTTCTTTCAGATGGATAAAATAAGCTATGGTTCATGGTTATGATTTCTCCATTGTGAGAAAATTTAAGACAATTATGGATTGGAGAAGAAATAGCCATCATGGAAGATAGTCAAGGATAGCCCAACTTCACACGGAATTGCTCAGAAGAAGGTATGATAACAAACTCAACATCCATGGATTTAGCATGAACCTCAACAGGAAGAGTGATAGAACCAATTGTAGGACGAGAGAAGCCATCAAATAACTTCACAACTACATTAGAAGCATCATATAGTGGTTTATGTAGTCGTAAAGTGAAAAGATACTCTTTAGTTATGACATTAACCATGCAAGAGGGATCAATTAGGGCACCACGATAAAAGATATTTTTAACCTTTGCAACTATGTATAAAGGGCCATCGGGTTCTCTAATGGTCTCACTACAGTCAAATGTAATACAAGAATCCTTAGGCGAACTCTGTGTTTCTACCATATTAACCAGATTTGGAGCCATACAGATGAATGTTTCAAAAGAGAGAGAATTAGGCACAATCTCAATAACGTTAGAGGTATGGGATGGCAAGGGATCACTGAAAATCTTAAGATTTTGATTAGGAGGAGCAACTGATTTATTCCCTTTATCATTCACACTTGCCATAGATATAGTATTATTATCAATCAAGTCTTGAACCTTATTTCTCAATGCAAAACATTTCTTAGTATCATGACAAGGTTGACGATCAAATTGGAAAAAGGAATTGTTATCAAAATGAGGAGATGCAAGTTTGGAAGGATCAACTTGTTTTATAGGAGAATGTTTGATAACATTTCTATGTAATAACTGAGACATAATATTATGCAAAGATTCATTCAAAGGAGTAAATTGTCTTTCTCTTTAGAAAAATTTAGAAATAGGAGGTGCACCTATTGTAGCATTCACATGGTTGTTGTTGATTGGATCATTAAACTTGATGAAGTTTTTTGTTGGTTTGAACTTCGCAAACGTTTGTTGAACACTCTCCCCCTTATCACTCGAAGCCATAGGAGTGGATTGCTCCATTTGACTCATAGCCAGTTGATAATTGTGAAGTGTTGCACACAACTGTGGAAAGGAAGTAAACTTAGAAAAAAAAAAGCGTTTCCTTGTGTTACCCTCCATATTTTCACTTGCACTATGTCTCTCGCATCCTCAAATAAGGATTGTTTATTTAGTCTTACCTTGTATAATTCTCGGTTTTTGTCTTGTTGAATTTTTTCTTGAACTTGAACCTGTTGGTTGAACCTCTGCAAAGTTCAAAGTTCGAGTTCAACTGGAGCGGGTTGTATTGCAGCTTTAGTTTTATGAATGTAAGATCTTTGTAATTTTTGGTCATTGAACTTGAACTTTGAACCTTCTGTGGTTCAAGGTTCAACGGTTCAACACGCAACTAAATGTGAAGACAATGATTAATGAAGCATATTGTGGGCAAAGTCTGTAATTTTAAACCTTCTGATTGAACCCCGCAGGTTCAAGGTTCAAGGTTCAAGGTTCAAGGTTCAAGGTTCAAGGTTCAAGGTTCAAGGCTCAAAGTTCAAAGTTCAAGGTTCGTAGGTTCAATTTTAGAGGTTCAAATTTAGAGTTCAGAGATTCATCAGCTTAAACAGATGTAGGTTCAGAGTGTGTGAGTTCAAAATTCAGTGAGTTTAATAATCCAATAACATTGGCATGAGTTGTAGTATAACATGTTGATTTACCAAACAAGTTGATAATGGTGATTTGTTTAAGGCTCGATGTATTTCGGAGGTGCTCCTAGAGCCGATTTATGTCAATTTTAATGGCATGGATGTTTTTAGAAATGATCACTGAGCTAAGAGTAAAAGTGTTTGGATGACTTTTGAGATAGCCAAACTAACACATACAAAGTCCAACCTTCATGTTAAAAAGGAAGATTTGGCTTCTTGAAAGTTGAATTTAGTTATTAATCCATATGTTGATAACAAAGGATAGCAGTAGATAACATTTTCACAGAATTGTTTCAACACCACGGTATTATAAACAATCTAAAGAGTTACAATCCTCCTCTATTCTAAAGAGAGATTTGTCTAAAAATAGATCTCATTCCTTCAAATGGCAGCTCAAAGTGGTGATCCATGTGTAAGTTTTGGCATGTATGTTGTTTGTAGTTTTCAATGCAACCTGTAACCTTGAATTTTTTGAGACGGAAAAATTAGTCTTTGTGCGGGGGGAATAACTCTCAATTAAGTTGTTGGATTTTCATAAAAAATTTATATGTTTTAGAAAACCTAGTTTTCTAAATCCACACTGGAGCGATTTCCAATATTATGTCTGGTTCGTAAGATATGAATAACAGAGCACAACACTGTCAAAATTGTCAATGACAGTCACATTAATTGGGAGATACTTGGGTTTTTACTCATATAAACTCAAACACTAAGGAAAGTGGGCAAGTATTTTTACCTGTAAGTGAAAAAGTATTCATCGAGGCTAGAAAGGGAAATTGTGTATTAAAATATTTGAGCTTTATTTCCCTAAAGGTGAGAATTGTATTCACGAGAATGTTAAGTGAGAAGGAAATAAATAATCTTTTCAAGAATCAATTATTGATAACTAAAAGTCTCTTAAAAAAAAGAGGCTATATATATGTAATGAAAGGAAAGAGTCAGGGATTTTTTTTCTAGGTCTGTTGTAAAAAAAAGAGAGGGCAGCGTAGTTTTTGGACTACATAGTTTTATTTTTCAAAAGTGTTGAGTTTGTGAGCACACATTTTGACATTGATGAAATAAAGAAGATCTTGCTGATCTATTTATTTGTCAATATTTTCTTTTGGTTATCATGAGCTTTGTTTCTCTTGTAATTACCTTTCATTGCCTCTTTTGTTACATCAAACTGTGTATATGCATTTGATTTTGAAACTTTGATTTCAGAAATAATTTGTATGTTGGAAAGAAATCTATTGTTAGCACTTCGTTTGGGTTTTCTGATCCCCCTTGTCCTTTGAGGCATGAGAGAGACTCAATCAGAGTCCAGGGAATTTTGATTCTATTGGAAAGGGTATTTTCATGGGTGTGGGTAATTAAAATATGTTTTACTTATCTTCATTCACTTCATTATAAATCTTCTATTCACATCTGTGTCATGGCTATGAGCAAATGTTAGTTGCCTTTATTGCTTTATGGCTAAAAGCATATTCAGAAAATATATATTTTTATCCAACGAACGACGTTGTACCTTCATATAAAAATTCAGAGAGCACTTGCACTCACCATTGCAAGTGACTCAACTGTTGGTTCTTGTTTTTGTCTTTCAATTTGGGCATTTGGGAGTCATTTTTGAAAGGTATTTAAGAAGGACAAAATCTATTAACCAACACCCTGATATCTTTTTGTAAATTAGAAATAAAAATTCTTTGAATATCATTATCAGGCACATGAAAAGAAATTTGAACACACAAATACTTATATCTACCAATGAAATCAGTCACTTTCTCTTTAACACCTTGTTTACAATGCATTAAATCAATCAAAGTGATTTTAGGACCAATGTTGTTTTGAAATTGTTGGATGAAAGCATTTGCTAGTTGTTGAAAGGAAGTGATAGAATAAGAAGGCAAAGAGCAATACCATTGTAAAGCCTTATCTCTTAGTGTTCTTGTAAATAGTTTTGCAAGTAATCGTTGATCATAAGAAAAATCAATACACAAGGTTTGAAATGTTTTGACATGTGTAAGAGGATCACCATTTCCATTATAGAGTTCCAACTGAGGGATCTCAACATGTTTAGGTGGCAGGACTTTAACAATATCAAGAGAAAGTGGGCTTGCAACATCAAAGGTGGGCACAATAAACTTGGATTGACTCATAAAAGCAATTTGTTGTTGTAAGGAAGACAAAATTTGGGCAAGATTGTTGATTGTCATTTCGGTAGAAGAATTCATGTTAGACATAGGTGATTGAGAAGGTTGTGTGATGTTGTTGAAAGAAGGCATGGACTGAGAATAAGGTGGTGGGACACTATGATAAGTAGGCATTGGTGATGATTGGGTAGGAAAAGGGACACTTAAAGGAGGAATAAAGTTGTTGAAGGAATTGCCCCCTTATGTCACACTGATTGGTTGAGGAATAGTAGGAATACTCATGGAAGACATAGGTAACGATGGAGGATTAAATGAAGAAGAGGGATTGCCCCCATGACCTATGGTTGTAGGAATGACATTTTGAGTTGAAATAGCCATGATGTTGGATGTGAAAGTAGGAATACTAGTCATACGATTGGTCAAAGGAATAGAGGAATTCACTTCTATTGAAGGTTGTGAGTAACTAGGGTTTCGACACAACTCTTGATAGGCATGACATTAGAATCAACAATATGTGTAATGCCACACAATATATCAATTCCATTCTTATCACTTTGAAGCATACACTTAAGACCTTCAATTAATGGAAGAGCTTCACTATTAGGGTATTCTTGGGACATCCGTTGTTGAAAGCTATCAAATTGATTGTCCAATGTAGAAAGTTGATCTAAAGAAAACCCTAGTTAAAGCTTCTTCTTAATCATGAGATCCATCAATGGGCACATGATTAGGATGGGAAGAATTAGCATGATCCTCATTAAAGAAGTCACCCAAATTAGGCTCCATCTCCTCGGTAATTAAACCTTGGGAAGCTTTAATTCTAATGCTTTTTCTAGCAGGGATAGGTAGGACTAATAGTGGTAAAACTCACGCACTAGAGGGAAAATTTAAATTTTGAATTGTGGAATAAAGCTTACAAAATTGAGTAATGCAAAAGTCAAGAAAATAATGATTACACAATGTAAACTTTGTTGGGGGAAGAGGATGACACAATTTCCAAAAATGAAAGGAAATTGGAATTTTAAAATTAGGGCCAAGGGAATACCACTTAATTTTAAAATTAGAATTTTTAAAATCAGGTCAGATAATAATTAACCTCTTAATTTTAAAAAAATTCTTAAAAGTTGAAATGTTGAATTTTGAAGGTATTTCTGATTCTAGAGGGTTCAAAAATCAATAAAATCAACCAATCTTCTGGATTTTGGCTCTTAAATATAGTCATAATAGTCTCCCAAAATTTCAAAAAAAAAACTCGAGGACCGTGGCGGGAACACACATGGTCTGACCAACTTTTTTTGAAATTTTCAGGGATGGATATTACAATGATTTTAAAGCTAACCCCAAAAAATTGGCGAATTTTACGATCTCTAGATGGGCGAAATAAAGACACAAATGTGAAAATATGACCCTATTAGGGTTTTGAAGAAAAAGAGGAATTGAAGTGCAATTTTGAAAACGGTCAAACCTAATGGATAGGGACACCTTGGAAAATGTTTAAGAAGCTAAATGTAAATGAAATTGATTTAAAATTCACACAAAATCCAATTAATTTTAAAAATTAGGGTTTGATGACCTAACCACTTAATTTTGAATTTTGAATTTTGGGAAAAAGGGGGAAATTGAAATTTTGAATTGTAGAACTGAAAACAAATATGAGAATAATCAGAAATCTGAAAATTAAAGGGAAATCCAATTTTTGCACAAGTTCAATATGATTTTTGAAAATTAGGGTTTGAACAAGTAACCTCTTAATTTTGTAAATTTTAATTGCAAATTGAACAAGACAATGAGGAAATTGAATTTGACAAACAAAACAATTTTCAGATCTAATACAACCACAAGCAATTTTAAAAAAACACAAGTTCAATTTTAATTTTAAAAACTAGGGTTTTTAATGATTTAACCACTAAGTTTGCAGAAATTTGAAACTTGTAAATGAAAAATATGCAATGTTGTTCAAAGGAAAGCATGCAAGATATCAGGTTCACCAAAATGTAATGGTGGGAAAATGATGAGTGATAGATCAAGAGGAAAACTAACCCTTTCCCTCAAAGAGAGATGAGAGTTTCACTATTGATTATCCTTCAAACAGTTTTCACCATTACATTAGGAAGATAAGGGATAAATCACTAGATTCAATCTCTACACAAAGATGATAGATTGAATTCTTAATGAATTAAGAATGTTAGGATGATCCCTTCTTCCTTTGTTTGATTTGGAAAGGAATTGATTGAATTATGTAGTGCAAAAGTAACAAAGAATTGATTATAACTTGAGATCCGAATATGGGATGAAGCTGTGCACTCAGATTTGGTAGTAAAATGTCAAGACGAAGTCGCCTTGCAAATTTGACGAAAATTTGTCTGGACCGTGGCGGGAATGTACACAGTCCTCCGAAAAATCCGCAAAATGAAAAGGGTTTTTCTGCCTTTGCAAATAAAGCCCGAATTCGAAAGTACAGTTGGGCACCTGCAACCTACACATAGGAAAGAGAGGGAAATGTGTTGGGATTGGGGGTTAGCCTTTAGGTCAAATCCCATTTTTAGAATTAACCAAGTAATGAAAGAAAGTACTTGCAAGTAGATGTAAATGAAAGACCGAATTGTAGATCACCTCAAGGGAGGTTGTAGTAGCAATGTTGATAAAAATGCTTGTATGGAATTGTATGTTGAAATCAATATCCTCTTCAATGGTTAAATCATTGACCTGAATGCAACACCTAGCCTTGAAGGGAGACTTGATAATGCTTAATGCTGGAAAAGAATGTTTGAATGCTCTTGATCGCTTATGACCTTATTGAAATTCCACCTCTTGAACTTATGCAAATGAGAGAATGAATTCCCCCTTAAATACATGTTTGAAGGATTTGAATTTCATCACGGGTTGACATCGGGGAGATTTCCTACTCACTGCACAACCCACAATACATGCTCTAGGAAGGTCCTGGGTCCCAAAATAGGGCAGGGACAGGGGCACCATGCCCCTATCCTGGGAGGGCAAGGGCGCCATGCCCCTATCCTACCCCTTTCTCTAGGGCAGAGTGCGGACAGAGTAATGCGGAGGCCAAG
Organism: Cryptomeria japonica; assembly: GCF_030272615.1. NCBI lineage: Eukaryota > Viridiplantae > Streptophyta > Pinopsida > Cupressales > Cupressaceae > Cryptomeria > Cryptomeria japonica. Next base: position 529,412,802 of record NC_081415.1, read on the forward strand.
AAAGAAGTTGTTTTCGCAAGCCGAGCACCCTCTGGTCTCCGATCAAGATAGAGGATTTGAGTTCCCATGCGTGAGGACCCTAATGCAATCGTAAATTGCTAGGGTCGCAATTTTATGACACTACAGTCCTAAATTCAATATTTATGCTCATCCTCATCTTCATTCTCCTCAACGTCCTTTTAATTATGTCTTTGATAGGCACATGTTCTCGGATTGATGGTAGGACGATCCTCGAGGAATATGGGGGCAAGATGATCTATGTCCCACCATCTTGTGTATCCTCGAGATACACCTATATTATCATCATTTGAGATTGGAACATGACACTCGCCTCATCCTTAAAACCATCATTAGTTGATGGTTGAGGTTCATGACCAGGTCTCATTGCTTTATGAATTGATTGCATGTATGTCAGTACTGGGCATGGAGCTCATTGTACCTAACCAAACTATCATGTAACTTGATCATGGTAGAAGGGCGTGACAATATACGCATCATGACTAATGAGAATTCAATCTTGTTGCATCCTCTCCTTTTGTTGTGGCTATCTTGACCAAGCGATCATGGTCCTATAAGGCCTCCATGTAGTATCTTTAAACCTCAATGTATCAAACAACCACACTCCAATATTACAAATATTCACTCTACCATGGTCTACAAAGTGGATAGGAATGTGCTCATCGACTTACCCAACCAACCTTATTTGGATATTGGCCTTGTGGATGCAGTATGCTTACATGTCAATACCTAGAGTAATATACAGGTCATAAAGTTGTATGCCTCCTGGTGTACATATCATCTAAGGTAATAATAGATATGTGTTAAAATGCTTTGTCCTAATGCATATATGGTCCTACTCTCCTCCATCTCTTGAGTGTTATGACTATAGAAATGAGTATCTATCATGGGACAAAATTGTCCATGAAACACTATAGAAACCAATGTAGACATTTGTGACCTCTCATGTTTGCTAGTATGATCCACCTTATACAATACATCTAGTCATCCTCAATGTATCTAGGTGTACATGGTCCTATCTATCTCATGGTCTTGCCTCGCACTAGGATATGTAGGATGTGATACATATCCCTTAGCATGGCAATCGTCTCTCCCATCAAAATATGGAAGGTAGAGGTGTCATCATCCCACTGCTCCATCAATACCATGAGAATCACATCATGGTATCTCATAGTGAGCATGGTGTAGATGCACCATATCCCTATGTCTCATAAATGTGCCTTCACCTCTATTGGTAGTAAATCCATCTAGTCACACATAATAGTGTATATATGACCTCTCAAGTGTTCCTACATCACCAAAAAAGCCTAAAAACACATTGAAGATATTTCATTAGAACTCTTTATCACATCTTCAAATTGACAACATTCTCACCAACTTTCATGCAAAATCCTCCAGACACTTGTTTGGACTATGATACCCAATTTGGACTATGGCACCTATAATGGTGGTCCTATAGTCCTAACTTATTTTGCATACATAAACTCAAAAATCAAACAATCAAGTACATGTTAAAGTTAGTATTCCCTACCATGTGCATCTAGGCACCCTTTGTTGGTTGAAAATTTTGTACACCCAGGAGGATGTGCAAAATTGTGGTTTCAGCCATAGTGTGTGAGTATAAAGCTCTCCTAATTTAGGGAAGCCTCCCTCTTTACTACTAATAACACTAATATAATTTGGGTGGCAAGACATCTTATTCTCTTTCTTTTGAATAAACGATATTATTTCTCTTATTTCAGAAAAGAAGTTACAGCAACACTGATAAATACATAAATGAAACTTTTTGTAGGATTTTTAGAACATAAAGGGAAGAAAAGTTTCCATGAAAGTACAAAAACTTCCATCACTTCCCCAGGATGGGAAAATAGAAATGAAAGCACAAAGTATTCAACACTTCTACTACCCTATCAACCTTTTCAAATAATAACTAAGCACAACACACGACAGCTTAAAGTCTGTCTATATGATGCACTTCACCTTATATGGACAAGTCTTAAAAATAAAAGAAGAAAAAAGTCTATAAGTTATCTCCTTACTTGAGCTTTCTTCACTAGCTTCAAATGTGATAAGCAACTCAAAGTCTGCAAGATTGAATTTAAATCCCTCTTGAACAATAGAACAAAAATCACAATCAATTCCAGAAAAATGTCGTCACATAACAACTTGAATTGGCACAAAGTCTCAACACAACTTGTCTCTTTTATTGAAAGCAATTTGATTTACATCTAAGCTCAAATTCTTAGCGTGCACATACAAACTGGCAGAATTTTGTTGCATTGCCAAAAGATCATGATTACAATAGACCCTCTCAAGTATGTATAGGATAAAAACCTTGAGAAAAAGGTGGGAGGATCCAAACTAACTTGAGAAATTCTCTCAAACACCATGAATTATTCCAACCACAGTCCTAATTTAACTCAACTTGTAGTTGTTTTACATGTAATTATATTGTACAAAAATGCAAGTGAAAGTGACACTAGCAATTACAAAACTTGTTTTTACATGTAACTTGTCGAAACAAAATTATAAATACACAATTGAAACTATTCTATGTGTCCGAAGACACGACTCTAACTACATCATCTTTTATCTATGATGATCTTCATGTTGCTTTAGGATGCTAGAACTTGAAGTATTTAGAATTGGTGAAGACATCTCGAATCGGAACGAGAATTTGTATCCTTAATGATCTTTGTGTCCTTGGCCAGTGAACTTCAACCTTATCACATGCTTGGGGTAGTACCACTTCTTCAGGAAGGAAATTCTTCTCTTCGTTGTGTTCTTTCTCCATGCTTGATCCACTTTGTCACTAGGTGACTTCTATTTACAATTGACTTCATGAGGATTATTGACCCTTGGGTTGCCCCATTAATTATTGTTGTATCTCTTCTACTTTTGTTCACTAATGAAGAACCCATAACACCTTATTCAAGATGAAATTGTTATAAAACAATGCCAATGCCTTTATTTTTGGTTTGATAGATCGTGTGTGCAAATAAGACTAACAAGGGAAGGGATAAATTAATGCAAAAATGGGCTCACAAGTGAATTTCGGGTTTTGGAGACTGCATTACATGTGTGGAAAAACAAGAACATTGAATTGAAATTGTGGAGAACAAACATGCAACTTCATATTTGTAATGGTAAAATACTTGCACTTGTAATTGGACCCTAGAGACTCATTTTCAAGTATTTTTTAGTGCATATTGGACCAATTTCGGGTTTTGGGAGGTGGAATGCGAGTGCAATGTAAGAAAAAACTCTTACACTTTCACTTGTAATCGGGTTTTGAAGACCCGATTGCAAGTACGCATATCTTGCAATCTTGTGGGAAAGCCTTCATAATTTTCTTTAAGAACATGGGAATTTTGTGGAGGCAAGCAAGCAAGTCTTAAAACTTTTGAAATCACTTGCAATCAAGTCTCAGAGACCCGACTGCAATTAAACCTTTCTGCATTGTTGGTAGTTACTTGTTAATGGATAAGATAAATTAATGGCTTGCTTTTGAAATTGGATCATGAGGATCCGATTATAAGTTGGATTTGGAACTTCAAAGGGGAAAATCTACAACCACTCTTATGATGCATAATATAAGATACATTCTACTTGCAATCGGGTCCTTAAGATCCAACTGTAAGTATAGTCATAATAGACTTGCAACCATAAACTTGCACTCCTCTTCTTGAAACCTGAGAAGCAACATGGGAGAGTAATAAGAGGAAAGGATGTCAATGAGTACTTGCAATCGGGTCTCTAAGACCCAAATGCAAGTAAACAAGATTGCATAAGGAACGACCAACTTGCAATTGGGTCTTGAAGATCTAACTGCAAGTGAGAATCACTTGCATATTTAGAAAAGGAGGACTTGCAGTGCTTTAGAAACCCAATTGCAAGTGAATAAAGTGTCTCTTTACTTTTATAAAGCAAACTTGTAATCGAATCCTAAAACCTCTATTACAAGTAAAGTTGATTTACTTCCCACTTGACCTGTAACTTGGCATTTTAAACAATGAACCAACTTGTAATCAGGTCTTGGAGACCCGACTGCAAGTAAGTGAATTTACTTGTAATGTCATTCAAAAGTTCCTACTACTTGTAGTATGGTGAAAAATTTCCTACTTGTAGTGACTTTACTTACAATGACAACAAAAATTTCCTACTTGAAGTGACTGACCTGAAACCCGAAATTGCACAAAAAGCTAGGAAAATTAAGGAAAAAATCAACCGAAACTTGGACAATAATGACAAAAGCACCCACGCATGATTTTGCATTAACAAATATGAGTTTTTCATCTCATAAAACATGCCTTAGAGACAAAAAATGACACATTTTGAGCAAAAATTTGTAGAGGTTGCCTAATTTTTTGAAAGTTCAAAAATGAGGACAACACCCTTTACTACATGATGCCTCAACATCTCTATCCTAAGTGGTTGATACTCTTGCTTACATGGCATCCTTGTCCTCATAATAGTGTGGACCCCTCTGCAATAAAGACAAAAGTGAATAAGACAAATGAATAGTTGAAGAGTTAAAAGATTTTACAATTTGAAGGTAAATTCTCTTTAAACCCTAATCTAGCATGCCTCGATTATTTCATAATAACTTGAGCTAGAGAGATCCAATTTGCGTATTTTCTATTATGTTGGAATCATTATTTATCTCTTGTTCTTACCAAATATTCTTTCATATAGTGTTATTTCATTAACGATCCTATTGGAAGCATTTTTCATCACCTACATTCATAGTTCAACATGGTATTTGTGATAGCTTATTTTTGCTTACATAATAAGAAAACAAAAACAAGGGGGCATATATCTACCCTCAAATTTCATCACTCTTAGTAAGTGTTGTAGACACCTAAAATTGTCATGTCTAATTAAATAAATATTTTATTTATTTAATTACTTTAGCTTAATTCTTCTATTAATTAAATAAATCTTTATTTATTTAATTAATTCATTTATCCTCTTCTAGCCTTATTTCTCATTTAAATAAATACATTTATTTATTTAAATTATCCCTTTCCTAAATTAAATAAATATTTTATTTATTTAATTGCCCTACTTCTTCTATTAATTAAATGAATCTTTATTTATTTAATTAATTCATTAACCTTTTCTACACATGACACATGTCATTCATCTCTTATTTCCTACACTACCTACCCCTTTCATTATTTTGGTATTTCTTATACCTACCCTCTAATCCTAGCCGACCTCTCTTTTTACACCTCTCAATCTTAACCCTCCATTTTCTATTGTGTCTTCTATTTAAGGAGATGCTTTCTTTATTGTCAAACCCTAATGAAAAACCCTTAATGACTAATTTTGGAGGACTTGGCTACACTACGATCCTACTTGCAACCACATTCCGTTCTTTGTTGAGCTCTTGTGCATACAAAAATCTGAGAGCAAGCATATCAAACAAGATCAATGGAGATAGGAAGAATGGAGATCAAAAACCCTAGTGGACATGTGATGGTATAATCTTTGTGATTTATTGAGTTATTTTGCATTGTCTTAGGTTATCTTCATATGTTATGGTGGATCTTTGTTCATTGTTAGGCTAGGGTTTGGTGGTTGAATCCATTTTAGTCTTTCAATATTGTTGTTTATTGATATCCATTTTCACCATATACATTTTGGCACGCCCGGTGGGACTCTTGTCCCTTTGCATTTAACATTTTGTTGCAGATTTTGCATTTTTGAAGTTGCAGATCGGACGATTTCGACGACATTTTAGGTTTTTTTCGCGTCTGCGAGTGTTCGGATCGCGTTTTTGTATTTCAGAGGCGTCTGTGACATCTTTTATCGCGTCTGTGTTTCTGTCATTTTCTATTTTTGCAGGTTTCCGAAAGTCGCGTCTGTGATCCCGAATCGCGTCTGTGAACCATACGATCGCGTCTGCAGAATATAGAGGCGTCTGTGTTCTGAAATCACGTCTGCAAATCACAGAACCGCGTCTGTGTCGGACAGACGCGTCTGTGTCTGGTATAACAGCGTCTGTGCATTCTGTTTTTGCAAATTTTTTTCAAGTTTTTCGATTCGGCTTTTCGGATTTTGTACTTAGGGTTTTCAGATCTGGTTTATTTTTGGCTAACCTTTGCAGATCTAGCTAACCTGGTTTGTGCAGCTTGCTTTGGAGGCAAATACGTTTTTGTTGAAGGCCCCTTTTCACAAAGTCTTTTTGGGTTTTTCTTAAAATTTACCTAACTTGTGTGTTTGCAGGAAGGGGTTATCATTTGAAACAACCCAAACTACTAACAATTTTGTTGCAGGGCCTTAGCTAGGGTTTTGTAATTTTATTTGTGTGCCTTGTCTTCATAGCTTAGCAAACACTTCAATTGGTGCACTAAAATTGAACCATTGTCTTTTGTGTCTTGAGCAATAGGCTCTTTGTGTTTATTCTTTAGAGGGCCTGTCTTCCCGTGTGGTCATTAGGACTACTAGTGAGAAGAGAACGACCCAAGTGGTAGCAAAAGAAAAGCCATCTTCTTCCAAGCCACTATAATCAAATGTGTTCATGGTGAAAACTATGAATAACGTGTGCTGATTAGTTCATACCGACACTATGTCTCCCCATAAACCCGTTTGATCAAATTTATTTGATCATTTGTAGGGCGTAACCCCTACCGGCTGGGAGCCTTCTGTATTTACAGAGCTGAAAGTGCCGCATGTATGGCCACACGAGCGGATGCCCTTACTAGCACCTCATTGTTTTAGATGCCCAAATCCTTCTAGTTGTTGAGGCAGGAGGTCGGACCTCTGGTAGCGGCCCACACACATACGGTTCTTAGTAGAGATACAAAGTTCGCCATGGGGAGTTTTCATGGGGACTGATGCTTGGCTGACCCGAGAAGTGAGTGCCGAGGGTGGAGCCAGTGAGGTCAAGCATCTAAGTATCCGCTCTGAATAGCGTAGCCTCGGGGGTAAAACCCCATGTGGGATCAACAATTATTGTCCTGGCCAGCCATAAGAATTGTGCTTGACTTATGATAAACACTCAAACAATCAAGACAAAACAGCAAAACATTGTGTCTTTTGTGTCTTCAAGTGTATGCAAAAACTTTTTACATCAAACAACACACTTTTTGGAGTCTAAACAGTCTGCAAACATTGGGTCATCAACACTGTGTCCTCTTGTCACGAAAAACAGTCGAAAAATCAGATTTGGTCACAGCAAAACAAATTCACAGATAGGAAAGATTGCACTAAGGTTACAGAAACGCGTCTGTGTCTGTTAAAACCGCGTCTGTGTCTGATAAACGCGTCTGTGAAGTACAGAATAGCGTCTGTGTTTTTATCAGCGTCTGTGTCGAACAGAGACACGTCTGTGTCTGGAAATAGCGTCTGTGAAGTATACAGGCGCGTCTGTGTCCACAATTGCAAAAACCTGTCAGTCTTAGCAAACATCAACAGGAAATCTCGGAATCACGTTTGTGTCAAACAGAATAGCGTCTGTGTCTTAAAACCGCGTCTATGAAGTATACAGAGGCGTCTGTGTCAGGATTTGAAAAAAGTTTAACAATCAAGCAAACAAAGAAATCAGTTTCGGCACACTTGAGCTTCCTAGGTTATCTCTTCCGGTTCATCTAGCATTCAGCCTGTTCTAAGGTCTTACACAGTCCATCATTGCTTCATACCTCATTTTACAGTCATACTTGTCTAAACTTGAGTCAAAGAGTCACTTGCTTGTCCTCACTATACTTTGTCAACACACTACATACTACAACACTTTGCTAAGTGATCCCTCATCAAGGTTTCTTACCTTTGGGTCTCATTTGGTCTTACTTAGAGTCAAGGTCAGCTTACCTCATCAAGAGAAACTATCCTCTCTTTGGAAGTCACACCTACTCTACAACATACATACTTGGTCTTACACTTTGGACATTGCAAGTAAACTTCAGATTCATTTACACTCCATACAACTCTTGGTCTTACATACCCTTGTCATTTTCGTCTAAGTCTCTCACATATTGGTCTAACACCTAGTTCATGGTTGAAACCCGTCTTCAAAAATCTAGGAGAAAAGCTAAAGAAGCTCAAGGACCCGTAAACATGAGTTCTTATGAGTATGACAATGATGTCTTCTACAATCCTGAGCACACTACATTACCAGACATGAATGTTTATAGACACAATCCAAATATGGAAAGCGCAAACGCTATACACAACGCTACACACAATGATAATGTGGACAATTCTTCAATACTATCAGCAGACATACAAGAATCTATAATGGATCCTCAATTCAATAGATTGGTTGAAGAGATAATGAGGAGAGATCGTCAATACTTTCTAAACATGATGGCACAAAGTGGAGCTAAGATACCACATGATTTTGACTTATCTCAACTTATGGAAAGTAGACCTTCACAACAAACTCAACCAAATAGTGGAGGACCAAATAATATGATGCCGGAGTCACCATCAGTTTTGCTTCAGAAACCAGCAATCCCACATACACAAGCTCAAATGCACGATACTTACACTCAAAGACCATCATGGAGGCCTTATGTTCAAACACATGCTCAAGATATAGGTCAACCAAGACAAATGGATACTCAAGGACTTCCTCAAAATTTTGACACAAGAAGACCTCATGCCAAAATTGGGGGCAACACAATGGAAAATGAAAGGCCCATTGAATATGGTTTATACACACAAAACAGATATGGGGTTCCTCAACAAGAAATTATGCCAAGTGCTCCATACATGTCGCAACAATATAGACCTCCATATGGACATGTCTACGATCAGTATCACCCATACATGCAACAAGCTCCTCCTCAAATGGGTGTTTCAAACATGGGATATGCTACAAGAAATCCATCTCCTCCCAAAAATAATTTGGAGCAACAAATTAGAGATCTACAAAAGAAAGTGGAAGACATGGGCACATCAAAACCCACATATACTATGAGAGATATATGCCCTTATCCCTTTGATAAGAGCATTCCAATGCCTCCGTTTCCTCCGCACTTTGCAACACCGAAATTTGACAAATATAGAGGGAGAGGAGATCCCAAGGCACACATAAGACAATTCTTCACAGCTTGCATTGAGGTAGCGGCAGAAGAAACATACTTAATGAGGTTGTTCCCACAGAGCTTAGGAGATCAAGCGATGGAATGGTTTTCTCAATTACCTCCTGGTATTAAGTCATGGGGTGACTTGGCAGAGGCATTCATTCAACATTTCTCTTACAACATTGAAACAGATGTCTCAGTTACTACCTTGTGCAATACGAAACAAAAAGAAGGAGAATCTTTTGCGTCATTTTTGCAAAGATGGAGGAACTTAGCTAGCAGATGCTCTTGTGAAATCCCGCAAAAACAAATGGTGGAAATGTTCACACAAAATGTTAACAAGGCTATTGGTTATGATCTCAGAAAAGCTTGTTTGTCTACATTCAAGGATGTCATTGAAAAGGGCCTAGCAACAGAAAGAGTCTTAATTGAACAAGGAGTTATCAAACTATTCAAAGAAAACAAAGAGGACTTTAAGGGAAAAGACAAACCAAAGTTTTGGAACAAGAACAAGAACACAGTTAATGATGGTGTTGTGGATGCTAACACAGTGAGACCAAAGTTCATCTTTTCTGGATCAAATTCTACCAACAATCAAGTGAACAATCAAACAGCTTCCAAACCACGAAGGAAGTACACTCCATTGGGAGAACCACTTGAATCAGTATTCAAAAAGCTTGTAGCAAACAAAGTGATCACGGTCCCAGATTTTCCTCCATATGAACCAAAGGTAAAACCGAATTGGTGGAATGATGATGAATATTGTGAATTTCATAAGAGCAAGGGTCACAAGACAAGTAATTGCCATCGATTGAAAAACATTGTACAAGATCTCATTGACAGAGGAGATATTGAGATTGAGGGACATTCATCTAACCAAGAGCATGAGGTGTTTAAGGAACCATTCCCAAAACATGACAAGGGAAAAGGCAAAGTCACAGATGATCAAGCCAATTACACCAGAACATCTTACAATTATGATTCCACTATTAACCACATCTCAATGGACAATCATATTTCTACCATTACTATCAAAAATAAAAATCCTGAGAATCCTCCTCAGCGACCTAAAATTGTCCTAAAAGGTGTGGGATCTTCATCCGAAGCTACCTCTGAATGTCATGTTACAACTCGTCGAGGTAAGATCACATTGCCAGGAACCTCTTCTAAGAATACCAATCTTCCGTCAACTAAGCCTGAGTACGATCTTGTAGAGCAATTAGGGAAAACACCCGCACTCATCTCTATTCTTGAGCTCTTACGTATATCTCCTACACATAAAGCTGTCCTTGACAAAACCTTGAGAGATACTGCTGTCCCTACGGATCTAAACGTGGATCAGTTTCAAGCCATGGTGGGATACCTATCCGTTCCACACTCCCTCACATTTACAGAAGCCGATGATGCCTCCATAAGTCAGCCTCACAATGCACCTCTACATATTGAAGCCTTCATACATAAACACCGAATAAAACGAGTCCTGATAGATGGAGGAGCAGGTCTTAATATTTGTACATTGAGCACCATCAGACAATTGGGATATTCTGACAAAGCTGTGAATGCTACAAACCAAATCACTATTAAGGCTTATGATGATGAAGAGCGCTCGTCCAAGGGCACGGTCATCTTACCACTCAGAATAGGGCCAGTAACAAAGGACGTGGTTTGTCAAGTCCTGGATCTAGACCTCACGTATAACATATTGCTAGGACGTCCATGGATTCATGAAATGAGAGCGGTCCCATCAACATACCATCAGTGCATAAAATTTCCTCATAATGGAGTCGAGGTAACGGTCAATGGTGATCCAAATCCATTCATATATTGCAATAACTTGAGATCACATACTGAGATTATCATTCCCAGCAATCGTGAGGCTACTCCTTCTTCAGCATATATTGATCCTGAGTCATTAAAGCCCTCGACATCCAAACAAGGTGAACTTAGAGCCAAGTTTCAAGACAAAGGCATGGGAGAATACACTCTGAATCAAACAATGTTCTTACGACAAGTCATGAACTCCCCCAAGGAATATGGGCGACCACATCCAAATAAGCAAATCTCCATCATGCTCCTCAAATGGGATCCTACCGTCTTTCAAAAATGGGGCGAACTAGAGGAAGAAAGTTTATATAAAATGCTATATAAGGACGCTGAAGATGATACACATGATCAAATTATAATACCCTGTGAAAACTATGGTAAAGGTTTCAAAATTCTGCAGAGATTCGGGTATGATGGAAAAAGTCCTCTCGGACTACGCAAAGAAGGTGTCATGGAGCCTCTACAACCTGAGCTAACTACAAGAAGGGAACGCTCTAAGGGGCTTGGTTTTCTAAACCCCAAGATTCAACACAAAAAAACAAAACAGATATGGCGAGTCAAAGTGGCTGAAGTTCAACAAGAGGATAATTATTCCACAGACTCCAATGAGTGGGAATGGGGTTCAGACAAATCCTCCAGCGATTATGAACTTAATGAGACATTTAGAGAGCCAGATGAACCTACAGAGGAGGAGGAGTTTTACAAGAAATTCAGAGTTGGTCAAGAACCGACCCCTAAGGATCCCGCACAAGCTTCGTTTCAGGGCCCTAGGTCAGGATCACATAGGATGAGGACACCTGTCCCTGAGGGTGCTACTAGTGATGATAATTTGGACTCACTCACGATCGACACTGATGTGGAGAGTGCCATTGACGACCTCGATGACTACCTTGACATACCTGAATATAACCACATCTTCACTATTAGCCTTGCGGATTCTAAAAACAGTAAAGACCTTCCCCTCGTTCACCCCCAACTCATTGACTGGGATCAGGATGGACCACCACAGATCGATACATTTCAAAATGACGAAGCTATTGTTGATTATCTTGGCATTCGCGATGATCTTCCTCTTGGAGACCATAAAGCAGGATACGCCATAGAGCTAAATAACATGGCATACTTTGGTGAGGGTGTCGGGCCTTCTAGTCGCAAAAATGTGAAAATAAAGACAAAACAAGGGTCTTATGGCGAAAACCACACTGTGGCGCTCTCTGACTCTAAAAAAGTAAAAAGAAAGGACGTATCTGAGGGTGAAAACCTCTCTGAGGCGCCCGAAGATGGAAGGCTTGACATTCTCCCAGCATCATACGAGGAAAAATCATCCATGTTGGTAGAGGAGACTATAAAGACAAACATTGGTACAGCCGAGGTTCCACACAACATATTTTTGGCTCAATCATTGACAGAGGCCGAGAAAGCAAGGTTCATAAGCTTCTTTAAGGCACGACAAGTCAACTTCGCATGGTCTTATGCTGATATGCCTGGACTAGACCCCGACTTAGTAATGCATCATTTAACAGTCAAACCGGGGGCAAAACCAGTAAAACAGAAATTGAGAAAAATGCATCCACAGGTGGCATTATTAGTCAAGGCAGAGCTGGAGAAATTACTAGATGTCGGATTCATACGCCCAATTGATTATCCTGAATGGATTTCCAACTTAGTGCCTGTTAGCAAACCAGATCGCAGCATCCGAATATGTACAGATTTCAGGGATATCAACAAGGCTTGTCCGAAGGATGATTTCCCATTACCAAACATTGATTTAATTGTTGATCTCACAGCAGGCCATGAGATGTTATCTTTAATGGACGGATTCTCTGGATATAATCAGATCAGGATTGCACCTGAAGATCAACATAAAACATCATTCACTTGTCCATGGGGAACCTTCTGCTGGAATGTCATGCCCTTTGGGCTGAAAAATGCAGGTGCCACGTATCAACGAGCCATGACTACTATCTTCCATGATCTCATGCATGTAAAGGTGGAAGATTATGTCGATGACCTTTTGGTTAAATCAATAGACAGAAATACACACTTGGACATACTTTCAGTTGCTTTTGATAGGCTGGAAAAATACAAGGTAAGATTAAATCCAAAGAAATGTGTCTTTGGAGTAACCTCCGGGAAGCTCCTAGGATTCATTGTGTCTAAAAGAGGAATAGAAGCGGATCCAGCAAAAGTCAAGGCTATCTTGGACATGCCGCCACCCAAGAATATCAGTCAACTTCGATCTTTACAAGGGAGACTCCAGTCCATACGAAGATTCATAGCACAACTTGCAGATAAGTGTAATCCTTTCCAGCACCTGCTACACAAAAACATTAAGTTCAAATGGGACGAGAACTGTCAACAGGCTTTTCAGGCACTTAAAGACTATCTTTTGAACCCGCCAGTTTTGATGCCACCAATTCCGAATCAACCATTGCTACTTTACATATCAGCTACTCCAACAGCACTGGGGGCACTACTAGCACAGCAAATACCTGACGGCAAGGAAAAAGCAGTCTACTATATCAGTCGCACATTGGTGGGATATGAGCTCAACTACACACCAATTGAGCGTACATGTCTCGCTGTGGTCTTCGCTTCACAAAAATTACGACATTATATGCTCACTCACAAGACCAAGTTGATTGCCAGAATTGATCCACTAAAATATCTGCTCAACAAAGCTACATTTACTGGGCGACTGGCCAAGTGGGTAATGATTTTGAGTGAATTCGACATTGAATACGTGGACAGAAAAGCGATCAAAGGACAAGCCATTGCAGATCAACTGGCAGATGCTCCCATGATAGATGATGTTCCTCTACAGTCAGAATTTCCAGATGAGTCCATTCTAACAATATCACCTGCAAAGCCATGGCAACTATACTTTGATGGCTCATACACACAGCACGGGGCAGGAGCGGGTATACTCTTTATAACTCCCCAAGGCGATTCTATACCAAAGTCATACCGCTTATCATTTCCTTGCACCAACAATATAGCGGAATACGAGGCATTAACAACGGGGTTAAGAATAGCAGTTCAGTGGAAGATCCAGGAACTTCGTGTTTTTGGCGATTCTCAACTTGTCATCCGTCAAGCAACTGATGATTATCAAACAAAAGATGAAAAGCTAATGCCTTACAAACAACTGGTAGATGATCTGAAACAACACTTTGCAAAGATAGAGTTTGAGCAGATACCAAGAGAACAGAATCGCGCTGCTGATGCCATGGCTACAATTGCTTCACTCATTGACCTACCACAAAATGAGACCTATTATGAGTTCCTGGTTGACAACCTGCTGATTCCGTCATATGAGATCACTCTCACGGAAATGATATGTGTTGTTGGTCCTGAATCCCAGTTATATGGTTCCATATTCACATACCTTCGCGACAACATTTTACCTCCCGATTTATCGAACAACCAACGCCGCACTTTCATCCGCCAATCCTCCCGATACGTTATCCTAGCTGATATCCTATACCGACGAGGTCTAGATGGCACCCTCCTTAGATGTTTAGAGAGTGACGAAGCTCAGATTGCGTTACGAGAAGTGCACGAAGGGATATGTGGTCCGCATACTAGTGGTCCTACCTTGGCCAAGAAACTCATCAGGACTGGATACTACTGGCCTACTATGGAAAAAGATGCATATCAGTTTGTCAAGAGGTGTAAGCAGTGTCAAATTCATGGAGACCTCATACACGCACCAGCACAAGAACTACAGCCCCTTGCATCTCCTTGGCCCTTTTGTCAGTGGGGACTCGATCTCATAGGCAAGATTCACCCTCCTTCTTCCAACGGACATAAATTCATTATCACAGCCACAGAGTATTTCACAAAGTGGATTGAAGCCGTGCCTCTCACACAAGTTACTGGGAAACAAATCGCTACTTTCATCCTGAACTACATCATTTGCCGATACGGGATTCCTACTTCCATTATTACCGACAACGGGCGTCCTTTCAAGAATCATGATGTTCGTGAACTCTGTGAGCGATTCCATATCTCTCATCGTTTCTCCACACCATATTACCCCCAAGGTAATGGCCAAGCTGAGGCGTCTAACAAAACAATTCTCAAAATACTTAAAAAGACAGTCGACGACGCTGGCCGTAACTGGCATGTCCAACTCAATCTCGCACTTTGGGCCTATCGTACCAGTGTCCGCACACCTACAGGAGCTACACCTTACTCACTTGTCTATGGTGCTGAAGCCATCTTGCCTATTGAGGTCGAGTTACCTTCTTTACGGGTCTCCTTGAGAAACATAATCTACGATGAAGACTACAGGGTCTCTCGCTTACAAGAACTAGAACTGTTGGAGGAACGACGACACACTGCTTTTAATCATCTCAAGGCTTACCAACAACGAATGAGTCGCAGTTACAATCACAAGGTCAAGCCTCGCACATTTGAGGTAGGTGACTTAGTCCTCAGAGAGAACCCCAAGAATCAGCAAGATAGAGAAAAGAAGGGCAAATTTGAACCCAACTGGCTTGGTCCTTACATCATCACAGCAGCATATGGATCTGGGGCATATCAGCTCTCAACTACAGAAGGTGAATCTTTGGAGGATCCTATCAATAGCATGCACCTTCGCAGGTTCTACACATAAGCTCTTTTTGAGTATCCTAATGCAAAAATACAAAAAAATCAAAAAAATTCAAAAATACAAAAAAAAAATTATAAAAACAAAAAATTGTTACTTGGTGAAAACCTGGCAAACAGGCGCCTTGTGACAACAAAAAAATTGCAAAATCCAAGAAAGTAAAGAGAAATAATTTCGTCCAACGGTGAAAACCACTTCAGTGGCGCCCTGGGCAAGTACCATGGTGAAAACTGGGTCACCAGCGCCATGCGTAGGGACTTTGCTCCTCCCTCTTTCAGGATTCCCTTTCATTCTTTCACTTCGCACACAATCACGACCAATTCACTCACAATAAACTTACCCATTCCCATCATGGCTTGTTATTGATCTACCCGAGATTGGTTAGCCATTCATAATAAATCAGATCCTATCTGTGACTACGGCCAATTCCTGCGTCTAGTAATGGGTGTGGAACTGAGAACATCACATGTTTCGAGGAGTACAGTTTCTTTCAGCTCTCTTCAGTCTATCCGCGCACAATTCGCAATAAAGCAACATTTTGCATCGCAAATCCGCAATAAAGTTCCATCTTCTCCACAATAAGGTATCAGTTTCATGGATTCAGTCAGTTTCCAAGGAGACACAGCAGCAACAATGGGCTTCAACAAAATCAAATCTTTTAACAGACTCAGACAACATATGGTTCAGTGCTATCTATCCTTTTTGTGAAAGTGAACATTGTGACCACAATCAAAATTTGACTTAAACAAGTGACAAGAGACACAAACTTGAGGACTACAGTGGATGTGGGTGTCGAGTCTTGGTTTTCTTTTGGTTTTATCTTTTTGGTGACATGTCTTTTAGTTTTTCCGGGATGTCTTTGACTAGAGATTCTATCTCCAGGATGTCTTTGACTAGAAAGGCGAGGATGGGGTATCGTCACTTATTTGCATTTGCTGTCTGTGGATTGTCTTTTAGTAATACTATGACTTGTCCAAGGATATGAGGACACTGTGAGTCTAGTGTGAACTGGGGCATTCCTTGTTTGTGACTGTCTTATCTCCATGCAAACAGGTACAATGACTTTCTGGGCCGAACATATGCCTCGATTGTCATAACCTATTCTGCCATAATAAAGCTCAATGATGATAACGCACAAGAAGCTCTTTCACGTTCATATCTTCTGTCTTCCATCCCCCTTTCTTGATTGACTTCCATTGTCCTTCTCGAGTCCGCGTAGCCCGCTATCACATGACTGAGTATAATGACACACCAAAAACATGTGCATTTCATATAGTTGCACCTGCATCACCACATATAAGCATTTCATACATATAGATATTATAATGGCATCACATCCTGCATACAACACATGTTAGCACATCTCACATTTTCATTATATAAATAATCATTTGCATCACATACATTTTCATTTGCATCATGCATCACATATACAACATAAAAGAACAAAAATATATGGCCTTGCATCATATAAGCATCCATATCATAAAACATGCATCACATAAGAACATCTCATCACACAAGGTACACATGCATATAGCTGCCGCAAAAGATGAATCATCTCATATATATAATCAATCAAATGTGTCATAATACAATGATGTCAAAAGAATCATATGGCTACAAAAGAATCACCCGCAGGTGTCTACAATCCAACAATGATACATCTACTGATACAATGGGAGCCCACTATAGCTATGAGGAACTCCCTCCCTCGGAGCCACCTCGCCTCGACGGAGTCTGAGCTGTAGATGGCCCTGCCCCTGGATCCCCCTGTCCCTCTGGTGGTGGTGGAGGCCCCATAACCCCACCGCTGGATGCCTGTCTCCTGCGGCTCCCTCCCGTAGCCGTCGCTGTGCGCGACGACCTCTGGAAGCTCCTAGCCCGCTGCTCTGCTGGCACGGCTGCATAATATAGATCCCTCCAGTAGGCGATCTCCTCTCCCGCTCGCAAAACATAGGCGTAGCCTGCCCCTGCATCCTCTGCTGCCCGCCTGCCTGCCCTCAGAGCTGTCTCGGCCTCGGTATATCTCTGGATGGCCTGATCCCTCTCCCGCTCTGTGTCTCGGACCCTGATCCTGAGGTGGTTCCTCTCTCGAACCAAATCCTCAATCTCATCTGCCTGGCCCTGGCAGATCTCCCGCAGCCTCACCACCTCATCCTCCTCGGAGTCTCCGCTCTCCGCCCCTGCCTGTGGCTCCCCCTCTACAGGTGCCTGTCCCTGTGCCTCTGCCTGCACCTGTCCCTGTGCCTGTATAGGTACCTGTGGCTGTACCTGTCTCTGTCCCTCTGGCTGTACCTGTCTCTGTCCCTCTCGGGGACCCTGTGCTGCTGGCACCTGTAGGGGCAGTCCACCCCGTCCTCTCACCACTGGAGCTGCTCTCTCCTGACCTCCCTCCCTCCGAGGTGCTACCCGTCTCTCTCCCACCACTCCCCTCCGCCTCCGCCGGCCCCTACCTGCATCCCCTCCTCCCTCATCATCATCTCCTCCACCCTCTCCATCCACTGGCTCTGCCGGATCTGTCAACCTCGGAAATGGATGCTCTGCCCAGTACGCAGAGTACTCTGCGTCCATCCCTGCATCATCTACCTCTGGCCACATGTCCCATGGCATCGGCATCATCTCTGCTAGCTGCATCACTGCCTGATCATAAGATAGCAGTGGGCCAAACTGCACCTGATCTCTAACAGTACGGGCATACATACCCGAGCCTCGGGGCATCCTCTGAATCCGGCCATACTGCCTGCATACCCTATCCACCAGCTGTCTCTCTAATATATAGGGCGTCCGCCCAATCAGGTACCTGCTCCGGAAGGTGTAGGGTAGCTCCAGTGCATCGTCACCCCACTCCTCGCACCCCAGGTACGGCCTCCAGATCACCATATCAATGTCATCAATGACTCTCCTCCAGTGCTCCAATCTCCCAATCCGAGGCTGGGATGTGATCATGGCATACAAATGAACAAAACTCTGTCCCTGTCCTCTGCCTCTGAAATGAATCGGCCTCGTCACTGGAAGGTGCTCATAGGCCCACACCTGCAATAGAGTCACACCGCAGCCCAGCCCCACTGATCCGTGGTATACAAACTGATGCAGCTCATAGTACAAATGTGCTAGGACACATGGCCCCCATGCATACCTAGTGCGCTCTGCCATCAGCGTCTCCAAGGCCCCTCCCCAGCCCACTGCCAATCCTCGTGTGGCCCTGTCTGGACACAGGTATCCACTGATAACTCCCCCAATAACTGCCGGCAATGCCAATCCTGTGGCAGTCATGGTGTCCCAGGCTACGTGCCCTGCTCTCATCTCCAACTCAGGATCCTGAAAAACCCGTCTCAAGGCCTCCCTGTCACCGTCACGGTCGTAGGGGATCAACTCTCCATCAATAGGGACATGTAATATCCTGTATACATCCTCCAGTGTCACTGTCATCTCACCCATCGGCAGGTGAAACGTGCATGTCTCTGAGTGCCATCTCTCGGCCAATGCAGTCAGCAACCCCATGTTTGCCCGAAACTCAGGCACATAGAGCATATATGTGAGACCCATCTCCTCAATGGAAATCATGTCCTGGATGGACAACTCTGGACGCAGTCTCTGAGTCGATGGGAATCTCTCCCGTGACTCCAACATCGGCAAATACTCCTGCAGTCAAGCAAATCAATCTTGTCAGTTATCGTGGCATTCACTGTTTATCACAAAATGCTACTCGCTACCCAAATGCATATGGCTATCTACCCTAGTGACACTCACTGTTCATCACAAAGTGTTGCTATTTATCCTAGTAGTGCTCACTGTTCATCACAAAGTACTACGTGTGTGACATTCCCTGTTCATCACAAAGTGTCACTCACATTCGCACTCCCTGTTCATCACAAAGTGCTGCTTATCCTGGTGCTCCCTGTTCATCACAAAGTGCCTTGATCTATCCTAGTATTCCTAGAGGACCTGCTTGAGTGTATCCTCTCAGCAGCTTATCCAATCGACAGCGTATGTTCATCACAGAACTGCCGATTTGACCTAAAGGACTAAAACCATGCATTTAAACACATAAACGCACTTTTTCAACACACACGCGCTTTTAACTCATAAACGTGCTTATAGACTGCATAAACGCGCCTCTGCAACACAGACGCGCTTTCTAAACACAAACGTGCCTATGCCAGACATAAACGCGACCAGGGAACACAGACGTCCCTGCATGACATAAACGCTGTTCAAAAGCACAGACGCTACTACATTTCACAAACGCGTCCGCATTCAACACAAACGCGGTTCCAGGCACAGACGCGCCTGGACCCGACACAGACGCGCCTGTTGGACACAGACGCGCCTGGCGCTGACACAGACGCGGTTGCGCGTTTTTGCACTTTTAAACTACCCTATTTCTAGCGCATTTATTGCTCCTAAACATGCATTAATGACAAAACTTGAAATGCGTGAAAGTACGAGGAGGTTTTCGGGTACTTACCGGCTCTCCTGCATCGGCTGGTCGCTGGAATCGGCGGACACGATCGAATCTATGAACGAATGCCATCGCTGCTGACTGCTGCTGCTCTTTTCTCGCTCTGCACTGTGATCTTCTATGGGTGTGGATGACAATGAGGATGTCTTTTGCCCGTGGTTTATCTTATAGCCTACCCTAGCCCTCGCCCTCATTTTCCCGAGTCAGTCTTCCTCATCCCGTGACCTTGTCACTTTATCCAATCAGCCCATTCTTTCCTATCTTTCTTATCGCGAGATTGTCTGCAATCTTTCCAGACTTTTTCATCCAATCTCTCGAGGGGGCATATCATTCCCATCCTGGGGCAACTCTGTATCAGTTCATCTTATCTTCTTTGAAACAACGCGACAAGCCGCATTGTCTCAAAGAGGGGCAAAATGTAGACACCTAAAATTGTCATGTCTAATTAAATAAATATTTTATTTATTTAATTACTTTAGCTTAATTCTTCTATTAATTAAATAAATCTTTATTTATTTAATTAATTCATTTATCCTCTTCTAGCCTTATTTCTCATTTAAATAAATACATTTATTTATTTAAATTATCCCTTTCCTAAATTAAATAAATATTTTATTTATTTAATTGCCCTACTTCTTCTATTAATTAAATGAATCTTTATTTATTTAATTAATTCATTAACCTTTTCTACACATGACACATGTCATTCATCTCTTATTTCCTACACTACCTACCCCTTTCATTATTTTGGTATTTCTTATACCTACCCTCTAATCCTAGCCGACCTCTCTTTTTACACCTCTCAATCTTAACCCTCCATTTTCTATTGTGTCTTCTATTTAAGGAGATGCTTTCTTTATTGTCAAACCCTAATGAAAAACCCTTAATGACTAATTTTGGAGGACTTGGCTACACTACGATCCTACTTGCAACCACATTCCGTTCTTTGTTGAGCTCTTGTGCATACAAAAATCTGAGAGCAAGCATATCAAACAAGATCAATGGAGATAGGAAGAATGGAGATCAAAAACCCTAGTGGACATGTGATGGTATAATCTTTGTGATTTATTGAGTTATTTTGCATTGTCTTAGGTTATCTTCATATGTTATGGTGGATCTTTGTTCATTGTTAGGCTAGGGTTTGGTGGTTGAATCCATTTTAGTCTTTCAATATTGTTGTTTATTGATATCCATTTTCACCATATACAAGTGTATATGGTGAAAGTGGATTAACAACAATGTTGAAAGACTAAATGAATTCAACCACAAAACCCTAGCCTAACAACAACAAAGATCCACCATAACATATGAAGATTACCTAAGACAATGCAAATCAAATGAAATCATAAAGATTATACCATCACATGTCCAATAGGGTTTGGATCTCCACTCTTCCTATCTCCATTGATCTTGCTTGATATATTTGCTCTTAGATTTTATATGTGCACAAAAGCTCAACAAAGAACGGAAATGTGGTTGCAAGTAGGATCGCATGTAAAAGACGTAGTGTAGTTGAGTGCGCAATTGAGTTAGGATGATTAGAATTGAATGATTAGGGTTTGATAATGAAGGAAGCATCTCCTTATATAGAAGACACTATATGAAATGGAGGGATAAGATTGAGAGGTGTAAAAAGAGGTCGGCTATGATTAGAGGGTAGGTAAAAGAAATAATAAAATAATGAGAGGGGTAGGTAGTGTAGGAATTAAGAGATGAATGACATGTGTCATGGGTAGAAAAGGCTAATGAATTAATTAAATAAATAAAGATTTATTTAATTAATAGAAGAAGTGGGATCAATAAAATAAATAAGATATTTATTTAATTTAGGAAAATGATAATTTAAATAAATTAGAGTATTTATTTAAATGAGAAATAAGGCTAGAAAAGGATAATTGAATTGATTAAATAAATAAAGATTTATTTAATTAATAGAAGAATTAGGCTAAAGTAATTAAATAAATAAAATATTTATTTAATTAGACATGACAAATTTAGGTGTCTACATTTTGCCCCTCTTTGAGACAATGCAACTTGTCGCGTTGTTTCAAAGAAGATGATATGAACTGATACAAAGTTGTATGCCCCCTTGAGAGATTGGATGAAAATATCTGAAAAGATTGTAGACAATCTCTCGATAAGAGAGAAAGGCTAGAATGGATGGACCAGATAGAGTGACAGAGTCACGGGATAAAGAAGACTGACTCAGGAAACGAGGGCTAGGGCTAGGGTTAGGGCAATCTATAAAATAGACCATGAGGGGAATACATCCTCATTTTCATCCACACATCCAAGAGATAAGAGTGCAGAGAGAGAATAGAGCAGCAACAGTCAGCAGCAATGGCATTGGTTCACAGATTCGATCGCGTTCGCTGATTTCAGAGGCCAGTAGATGCAGGAGAGCCGGTAAGTACCACAAAACCTCCTTGTACTTTGTTGTAATAAATGTTGTCATTAATGCATGTTAGGTAGCACAATAAATGCATGCTCTAGGTAGGTCTAGAAAAATGTCAAGCGGGGTAAAAACATCAAGGCATGTCTGCGTCATGAATGCACGTTTGTGTCATGAAAGCGTGTTTATGTCTTCGACGCCAAATTGACAGTTCTGTGATAAACATATGCAATCAATTAGATAAGCTACTGAGAGGATTCACTCAAGCAGGTCCTCTAGGGAAGACTAGAATAGATCAAGGCACTTTGTGATGAACAATGAGTACCAAGATAGTACTTTGTGATGAACAGGGAGTACAAATATGAGCAGCACTTTGTGATGAATAGGGAGTGCAAATGTTAGCAGCACTTGTGATGAACAGGGAGTGCAAAAACACGTAGTACTTTGTGATGAACAGGGAGTACCACTAGGATAAATAGCAACACTTTGTGATGAATAGTGAGTGTCACTAGAATAGAGGCAACACTTTGTGATGAACAGTGAGTGTCACTTTGACTGACATGATTGATTTGCTTAACTGTAGGAGTACTTACCTGTGCTAGAGTCACGAGACAAATTCTCATCGACGCAGAGATTACGACCAGAGCTAACATTTGAGGACAGGGTTGCCATTGAGGGTATGGGCTTGAGATTCATTCTGTATGTGCCTGAGTTTTGGGCGAACATGGAGTTGTTGACTGTGCTGGCTGAGAGATGGCACTCAGAGACTTGTAGTTTTCATTTGTCAATGGGTGAGATGACAATCACCTTAGAGGATGTATACAGGATTTTGAGGATATCGATCAATGGGGAGTTGATACCCTATGATCGAGAGGGAGACAGGGAGGCACTGAGACGAGTGTTTCAGGATCCAGGACTGGAGATGAGGG
Source organism: Cryptomeria japonica (assembly GCF_030272615.1). Lineage (NCBI taxonomy): Eukaryota > Viridiplantae > Streptophyta > Pinopsida > Cupressales > Cupressaceae > Cryptomeria > Cryptomeria japonica. The sequence goes on from NC_081415.1 coordinate 529,436,077, forward strand.
TTGGACACGTGGCATGGGACACGATGACATAGATAGGATTGGTGCTACCAGTGGTACTGGCAGGAGTGATCAGTGAGTTCCTCTGTCTGGATAGGGCGACACGAGGATTGACAGTGTAGCCATATGTATTTTGACATCATTGTATCATGACACTTATGATTATATGTATATATATGAGATGATTCTTTGCGGCAGCTATATGCATGTGTACCTATGTGATGCTTCTATATGTTTTATGATGTATGTTTCTATGTGATTCTTATGATATGGATGCAAATATGTATATGATGCGATGCAATATTTTTTTGTTCTTTTATGTTTTATATGTTATGCAAAATGTGAATGTATGAAATGCAAATGAATATGCTAATGCAAATGATTATTTACATGATGAAAATGTAAAATGTGCTAATATGTGTTGTGTGCAGGATGTAATGCAATTGTGATACCTATATGTATGTATGAAATGCTTAATATGTGGTAATGCAGGTGCAACTACATGAAATGCATATATTTTTTGGCGTGTCATTATACTCAGTCATGTGATAGTGAGCTACACGGACTCAAGAAGGATGATGGAAGATAGAAGATATGAAAGTGAAAAGAGCTTCTTGTGTGTTATCATCATTGAGCTTTATTATGGCAAGTAGGTTATGACAATCGAGGTATATGTTCAACCTAGAAAGTCATTATACCTGTTTGCATGGAGATAAGACAGTCTCAAACAAGGAATGCCCCAATTCACACTAGACTCACAGTGTCCTAATATCCTTGGACAAGTCATAGCATTACTAAGAGACAATCCATAGACAGTAAAGAAAAATAGGTGACGATACCCCATCCTCGCCTTTCCAGTCAAAGACATCCTAGAAAAGCTAAAAGACATGTCACCAAAAAGATAAAATCAAAAGAAAACCAAGACTCGACACCAACATCCACTGTAGTCCTCAAGTTTAGTGTCTCTTGTCACTTGTATAAGTCTTATTTGATTGTGGTCACAATGTTTACTTTCACAAAAAGGATAGATAGCACTGAACCATATGTTGTCTGAGTCTGTTGAAAAATTTGATTTGTTGAAGCCCATTGTTGCTGCTATGTCTCATATGAAACTGATTGAATCCATGTAACTGATACTTTATTGCGGAGAAGATGAAACTTTATTGCGGATCTATGACGCAAATACTGCTTTATTGCGGATTGTGCGTGGATAGACTGAAGAAAAGTAGAAGAACTGTACTCCTCAAAATGTGCGATGTTCTTAGTTCCACAACCATCACTAGACGTAGGATTTGCCTTAGCCACAGATAGGAGTTGATTTATTATGGATGGAAAAAGGGGCAAAAAGGAAGGTTTATTATGAATGGCTAACCAATCTTAGGTAGATCAATAACAAGCCATGATGGGAATGTGTAAATTTATTATGAATGAATAGGTCGTGATTGTGTGCAAGGTGAAAGATGAAATGGAATCCTGAAGAAGGGAGGAGCAATGTCTCTACGCATGGCGCTGGTGACCCAGTTTTCACCATGGTACTTGCCCAGGGCGCCACCGAAGTGGTTTTCACCGTTGGACGAATTTATTTCTCTTTACTTTTTTAATTTTTTTTATTTTTTTGTTGTCACAAGGCGTCTGTTTGCTAGGTTTTCACCAAGTAACGATTTTTTTATTTTATGATTTTTTTTTATTTTTGAATTTTTTTTTTTATTATTATTATTTTTTTTTGTATTTTTGAATTAGGATATTTTGAAGAGCTATGTGTAAAACCTGCAAAGGTGCATGTTGTTGATAGGATCCTCCAAAGGTTCACCCTCTATAGTTGAGAGATGATATGCACCGGATCCATAGGTTGTTATGATGATGTAAGGACCAAGCCAATTTGGTTCGAACTTGCCCTTCTTCTCTCTGTCTTGTTGATTTTTAGGATTTTCTTTGAGAACTAAGTCACCCACCTCGAATGTGTGAGGCTTTATCTTATGATTATAGTTGCATTATTCCTTGATTGAATGATGTGCAGCTCGAGTGACTGTCTTCCTTGATGAAGGAACTGAGATAGAATTACTAGTGTGTGGACTACACAAGCCCATATGCATGTCACCTAAAGAAGTTTGGGCATCCCTGACAACAAAGTCCTTCAAGAAAGTTCCATTAAAGGTCCAAGATGTATCGCCAGAAGGGAAATGATGTGTGGAACAAGTGGATGAGTTATGAAGGCTTATGATTGTGAAAAGAAGTGAAAGTAGGATAGCATGATGGAGACTTAGGATCAACAAGAGTTCTTTTTGACTTAAAATTTTAGAACTTTTGCCCCCAGTTATTTTGATATTAGGGGAGATCAACTCTTGTTCTTTTTCTTTCATAGGATTTTTATCCCTGAATTTGATTTTTGCAGAGTCCAATAGCTTTTGATTTTGATTTGGACTAAAGGACTTTTCTTTATTATTGACTTTTAGATTTTTCTTTTCAAAGCTTGATTTTTGATCCCCAATTAGTAAGGGCTTTTGTAATTCTTGTTGATCCAAGTCTGGAAGCGGAGTGGAAATGGAATGAGTGGATGAAATGGTAAAGCTATGTGAGTTCTCAAGAGGGCTGGTGATACACTCAATAGATTCTTCGTTAGAACCACTCTTACGACTATTGATATCAAGAGATGCTTGCACCACTAGAGGAGATTTGCATTCGGACTTAGTAGCCACAACACTAGGTGGTTCACACCCAATTCCTTGGCATTGAAAATTGTTTGTAGATTGTTCCCGTCGATTGAATACCATAGGAGATTGTGGGAGTTGATCAACATGAAAGATATACTCACCACATCCCATGTTTTTAAACTTGAACTTTTCTTTGATCTCTGCTTGTTTTGATGTAGAAGCTTTCAATGATTCTAGATCCACATATGATGAAGATGGAATAGCCTCTCGATTAACTGGTATTGTTATTTCTGATCGAGGTCGTAGATTGTTGCAATATATGAATGGATTTGGATCCGCTTTGACGGTCACTTCAACTCCATTGTGAGGAAACTTGATACATCGATGATATGTAGATGGGACTGCACTCATCTCATGAATCCAAGGACGTCCTAGTAATATATTGTATGTCAGATCCAGGTCTAGGACTTGATAAACCACATCCTTTGTAACCGGCCCGACTCTGAGAGGTAAGGTGACTGTGCCCTTGGATGAACGCTCTTCATCATCATATGCCTTGATGGTAATTTTGTTTGTAGAATTCACAGCTTTATCAGAATATCCCAATTGTTTAATAGTGCTCAATGTACAAATGTTTAGACCTGCTCCTCCATCTATCAGGACTCATTTTATTCGATGTTTGTGTATGAAGGCTTCAATGTGTAAAGGTGCATTATGTGGCTGACTTACAGAGGCGTCATCGACTTCTGTGAATGTAAGGGAGTGTGGAATAGAAAGGTATCCCACCATGGCTTGAAACTAGTCCACGTTCAAATCAGTAGGGATAGTAGTGTCTCTCAAGATTTTATCAAGAATAGCTTTATGTGTGGGGGATATGCGTAAAAGCTCAAGGATGGAAATAAGCGCGGGTGTCTTCCCTAACTGTTCTACAAGGTCATACTCAGGCTTGGTTGATAAGGAAGCGGTGTTTTTAGCTGAAGCACCTTGCAAAGTGAATTTACCTCGACGAGTTGTGACATTACATTCAGAGGTAGGTTCGGAAGAAGATCCAATGCCTTTTAGGACAATCTTGGGTCTTTGGGTAGAATTCTCAGGTGTTTTGTCCTTGATGTTAATGGTAGAGACATAATTGTCCATTGAAATGTGATTAAAAGTTGAATCACAGTTATAAGATGCTCTGGTATAGTTGGTTTGATCATCTGTGGCTTTAGCTTTTCCCTTGTCATGCTTTGGGAATGGTTCCTTAAACATCTCATGTTCTTGATTGGAGGAATGTCCTTCAATCTTAATGTCACCTCTATCAATGAGATCTTGTATGATGTTCTTCAGTCAATGGCAATTTCCTGTCTTATGACCCTTGCTCTTATGAAATTCACAATATTCATCATCATTCCACCAATTTGGCTTAGCCTTTGGTTCATATGGAGGAAAATTTGGAACTGTGATTACTTTGTTTGCCACTAACTTTTTGAAAATGGACTCAAGTGGTTCTCCCAATGGGGTGTACTTACTTCATGATTTGGAAGTTGTTTGAGTATTCACTTGATTGTTTGTAGAGCTTGATCCAGAAAAAACAATTTTGGGTCGCACTGTATTGGCATCAACAACACCATCATTAATTGTGTTCTTGTTTTTATTCTAAAATCTTGGCTTATCTTTTCCTTTAAAGTCATCTTTGTTTTCCTTGAATATCTTAATGACTCCTTGTTTGATTAGGACCTTCTCTATTGCTAAGCCTTTTTCAATGATGTCCTTGAAGGTGGACAAACAAGCTTTTCTTAGATCATAACCAATGTCTTTGTTAACATTTTGGGTGAACATTTCTACCATTTGTTTTTGTGGAATTTTCCAAGAACATCTGCTAGCTAGATTTCTCCATCTTTGTAAAAATGATGAAAAAGACTCTCCATCCTTTTGCTTGGTGTTGCACAAAGTGATGACTGATATGTCTGTCTCTATGTTGTATGAGAAATGATGTATAAATGCCTCAGCTAAGTCACCCCATGACTTAATTCTAGGTAGAAGTTGGGAGAACCATTCCATAGCTTGATCTCCTAAGCTTTGTGGGAATAATCTCATCAAATATGTCTCTTCTGCTTCTACCTCAATGCAAGTTGTGAAAAACTGTCTTATATGTGCCTTAGGATCTCCTTTGCCTCTGTACTTATCGAACTTAGGTGTCACAGAATGTGTAGGAAATGGAGGCATTGGAATGCTCTTGTCAAATGGATAGGGACATATGTCTCTCATTGTGTAAGTTGGCTTCGGTGTATTTATGTCCTCCATTTTCTTTTGTAATCCTTGATTTGTTGTTCCAAATTGTTCTTAGGTGGAGATCGACTTCTTGGACCATACCCCATGCCTGAAACATCGGGTGGAGGAGGAGCATGTTGCATATATGGATGATATTGATCATACACATGTTCATATGGAGGAGGTCTATAATGATGCTGCGTATATGGACCACTTGGTATAGTGTCATGGTGAGGAATGGAATATCTGCTTTGTCCATGTATACCATACTCTACAGGCATGTCATGTTCTAATGTGTTGCCCCCAAATTTGACGCGGGGTTTCCTTGTGTCCAAATTTTGAGCATGCCTTTGGATATCCAATTGCTTTGGTGGTAGGTCTTTAGCATTAGCATGTGCTTGAGTGTATTTTTCTACATAAGACTTCCATAATGGTCTACGAAGATGAGTATCATATGCTTGACCATGTGTGTATGGGACCTCTGGTTTTTGAAACAAAGATGATGGTGATTCAGGCACAAGATGTGGTCCTCTATTGCCTCCACTATTAGGCCTCCTTTGATCCATGTTGAGGTGAGGTTGTTGCAAAGGTCAATTTTCCATTATTTGAGACATGTCAAAATCATGAGGTATCTTGGCTCCACTTTGTGCCATCACTTGTAAGAAATATTGTCTATCTCTCCTCATTATTTCCTCAACCAATCGATTGAAATGGGGATTCATAATGGTGTCTTCCACTTCTACTGAATGTAGGGAGAAGTTGTCCATATTGTCATTGTGTGTATCATTGTTGTTTGTAGTGTCCATGTTCTCAACATTTGGAATGTTTCTATAGGTATCCATGTCAGGTAATGTAGTATGATCAGAATTGAAAAAGATATCATTGTCATACTCATAAGAACTCATGTTTGCGGACTCTTGAGCCTCTTTAGCTTCTCTCCTAGATTTTTGTAAACGGGTTTCAACTATGAACTAGGTATGGACCAAGATGTGTGAGACTAGATGAAAATGGAAAGAGTGTGGAAGACCAAGAGTTGGATGGAATGTAAATGAATCTGAGGTTTACTTGCAATGTCCAAAGTGTAAGACCAAGTATGTATGTAGTAGAGTAGGTGTGGCTTCCAAAGAGATGATAGTTTCTCTTGATGAGGTAAGTTGACCTTGACTCTAAGTAAGACCAAATGAGACCCAAAGGTGATAGACCTTGATGAGGGACCACTTAGCAAAATGTTGTTGTATGTAGTGTGTTGACAAAGTATGATGAGGACAAGCAAGTGACCTTTTGACTCAAGTTTAGACAAATGTATATGTAATGTAAGGTGTAAAGCAATGATGGACTTTGTGAGACCTAAAGATAGGTTGAATGCTAGATGAAAATATAGAGAAAAAACTTAGGAAGCTCAAGAATTCTGAAACTGATTGCTCTTGTTTGTTGGAATGTAAATTTTTCCAATTTGTGAAGTTGTTGTTGTGACCAAATCTGAATGTTTGACTATTTTTCGTGACAAGAGAACACAATGTTGATGAGGACTCAATGTTTACAAGTGTTTAGACTCAAAATGACTCCAAGAAAAGTGTGTTGTGTGATGTAAGAATGTTTTGCATACACTTGAAGACACAAAAGACACAATGTTTTATTGTTTGGTCTTGAATGTTTGATTGTTCAAAATAAGACAAGCACAATTCTTATGGTTGGCCAAGACAATAGTTGTTGATCCCACATGGAGTTTCCCCCGAGGCTACACTATTCAGAGCGGATACTTAGATGCTTGACCCCATTGGCTCCACTCTCGACACTCACTTCTCGGGGCAGCCAAGCATCAGTCCCCATGAAAACTCCCCGTGGCGAACTTTGTATCTCTACTAAGAACCGTATGTGTGTGGGCCGCTACCAGAGGTCTGACCTCCTACCCCAACAACTAGAAGGATTTTGGCTTCTAAAACAAAAAGGTGCTAGTAAGGGCATCCGCTCGTGTGGCCATACATGCGGCACTTTCAGCTCTGTAAATACAGAAGGCTCCCAGCCGGTAGGGGTTACGCCCTACAAATGATCAAATAAATTTGATCAAATGGGTTTATGGGGAGACATAGTGTCGGTATGAACTAATCAGCACACGTTATCCATAGTTTTCACCATGAATACAGTTATTTATAGTGGTTTGGAAGAAGATGGCTTTTTTTTTGCTACCACTTGGGTCGTTCTCTCCTCACTAGTAGTCCTAATGACCACACGGGGAGACAGGCCCTCTAAAGATGAAACAAAAAGAGCCTATTGCTTAAGACACAAAAGACAATGGTTCAATTTTAGTGCACCAATTGAAGTGTTTTCTAATCTATGAAAACAAGACACACAATGAAAGATCAAAAACCGTTGTCAAGGTCCTGCAACAAAGATCTATTAGTAGTTTGGATTGTTTGAAATAATCACCCCTTCCTGCAAGCACACAAGTTAGGTAAATTTTAGATCCAAAAGACTTTGTGAAATAGGGGCCTTCAACAATGCATTTTGTTGACCAATTCAAAGATCTGATTCATCATTAAAAAAAAGACCACCGGTAAAATTTCAAGAGATTTCCATAAATGTAAGAAAATCCAAAAATTTTGCTAATTTGCTCCAAAAATTAATTTTTTATGAAAAATCATAAAAAATTCATATAAAATGCAAAATCGATCCAAAAAATCTGAAATTTTTATTGGAGCGTCCTAGTGGTCTTCCAAACTTGCATAAAAAAATTCCTGCACAAAAAATTTGATGCCAAAATTCAAAGCCGTTTGTGAGATCTGATCAAATCTCTCCAAGATCTTGATTTTGTGTCCAAAACCATAGCTGCACAAGGTTATTCTCCAAATTGTTTTACAAAACAACAATATAGGGTTAGAAAAATCTGCAAAAAAAACACAGATCTAACAAAAATCCATGTCCCACGGGGCGGGCCAAAATGTTTATGGTGAAAGTGGATTAACAACAATGTTGAAAGACTAAATGAATTCAACCACAAAACCCTAGCCTAACAACAACAAAGATCCACCATAACATATGAAGATTACCTAAGACAATGCAACTCAAATGAAATCATAAAGATTATACCATCACATGTCCAATAGGGTTTGGATCTCCATTCTTCCTATCTCCATTGATCTTGCTTGATATATTTGCTCTCAGATTTTATATGTGCACAAGAGCTCAACAAAGAATGGAAATGTGGTTGCAAGTAGGATCGCATGTAAAAGGCGTAGTGTAGTTGAGTGCGCAATTGAGTTAGGATGATTAGAATTGAATGATTAGGGTTTGATAATGAAGGAAGCATCTCCTTATATAGAAGACACTATATGAAATGGAGGGATAAGATTGAGAGGTGTAAAAAGAGGTCGGCTATGATTAGAGGGTAGGTAAAAGAAATAATAAAATAATGAGAGGGGTAGGTAGTGTAGGAATTAAGAGATGAATGACATGTGTCATGGGTAGAAAAGGCTAATGAATTAATTAAATAAATAAAGATTTATTTAATTAATAGAAGTGGGATCAATTAAATAAATAAGATATTTATTTAATTTAGGAAAATGATAATTTAAATAAATAAGAGTATTTATTTAAATGAGAAATAAGGCTAGAAAAGGATAAATGAATTAATTAAATAAATAAAGATTTATTTAATTAATAGAAGAATTAGGGTAAAGTAATTAAATAAATAAAATATTTATTTAATTAGACATGACAAATTTAGGTGTCTACAGTAAGCATTTTAGGTAATTTTGATATTAATAATAGTGTTTTTTTAGAATGTGGTTCCTAATGTTGTATTGCAGGTATTGCTACATTGGGGGCTTCGTTCGATATCCTTATGAGTACCCTTTTTACATGAACATTTAGTTTTTTGTACTTTAGCTTTCATATTCATGTATTTTAATATAAATGCAAGTGGGGGCTAAATTTAGTGTCATAAATTTTACTCCTTAACTATGAGTCTGATTTCACTCTCTCTTTAACACTTGCTTTAGTTTCCACTCCCCTAAAAATTGTAAGGATCACTTCTAGCCTTGAATTTATCCCTCAACTTAAGAAGATGAGTCCTATCCTATTTCAAATTCAAATATCTTATTTTGTATTTAATCATTGTCGAATTTAAAATTTAGGAAGGGATCTAATATTAGGACCCTAAAATCTCGCATCTACTTTTCTAGAGCCTATTTTGGGGGACTAATTTGATTAGTTGCATAGTCTTACCAAAATCTTTCAAAATTTTGAAGATATTAAGTATTGGCCTTGACATTTTAGAATTTGGTCTTGTTTTTTTATGATGACCATTTTATTTTGGCTTTTTATCAAATTTAATCTTCTAACTCATATATAAACTATTTTCTTTCCTCATTTAGGTAGAAAATCTTCATGCTAGGAAAACTATACCAAAATTTGAGTCTATGAATCTACAAATTTGATGAATAATCAGCAACATCATATCTTCATCAAGTGGTCATCAATTTCCATTTGTCACGATGGAAGCTTTAAGGAATGTTGGGGAATGATAGGGAATTACTAACTGATGATTAGCTTGTACCTCTCCTAATGGATTGGTATAATTTTATGTCATTCTTGCATTTCTGATTTTTAGCTTCACAAGTGATATTTATCCTTCTTTCATGTTCATTTATGTGATTCATGTATTCTTGAGTTAATTTATACATCACCTTTTGACCAGTTAATATAGGGTTCACTCTAAATACTTGAGAAGGACTCTTATTTATGTTTATGCATTCTAATTTCTCACCATAATCTTATACACACTTAAGGTTCAAAGCACACACATTAATCTCAAATCTAATGGCTATCAATGGAGGTGGAAACACCAAAATGAAGGTTTGACTAAGGTAAGATTCCATATAGCCACACCACCATTTTCCTCCATTTTTTGGCATTTGTAGGTTCAAATATAGGATTCAACATAGTTTGTAGGTATAAAAGGGGATTGAGATAAATAAGACAAAGATTACTAGTGAAAAAATAGGATAAAAAGCCTGGACTAGAGTTCTTATCGCCATAGTCCTATCAGTTTGACCTAAAAATTGGAAGATTTGTAGTTTGGAGTCTTTTGATACTAGATTTGAGACTTTTTAACACCCAAACACTTGTTTCGACTAAGGGACCTAACTCCATAGCCCAACTATTTCAAGATCAAATCCTTTTCACAAGTGCACATATGTATCCTAGTTTCATTTACGTACATGTTTGTATAATTTTGTGTGTTTATCAATCTGTTTTGTCACTTTATATGATCATTTATGCATGTCTTAGGACCTAATTAGTTCACATATAACTCAATCAATCAATCTTTCATTCAACTAAATAATAGAGACTAAGGTTTTTGACTCTCTTTGAATGAGATTTAGTAAAGCATAACACCCCTTGTTCGTATTTCATTGTTTTATGGAATCTGAGGGTTTGGTTTTGGTTAAGTTACCAGCTAAATTGTACATCTCTCTTCCATATCAAATAGATAAAATTAAAATGACTGATATATGACCAACCCTAAGATAATTTTTTAAAATTGGGATAACGATTATCATTGAATTTTCCATTATTTCAGAATTCTTTAAGTTAAATTTGAGGTGTATTTGAAGAGTCGTCACCAACACTTGTGCTTTCACCTTATTGTTTATCTCTTATTTTATTTTATTTGATGAGATGATGATTAAGTTCACTTTCAAATCTCTAATGATGCTTATAGCCCCAAAGAGACCCATGTTTCCTTTATATGTCCCATCAAATTTTAATTTGGCCTAACAACTTTGGGGTGGTATTTCACTTATTTTCATACTTTATTTATGGAATTCACTCTACCAACTCCATGAACTATAACTAACACCATATACAAGTAGCTTCATAATCCCAAGATAATTTTTAAAATGTTGGTTGATTGTGTTCTAGTTTTATTATTTACTACTTCAATAATGGCTACTCTTAGTTTGTTGAGGAAAAATTCCATTAGCATTATCTTGCTTGGAATGTCCTTGTGTTTCTTTCCTAGATTTATAAAACAATGAAGGATGGTATTGAATCCATAGACCAACGAATATTGACTTTCTCAAAGTGATTAGCCAAGTCATGAGGAGTTATTTTATACTATTTAGAGGTGTTGATCTCTACCAATGCCTTGTGTAGAGATTTTTAATTCCAACAGGGATTTGGTGTTGGTCTAATAACTTTCACAAATCAGAGATGGTTATCCAATCTTAGCAAACCTTCATAGACTAAAAGCTACATTTACTTGTCAAACCTAGGGACATATACATGAAATGGGTCAACACTCTTATGTGCATTATGGGAGACTCCAAGATATCCTATTAGTTGTGTATAAGAAATAAACTCAAAGAAATAAATTAAATTGAAAGCATAAATGTGCTAAAAAGTAAATCTAAGTGTACAATAGTTGTTGCAGGAAACTGTGTAATAACACAACAATTTGATGTGGGTTTTGCTACTATAACAATCCAAGGTGAAAAAAACCTTAACTGACCCTTTCTTGGGTAATTTACACTCTTGGACAAGTGCTCAAAACTTCATACATAAGTAACTTGCTTCATTGAGAAAATATAATCTATTGCTTCTACTAAAATTACTACTGCTACAAAGATCTCCTATCTACCTAATACTTAATACACTTTGCTTGATTGCATATTAAAATATATAAGTTAATTGACTCTCTAACAAACATCTAATATGTGTCCCTTATTTCCTTTAAACAAGGAAGATGACTATTCTTACAACTGACAACAAAACAATTACTAGGAAGTACAGTCATATTACAACGTGTCTTCTGACTGATAGGGAAAGAGTTTGCTTGGACTCTTTTATGACAAAATTTATTTGGTGGAGATTTGTTGGTATATATAAATATATTAAAAATTATATCCAACTTATTTTCAAGTTAAAACTCAAATTACAATAAATGGGAGAGGTTTGATTGAGTTTGTTGTCTTTCCTATCACGACTTTTTTCTCAATCGACTTCTAGCGAATGGTTATCCTTTATTTTTTTGAATCTCTTCAAATAGTTTTCTAGGTTTGTGCAATTTCTTTTTATCTTTCCAAATAATTTTGAAAATATAAATTTCATTAAGAAACATGGGAGAAATGACCATTTTACTGAAACTCTATTTTGACATTTTCTCCATATTTCCGATAGTGGTTGGATGTTGACAACTGTCAATTGCTTCTCCTTCTTTTTAACTTTTCATGAACGAGTCATTCCTTCGACAAAAAAATCAATCCTTTCAAGAATACTTAGCATTTAATAATCACTATTCATATAATGATTTATCAATATTTAGTCATTAACTAACTAAACATATTAATGTTTATTAATCGTCATTTGTCATAATTAATGCTTCATAGAAATAAGGTTAGGTTTATAAGTGTGTTGGAAGGATATTATAAACACGGATTGGAGTGAAATTAATAATAAAATAAATAGGAAAATTTATAGGCTCATCACACCCCCTAGCTAAAATCCTGCTTGTCCTAAAGAAGGGAATGGGCATTGGTTAATCATGAAGGCTACTAACCTCAAATTTTGTGACTCTATCTGACCCTCTTCTTCATAAAGATAGAAACATTTTTGTCTCTCCATATTTTCTTAGCATTTTCTCTCTTCAATCCATTCTTGATATAACATGAATAACATCAGCTACAACTATTTTATAAACATAGAGTATTGAATGATGATTAAGTCATATAACAAAACTTTCATAAAAATTACTTTATTTTTACCACTTGTGACTGTCTTATTCTTCATCTTTCTTTGTTGTAACTCTATCATGGGTATACCTCTACCTTTCCATGATGGGTCAGCTATCCTTTTAGGTACATTGTCATGCATGGTCATAGGCTCAATCATCTCAAGCCTATGTTCTTTAATTGTTGACTGGAATTTCTATATCCCTATGAGACAAAATCACCCTATCACTATCACATTATCATTCATTAAACAATGTCATGATCTTGAGACTTATGAAGCCCCTTTTCTCTCACATCTTACATTCATACCAATTGTCTTGTATGTTCATCTCCATTGTGTCATGTTTATTACAACCATAATTCCTATGACTATGATATTCATTTCTTTTATAGGATTATCCCAAATCCACTCTATGGCCTTAAATGTTCAATCAACAATTAGATGATTTTGATAATGAAGAAAAAATAATCATGAATATAGGGGGTAGGTATGAATATATACAATTGTGGCAAGGTCATCTTCTTATATAGTCTATGACAACAACAAAAGGCATGAAAACTTCCCCCAATTGAAAGGTTCTTTTGTCCTCAAATGACAATGTATGGATAAGGGTGGCAGAAGAAATCATTTATGAAGCATGAAAAACAATGATAATTGATATAACATTATAATGCATAAGTAGACAATCAACTAAAAAAGATAAATATTACTAATAAATGGATCATCATAAATGCAAGTACTAGTTGTGATGTTTTGAAAAGAAGCAAAGTTTTTGAATAGTTGAATGTATAAGCCTTTGAGTAGAAGAATGTATAGGTGCTTGAATGAATGCATACAGTTCCCTAATAGATGCATATTTATCATCCATTATGCCACCTCATCATTTTAACATTCATTCTACACTCTAGTTCCTTTGGTTGCAAGAATTGTCTCAAGCATTGTTGTCAATAGTTGTGGGAACTTTCTCAAACATTGTTGTCAATGGTTGCTGGAATAGTCCCGTATACTATTGTCAATGGTTGCCAGAATAGTCTTAGATACTATTGTCAATGGTTATAGGAATAGTCTCAAATACTATTGTTAATAGTTACAAGAACATTATTAGATGTTGCTATCAATAGCTACATAAACTGTCAACTATTTTTTTGGTAATAATATAGTAATAGACAGAAACATAGTTGGGGGAAATTATCTATATCCAATGATTTTTTATACAACCTTAGATAGTAGTTAACTAGAAAACATCATTTGGATAGACATATTTTATCTCATAAAGACAACCAACTATTGATTTTCGATACAACCTTAGACGGTAGTTAACTACAAAACACCATTTGGATAGACATTTTTATCTCATAAAGAAATAACAAACTAACAATATTTTAACAAATCATGCTAACACATTACTCACAACCTTAAATTACAAATGACTATAAAATATAACCATTTGTGCACACATCCAAAAGTAGTCATTCAAATAGGAAGAAATGGGGAAAACCTACACTAGAGACACCTAACTAATTGTTCTTCAAATACTAAAGAAAAAGATATCTAAGATATTTTGCAACAACACCTTTTGAATGAAAAACTATCCTAGCCTACACTAACCAACAAATAAGACTTGCTCAAACAAAACCATTGACTGGTTCTATTTAATAGCTTCATTTTCTTAACATCTTACAATGATTCAAAATTTATAAGCAACCAAAAATAGGTGTAGCACGAGTAGAAACTTAATAAATAGTTGCAATACTATTGGAAATACATAAACAAACTTACTATTTCATTTTAACATTGCATACTATTGTTTTGAAGTGGATAAGTAATCTGAAATTGTTCTTCTTCAGTTGCAACTGTATATTAGCTTCACCTTCAATTGTATCTTCATGCTTGGTTGCTTGTGATACTTTGGTTGCCTCCATATGTGCTAGATGTCTAATAGGACATCCTCGTGAAAGAAAAAAATCTAACCCTCCTTGTTGGTGTTGTGTTGTTGGGTTGCTTCATTATTCTCTTCTTAAATTTTGAACACCATTTTGTGTGATTAATTTGATAGAAGCACATAAATATTTGAACCATCTTTATGTTTCTCATCTTTCTTCTCTATAAAATATACCAATTTAGCATCTAAATTTGAGCAAAATGCCTCTAAATCATCCCATATATGGTCTTCTTCAACATCTTCTTGACTTTTCTAAGTGAGAGGACTGATTTTCACTTTATTATAGCTCTCTTGAGGATTCATGGGAACATCTAGATTCTTGTCTTGAAGTAGAATTTCTGATTTTACATCAATACTTGAAAAAAAGTCTTCTATGATGCTTGAGAAAATGTCTTCATCAATATCTAGCTCATTCTTCGATTTTTATGCTCCATGGATCCCAAATCCATTTTTTTGCTATTGTTGCTTGTGGTACTTTACAAAATGCCTAATAATCCCAAGTTCTTTGAATGAAAACTATGATTCTAGAAAAACAAGAAAGGGCTTATAAAAAACTTAAAGACTCTCATACCTTGACACAATTTCTAGGATTGACACCAAAAGTGTAAAGAATTTTAATTCCACTTGGGATTCGGTGATTGCCTAATAGATTTCACAACTTAGAGATGGTTATTGAATCTGAGCAACTCTTCATGGACTAGAAGTTACATTTACTTGTCAAACCCATATACGTATACTTGAAATGGGTCGATGTTGTATATGCACTATGAGAGACTCCAATCTGTTCTATTAGGTGTGTATGGAAAATTGACTCAAAGAAATAAATTAAACTAAAAGCATAAATGTGTTGAGAAGTAAATCTAAGTGTACAACAGTTTCTGTAGAATTTAATTGTGTAATAACACAACAATTTGTTCTAGGCTCCACTACTATAACTATCCAAGGCACAAAATACCTCAAGTGGCCTTTTCTTGTGTAATTTGCACTCTTGGCCAATTGCTCAAAACTTCATACACAAGTAACTTGCTTATTGAGAAAATACAATATGTTGATTTTGTTAAAATTATTGCTACTGCATAAATATTCTATCTACCTAATACTTAATACACTTTTATTGATTACAAATTCAAATATATAAGCTAATTGACTCTCTAACAAACATCTTATATGTGTCCCTTCATTCATTTCAACAAGGAAGAGGATTATTCTTCCAATCGAAAACAAAACAATGACTAGAAGGTAGAGTCCCATTACAACTTAACTTCTAATTAATTGGGAAAGAGTTTGTTTGGACTCTTTTATGACAAAACTAATTAGCTAAAAATTTATTGGTGTACATAAATAAATTACAATTCATATATAATATTGTCTTTCCTGTTTTCACTTTTGTCTTAGTCAACTTCTGGTGATTGGTGCTCCTTTATTATTATGAATCTCTTCAAAAAATTATTTGGGTTTGTGTGCCTTCTTTTTATCTTTCGAAATAATTTTGAAAGTATAAATTTCATCTAGAAAGAAGGGAGATATGCCCATCTTACTAAAACTAGGTGTTGACTTTTTCTTTGTACTTCCAATTGTGGCTACATGTTGACAAAAATCAACTACTTCTCCTTTTTAGTTGCATAAATAAGTCATTCCTTCCACAAAAAATAAGTCAATCCTTTCAATAATACTTAGCATTTAATAATTACCATTCATATAATAATTTACCATTATTTAGTCATCAACTAACTAAACATATAAATGTTTATTAATCACCATTTATCATAGTTAATGCTTCAGAGAAATAAGGTAAGGTTTTTAAATGTGTTGTATTGGCATTATAAATATGGAATAAAGTTATATAAATGATGAAATAAATAGGAAAATTTATAGGCTCGTCACTCCTCATAGCTGAAATCCTACTTGTCCTCAAGAAGGGGATGGACATTGGTTAATCATGAAGGCTACTAACTTGAAATTTTATGACTTTATCTTGCCCTCTTTTTCATCAAGATAGCAGCATTGTTGTCTCTCCATATTATATTAGCATCTTCTCTCTTCAATCCATCATTTAGATAGCATGAATAACATTGGATACAACTACTATTTCATAAACGTTAAGTATTGAATGATAATTAAGACATATAACAACAACTTCATAAACTTTACTCTATTTTTACCACTTGTGACTACTATATTATTCTTCTTTATTGTTACTCTATCAAGGATAGACCTCTAACTTTTCATAAAACATTTTCATGATGGGTTATCTATCCTTTTAGGTACTTTGGCATGCATGGGCATATACTCAATCATCTCAAACCTATGTTATTTCAATTATGGACTAAAATTTCTATATCCTTATGAGACAATTATCCTATGGCTATCACACTATCATTAATTAAACAATGTCATAATCGTGAGACTTATGAAGCCCCGTTTCTCTTACATCTCACATTCATATCAATTGTATTACATGTTCATCTCCATTGTATCATGATTGTAACAACAATAAAGCCTATGACTATGATATTCATTCCTTATATTGGACTATCACAAATCACTCTATGTCCTTAAATGTTCAGTTAGCAATAAGATGATTATGACAATGAAGCAAACATAATCATGAATATAGGGGTAGGCATGAAAATATACAACTGTGGAAAGGTCATCTTCCTATGGTCTATGATAACTATACAAGGAATGCATGCATCCCTGTAGTTGAAAGGTCATTTATCCTTAACTGACAATGTATGGTTAGGGGGTGATAGAATAAATAATTTATAAAGCATGCAATTCAAAAAAATGATAATTGATAAAACATTATAATGCATGGGTGGTAATCAACTAAAAAAATGATAAATATTACTAATAAATGGATAATCATATATGCAAGTACCAGTTGTGATGTTTTGAAAAGATGCAAACTTCTTGAATAGTTGAATGTACAGATATTTGAATAGCATAATATAAAAGTCCCTGAATGACTACCTATGCAAGTCTGTAAATAAATAGATATTTATAATCCATTATGTCACATCATCATTTGGATATTCACTATGCACTCTAGTTCCTTTGGTTGCAAGAATTGTCTTGAAAGCATTGTTTTTAGAAATTATAGGAACTATCCCAAGAACTGTTGTTAATGGATGCAAGAATAGTCTCTTATACTTCTATCAATGGCTATAGGAATAGTCTCAAATATTGTTGTCAATGACTGCAAGAATAGTCTCATATACTACTATCAACATCTATAGAAACTATTGACTATTTTGTTGTAATAACATAGTAGTAGACATAAACATAGCTAGACAAAAGTCTCTCTATCCAATGACTTTTGATACAACCTTAGATGATAGTTAACTAGAAAACACCAATTGGAAATAAATTTTTTATCTCATAAAGACACAACCACCTAAAAGAAAATTTGTGACAACTCATGATAAGACATGACTCACAACCTTGAAATACAAATGACTATAAAATATGACAAACTAGTTATTCACATGTCTAAAAATATTCATTTATATTAAGAAGAAATGGGGAAAACCTACACTATAAACACCTAACTAAAGTGCTTCTACAATTGAAGAAAAAAGACATCTAAGACATTGTGCAACAACACTTACTAAATGAAAACTATCCTAGCCTACACTAACCATCAAACAAGACTTGCTCAAACAAAATGATAGATTGGTTATATAATATACTTTCCTTTTCTCAATAATTTATAATGCTTCACATATTTACTGGCAACCAAAAAGAGGTGCAATACAAGTAGAAACTTAATAAATAGTTGTAATACTCTTGCAAAGACATAAACAAACTTACTTACTACTTCATTTTGACATTGCATGATCCACTTAATCTAAAACCATTCTTCTTCAGCTGCAGCTGCATATTCAAATCCACATTTAATGGTATCTTCATACTTGGTTGCTTGTGATTCTTTGGTTGGCTCCATCCGAGATAGATGTCTAATAGGAAATCCTTGTGAAATAACAAATTTTGAACTCTCCTTGTTGGTTTGTGTTGTTGGCTTTCTTCTTTATCCTCTTCCCAAATTTTAAACACCATTTTGTGTGACTAATTTAATAGAAGCACAAAATTTCTACACCATCTTCATGTTTTTTTGCTCAATTACACAATCTTCATGTTGCTCATGATGTTTCTCTATAAAATATACTAGTTTAGCATTTAAAGTTGAGCAAAATGCCTCTAAATCATCCCAAAATTGGTCCTCTTTAATATCATCTTGACTTTCCTACATGAGAGGACTTTTTTTTTATAGGTGAACACTTTTTATTGGAGCTATAAACCAATGAGGCCACATTTTTGAGGAACCTCATCCTCAGGTGTTGGGATTGACCTCGGGCCAATTGTCTATGTTAGACAGTTCAAATAACCGGAAGACAACTGAGAGGGGGGAGTGAATCAGTTGTCACCAGATTACCGGAACCTTAAGCAATTAAAACTTTAATACCAGAATGCATATACCAATTATCGAGATCGCAGATATATCAATTAAGTACAAGCAACAATTTAGAGAGTAAAACCATCCACATGACACCAAGATTTGTACGTGGAAAACCCGTTAAAGTGAAAAACCACGGTGGGAAGCCTACCCATAGTCAGATAATACTTCTATAGTAAGTATGTGAATACAAATTGAGGGGCCTGCACTTGCAGGAAGGCCAACAACCTAGAGAAAACTACTCATTACAAAAGGAGTCTCACTGACTACATAAAAATCCAGACTACAATTTAGAAGAGAGAATGAACTGCAATGATAGCATCTCCTATGCCTGAGTACAGTTTCGGTTAAGCTCAATACCAAAGGACTAAATCCTCTTACATAAACCCCACTCAATCACCAATGATCAACCAAATCCTCTGCATGAAATGAATGATTATTACATCATTCACTCCTATACATCCTTTTTCATCCTCTCCTATGATCTACAATGAGATCTTACATCATATATAGACAAACCCTCTACCACAAACAATAAGGTCGGCCACCAGACAATAAAAAAATTACATAATTACAAAACATGTTGGCCCGAGACCAAACAAATAATATCCAACCCATAAGACATCCCAAAAACACATCGAGAGGTCCAATCAACATGTTACATCAAGCCGGTCCATAACCTAGATAATCTGGGACCCAATTTATGTCCACACACGCTAAAGAAATTATCCCAATCAACCAAGTCTCGAACATGATCACCATCAACATTCTGAATTTCTACTAGAAGCCTCACCAACACCACTTATGCATAACATCAAATATCTTCAACAAATCTCTACTGGTGAAACCCTCACTGGATCAACAAACCAAGCTTACCAGCATACATGATAGAATCCGATCACCAAATCAAAACCAACTGACTGAACACATGAATCAAAGTAGCATATCTAAGCCAATTCCAAAAGCCAAAATGTACCGGAGCATACTAGATCATCATGATCTAATCCAACCAAAATCCAAACAACCTACCGGGACCAGAAGGATACTGGTAAAGTAGCAAAAACAACTAGTGTTGACATCAATGACAAAACATCAATGCAACACATAATCAATTCCTCCTTTTGCCAACAGTCTAGACCATTTTCCTTCTCAATTTCCTCCTCTCCTTATCACTCCTTTCCTCCTTATTTCTCTTCTCCTTATCACTCCTTTCCTCCTTATTTCTCCTCTCCTTATCACTCCTTCCTAATTTATCCTCTCCTCCTTATCTCTCCAACTTTCTTATCACTCATATCCTCCTTATTACTCCAACCTCCTTATCTCTCCTAAGAAATTTGCTCCCCCTATTCCCTGTATAGATCACCGTACTCTATCAGCGATGGTTCTCATCCTCCACCTATCATCCTAGCCACGAGGATAGAACTAAGGCCTTGACACATTCTTAGCATTTTTCAACATGGTGTATTTTCTTCTAGATTCTTTAGTCACTTCTCAAACTTCCTTCCCTATAATATGCTAACACTTGTGAATGGTTTTTTTGAAAACCCATATGAAAATAGGCTTAATCTAGTTTCATTTACCAAACATACAATTTGATTTTATATTTTGTGAATGAAGCCATTAACATTCAATTTTTCTCATCCTTTAAGATTTTTGGGGTGTTTCCTACCAATTATTTTTATTGTATGAGGTATAGAACCTTCTCATATGTTAATCAAATTAAAGAAATAATTAATTTCTTAAGTGCCTATATCTACATTGTTGCTAATACATATACCATCAAATTTTCTTAATACATGTAATTTTTTTGTATGAATCTTTAGATTTGGTGGAATTATGGAAATTTTTTATGTTCATATCTCCTTCGTGGGTCTATGTTTCTATGAATTTCTACCTCCAAAAGACTCTCTTTTTTTTAAGAGATTAACAAGCTCTTCCATTGCCTCCTAATCCATTCTATTGTTTACTATATTTTTATCTAATAATTCCAATTTTAATTGTGACTTATTAACAAGACACTTACCCAAATTTATCCAAGTTAGAATTTGAGTTGTATGAAGGTCTCTCAAAATTATTGCAATGTTTGATATCAATGAATCAATAGTTGAGGATATTTGTTCAAAAGAAATCTTTGTGAATTCATCACATAGGTTCATAAACATTTATGAAAATAAAATTTAACCACCTTGGTTTGAATAGTTATAGGGTTCCATAGTATTCTACATCCCCTAGTGGCCTTGAAATCCTTAATAAATTTATGTCAAAATGGCCATTTTTAGATAAGTTAGCCAACCTCTTCTTTGTTTAATCTATTTCTTGTAATAGGAACATACTTGCTTTTAATATATCCATCTATCACTTTGTCAAGTGTCATTTATTAGGCGTGTTTTAACCCCTAGCATTCTATTTAACAATCTTCATTGATCAATGGGAAGGAAACCACCCTCCTAGATCTCAATTTTTTTTTAATTTTTTTTTTGACCATATGTAGATCCATATTGTCATCTCAATTCTTTGGTGGAGTATATCTTTGATTTTAAAAAAAAAATATTTAGGGAATTATATGTTATTTAGAAACCTATCTTGATAGTCCCTTTCATCATTGATGTTTCAAAATAATCTTAGGGCCTCTTCAAAGGCAATCTTGTTATTCACCTTTGGGGTTCTTGTTACCCTTGTCTCATATTCGTCAAGGCTATCCACCTTGCCTATATCGATATTTTTCTCAAACGATATAAAAGAAACATATACAATCTTTTGAATCCCATTTTTGTTCATCTCCTTATGGCTATTGTTGGATTTCAACATTTGTTTGCTTGTACAACCCTCAAGTTAGTTCCCATGTATTGAACATTAATTATAGTGGCCTACAAGCTATTTGGTTTCCAATTTTGTTTTTAAAACCTACCCTTAGAATTAATATCTTTTGATGAAAGAATAGGTTTTAGTAGATATACATACATAGATACAAACCTACATACTAGTTTGCATCTCCAAAGTTGATATATTCACTTTGATTAATGTTCCCAAGATATTTCCAATATTTTCTAGGGTTGGCTCATTTTAGAATTGGTAGGTTGTATAGAAAAATCCATATTGGGATGTGGGAGATAACTTGCTTCAATGGGTCAAAATTAGGGATCTAGTTCTTTAGGTAGAACCCAGCTCTATCCATCATCCAGGACCTCAAATTCAGTATGTTATTTTTGTCCTTCCTTAATTTTCATTGATCAAAAAATATCCTTTGACAATATATTCATAATTTTTAGTCCCCATTTTTTCCTTTATCCAATTTTGGAGTCCTTCCATGGCAGGCCAAACACTTGCTCATTTTAAAAAATTGTCATTTCTCAGAGGTTCCTCCTTGCATTGTTCGAATGTTTCCCTGCAATAATTAATGATTGTCTTATTAAATTAACCAGAAGATATTTGATTGATATTACATTTTCCCTTGTTGCCATGGGTCTTCATTCCAATTTCTCTTTCTTTATAGCTATGTTTATGATGGACCATTTTCTTCTACTAGTTAAGGTATTGTGGATTTAAATTTGGTGCATGGTTGGGGTGTCTCCATTGATAGTTTGTTAGTGTTTCCAATTTATTGCTTGATTATATCTATATAGTAGCCATGTTGAATGCTCAAGAATCTCAGATCAATGGCCAACAAACATGAGACAAAGTATTGTTCTCCTTTACATTTTAGGCTCTTCTAGACCAAGAGGCATCCCTTATTGCAACACACACACACACACATATGTGTGTGTGTATACATATGTATATATATACATTGTGTGTGTCTGTATATATATATATATATATATATATATATATATATATATATATATATATATATATATATATATATATATATATATATATATATATATATCATACATGTATGATATATATATATATATATCATACATGTATGTATATACATGTATGATATATATACATGTATATATATATACATGTATATATATACATATATACATGTATATACATACATATATATATATATATATATATATATATATATATATATCTATATATATATATATATACATGTATATCTATACATGTATATATATGTACACACACACACACACACACACTATGTATGTATGTATGTATGTATGTGTATATATATGTATACATACATACATACATACATACATACATACATGTGTGTGTGTGTGTGTGTGTGTGTGTGTGTGTGTGTATGTGCATATATGTATGTATATACATATACATATATACATACACACACATATATATGTATACATATGTATGTATGTATGTATGTATGTGTATATACATACATACATACATACATACATACATGTGTGTGTGTGTGTGTGTGTGTGTGTGTGTGTGTGTGTGTGTGTGTGTGTGTGTGTGTGTGTGTGTGTGTGTCTACACACACACACACACACACACATACATGTATGTATATATATAAAGAAAAAATATTCTCATTAATTTCACTAATATTTCTATGATTATTAAAAAATGTGGCTAAATTTTGAGGAAATTTTCATTACAATTCTTGAGAACATGCATAAATTAAAATAACCTATAAAACATAGAATTATTGAATTGATTTTTTTTAGGGGTTTTGGTTTTGGGCTTTGTACCAAATGTATCCCTAATTGGTGCCTATTATATGGTACAAAGTCAAATTATTCCATGCAAGTGCCTCCTTATAACACCCAAAATTCAAATTCAAAGGATAAATTCTATTATTGTCTTACAATGACACATTCAAGAAAGGTTATTTTCCACAACTCTTCTTAACAATCCTTAATAGAATACACAACCCTCAATATTTAATTTAAAATATGTCAATCTATTACTTGAATAGTAGTACAAAATAAGATATGCAGAACAAAAAATGTACACATAAACTTAGAAAATTTTATTCCTTTATTTATAAGAAAAGTGCATACATTCAGGGAGACATTTGCAAAAAATACACATTGAAAATGTTTGTCATATAATTCAATTTGAATTGAAAATATGTCATATAGAGAATTTTCTCTTACATGTGAACTTTGCTTGCAACTCAAAATATTCACTTCTCAATAGAAACACCCACCCAAAATTGGATATTTCCACGATCTAGGATCCTTTTTATAAAACTACAAGTTCCTTATATAGAAAAGTAAAAACATATCAACCTAACACATAATTACAACTTATCAATTACGTTAAATTTACTTTTCATTTTATGAAAGCAACTTGGGGAGTTGTGTCCATTACAACATAAGATACACATTTATAAATAATCTTTAGGATCACATGCTGCTGATGAAGATAACTAGTCCTAGTATTTGAACCACCTGTAGAAGCAAAAATCAAGTCATTTGGTAATTTGAATTCAATTGTCAAGGCTTGATGATTGATTGAAATGTAAATACGCTCAATCCTTATACTTCTCTATCCATGATACACATACCTTATTCAAAGGCTAGTATAAGACAATACTTTGACTACTTTTTCATTATGTGCAACATATTTTGTATCTAAAATTGCCCTAGTTTATTTACTGAAACTATAAAAAATCACCTTTAGGGCAAACAATTCATCCAACATGGTATTTAATAAGCTCATTTTCAACTCATAATTGGCACGCACAGAAATGAAATACTGGGATCCATTATACCGAATTCACCTTTCCACCAATCTAAGAATTTGATTTGTCCTTGATCATCTAAGATATTTGCCATGGTTCTTTTCTCAATTGTTTCAATTGAATCTATTTTATCCTCGATTGTCTTGTCAAGGTTCAATACATATCCAACAAGTTCTTCAAGTATCATCATCATAACATTTGTTACTTTTACCTTTGTAGGAGATTTTGAATCAAATATGACATATTTATATACTTGTCTTATTATTGTATTCTCGAGCATCCATTTGTATATTATTTCTTTCAGGCTACTCTTATCTTGTTGATGCTTATAAAAGTTGCTTTCAAATTTTAATAGGCTTTCCACGTATCATCAAATTGCCTACTAGTTTATCAATTATTTTCATTTCCCTTGGCACCCTTCATTCGCTCTTTCCATTCTTTGATCTTTGCAGGTAAGGCTTCTTTTTCTGATGGAAAAGTTTCTACAAATATTTATGGAGCATAGATAATCTACATTGGTGTACTTGAGGATGCATGTTGAAGAGATCTCTACTGGGTCAACTTGATAACTACCTTAAGATATTGTTCATGCAACTTGTCAAAATTATATTGCAACTTTTTGACTATGTCATCGCTAAACAAAGTTGTGTTCATTACCAATGATGCAACTTAGGTGCTAGCAGTATCTATTACTCTTTTAATATTCAAGTTAGCCTTCAACTCATGAATGTTATCAACCACCTTTGGCTTATTGGTGTTTGGGGCCATAGCTCATATTGTCAAGTTCTCAAATTTTGGGCTAAATATTGGCCCTAAGAAGTCTTGCTTTGGTTACTCTTTTGTAGAAAATACTTCTTCATATTGTCTCTTTATTGTGTCAAAAACAAGTTTAGAGGTTATATCCCAATCCAAGAGTAACAACAAACCATTGTTTTGCACTATTTGCCTTCCTTCCTCAGGTTTTATCTTACTAACACCTACAACACATTTTAAGAAATTTCATCCCATTATGAGGGATCTACTTTATTCTTTGCTTCATCAACCCTTTTTGATATCCATCGGGCTTTTTAAAATGATTACAAACTCTCTAAATTCTTGGGTCTTGACAAAGTGATCATTTTTTATGAATTGTTGATATGCGAGGGTCCTTTTAATATCATTTGTATCATCATTGGAGTATTTTATATTTACCTCCATTTTTCTCCTTGACATGGTAGTCATTAAGAATCTTCGGGGTGAATACATTGGCAGGATAACTTTTTATTCTTTTCCTACAATATTTTCTACAATATCCTCAACTTTTGCTACTTACCCTCCCGCTCATAGATTAATGATTTTTTTCCTTTTTGTAGGTTGCTCCTCAAGAGCAACAATAGCTTGAGATTTCTCCTAAGTATGGATTCACTTTTTGTATGAGCATTATGAGGAATCAAAGCACTAGGGCCCCTTTGATAGGTTGGCCTATCCTCTATTGTAGGGGCCTTTCCTATTAAAGTTTCCACATTTGCCAATACCTTTTGTATCTTGATGATCAAAACCTCCTCATCTCCATAGGCACTAAGGTAATCAACATGCATCCTCCTCCTTTTCTCTTCTCCCATCATGATAACTATCCATTTTCTTCTTTTCTCAATCACCTCTTCAATGGTAAGGCAATTTCTTGTAAAATCTTCTTCATATGATACCTTATGTAATAAATTTGATTCAACCCATCCTTATTTGCTTTCAAGAAGTTAGAAAACTTAGTAAAAGTTAGGAAGAAAGATCCCTTCTTTTATCCTCTTAGATTAACCTTACTTGACTCATTAAATTTCTAAATCACTTCTAGATATGCTAGTTTGTTAGGAAATGTTTTTGGTAGTATTTGAGAGCTAACTCTACATCCACATTCTCTAATGTTAGTGGTGTTGGTATGTAGAAACCAATCATCCTAATTATGTTAGATTCTCAAGTTAGGGGTTCTTTTTTCTAGCCTTAGCAAGTCCATTATCTCCTTAAGCAACTTGACTTGATCCTCTTCAGAGAAATTCAAAAGTCACCTTACAAAACATTCTTCAAAAATAAGATAATTGGCATATTAAACTCACAATACTTTTCCTAAATGTAGGTTGGACAAAATTATGCTAGAAGAAAAGAATCATTGTCATCAACATCTCTCACATGTAAATTATTATGCCATAATTCTCTTCCTACACATAGAAACATGTGGCATAGCATAGAATACCACCTGAACTCAATATTTTGCTCATTGGCATCGATGACCACCATCCATTTATGCATAACCTTTACGATGGATGTAGCATATCGAACTCACTATTTACCATTGGGTCCTTAATATTTATTGCCATATACCAAAGGTGAATAGGCATTTTCAATTTGCATCTTCTCTCACAACTTGACACAAAGTATGACATGTCTTAATGAAATACTCCTAAAATGTAACAAGGCTCATAGACTCTTTCTCATTTTGTGGTAGCTTGATTGGCCTTTTGCCCAATTCCTTTACCATGTGCCTAGGGATTAACCCTGTTCTGTAACTGATTTTATGCAAATCATATTTCTCCCTAAAATTATCAAATTTGATGACTTTATTGGCAACTATGTTTAGACCAAAGACACTCTCCTAGTTTGTGCATCATATCTCTTTACCACAACTTTGATGAAGTCAACATTCAAAAATACATTTTGAACCATGAACTTGGCCAAACCAAGATATCAAGCATTCACCAAAGGAAACCAAGCTTGACTCTTTCTATACCAGTGTTCAAATAGAGATCATCCAATCATCGGAATGCCAATGTCTCTACATCCACTTGCACTATTGAGAAATCTATCTGTGATATCACACAAACCACATACGTTCACAAATCTCCTTAATGACACAGGGAATTGAATGAACATATCTTCATCTAGTGCTCTCTTTGAAGTAGATGGTTGATTGATTGAGCAACTCATTTTGTTTGAACACATAGCTTAGGATTTCTTTTGATAATTAGGGTTTTTTTTTTCTACAATTTAACCTCATCTTTTCAAAAAATTGACTCACATAAGCATATAAGGACGTAGGAATAAAAACTACATGAAAATTAAACAATTTTGATCATAAAATTACCATTTATATTTTCTACAAACCCTAATATTGACAAAAACATAGCGAAAAACATGATTGGCCTAAAATTTTTTGCTGCAAATGAAATTATATGTTGCAACAACCCAAATGCACTATTTATTTCATCATAACAACCTAGAATTTGACCAACCATCACTTCTGCCATTTTTGCTTCTGTGCTTGAACAAAATGTCTACAACTGACCCTTTTGGAGTTTGAACATGGACTATCAATTTCAACTTAATGCGTAAAGATCTACAACCTTGATTCATTGAACTAGATTTAAAGAATCCATTATGCTCATTAAAAATGTCATGACTAATCATATTTTGTCATTCAATACTGCACTTTCCATCTCAGCATACATATCACACATCTTGGTCCTAACATCATACATGTGTCGTGATATCACAAGCTCAAGTCACCAAAGAAATATAACATAAAAGTGACAAAGGGCTTGGGGTGACTGCTAGAGCTCTCATAGTAAGGCGAAATGTGAGACCATGAAAGACCATAAGACCTAGAAATAAATTGAAATCACTTATAAAATAAATTGAAATATATCTAAAATTATTTCATCCAAGGCATATTACACTCACATATGATGCAAAAACGCTTGTTAATAAACTAGAAGCATTTAATTTGACGTGTTAATGACACTTAAATACATGAAAAACAAAAAAAATATTTTATTTAATTTTTTAATTTTATATTATTTTCATTACAAGATTAGATTAATATTCTTCATAAATATATTTAAAAACAAACAAATATTTCTATATTGTACTAAATATATAAGTATATAATATAATAAAACAATAGTATAATAATATATTAAAAATTATATTATTAAATATTATGAGAGATTGAAAGTGTCTCAAATCTACTTTTCTCTTAAGAATAAGATAATAACAAATATAAAATAAAAATATAATGTTATGATAATATAATAATAATAAGAATATATTAAAACATGATAATATTATCATATTTTATAATAATTTAATATTAATGATATAATAATAATAATATAACAAGTGCCACATAGTGGCGAGTACTTGCGTTGTTAATTTGTAGTTGAAATAGTAATTTATTAATTGTAACTAATATAATCTTAAATTAAATTTATTTTGTTTTATATTATTATTTTTTGTTAATTTGTAGTTGAAATAGTAATTTATTAATTGTAACTAATATATTTTTAATTTAATTTGTTTTTTTATATTATTTATACAATTTTTGATCGCATTGATACCTGATTTTTTTTTATCTATATTATAAACTTTATCATGATACATGCAAAGTTTGGGGGATTTTAAAACAATAATATCTATAATTATAAAATATTTCATGAATAACATATTAATAACTATATTTTAGTTATGATATGTGAAAGTTTTTACTGGTCAAGAAAATATGTAATTACCACTCTTGTGTGTTCCTTGTGTTAATTTTTATTGATATCTTGTTAATTTGTAGTTGAAATAGAAATTTATTAATTGTAACTAATATATATTTAAATTTAATTTATTTTGTTTTATATTATTATTTTTTGTTAATTTGTAGTTGAAATAGTAATTTATTAATTGTAACTAATATATTTTTAATTTAATTTTTATTTTTATATTATTTATACAATTTTTGATCGCATTGATACCTAATTTTTTTTTATCTATATTATAAACTTTGTCATGATACATGCAAAGTTTGGGGAATTTTAAAACAATAATATCTATAATTATAAAATATTTCATTAATAACATATTAATAATATCCTATTCTACTTTACCAATAATAATAATATTAATAATAATAATAATAATAATAATATCCTACTCTACTTTACCCATGTTCATGTAAAGATAAATATAGTAGTTGAAAAGATCTCATAACACCTTTAAATATTTTTATAATAATAATAATAATAATATCCTACTCTACTTTACCCATGTTCATCTAAAGATAAATATAGTAGTTGAAAATATCTCATAACACCTTTGAATATTGTTATAACACGAACATAAACTTCCGAGTCCAGCCAAACCAAAACCCCAGCAAACATCATTGCAATTGCGTGCAAGTGTTCCCCCACAATATAAGGCGGGTAAAAACGGACGAAGTCAGATGCGGTTTGAAATTTAAACTTGCCTGCCTTAGTTCATTCCTTTTCGTGCATACCCTGCAATTCAGTTTCGTAAAAATGGGCGTACACCTGCCGGAAAAATGTCCATTTTCAGTGGATACATGGACGCCCAATTCATCAAGGAAGAAATGCCATTTTCTGACACATGCCCACAAAGATCACACTGTGGGAATTCTATCGTATGCATCATATCCTATCTACTGCACCTTCATTACCAAACAACTCATTCTCCTTCGCTACCCCACGGTGTGTATGCTTTCGCTATTGGTTTCAAATGCCTTGTATCATTATTTTGGGTTTTATTTTTTGCCCATTATGATTTCGCTGCGTTTGTAGTTGGATGAGAGCCTGTTTTTGGAGTTGGAAGTCGAAGAACCCGTGCTGATTAATGATGATGAGCAACCCTTCACCGTGACTGCATTTGACGCCAACCATTGTCCAGGTATGCAATCAGTTGTGCCTTTCAATGCATGTTTCCTCTGTTATCTCATTCAATTTAGGTTTGCGAAGACCTTGAGCTAAATGCTAATTGCACATAAAGATAGTTCGCTCTTCCTTTTGGTAGTAAGCTTGATCCTGAGCTTTGGGTTGAGTGTTTTGCAAGGTGTGTCCTTTTGGTCTATTTGTGCTGTGCAGTGCAGTGTTGGGTGCTGGGGTTTGTGACATGGCTCAATTGTCTCCTGTGGATTTATTAACATTCATGGTTGTATCGAGCATTGATAGGTCTATCTTTTGATTCAACGACAAACCTTGGATCAACAAGTGGTAGGTCACGGGTTCAAACCCCTCGCTTGCATCATTAACAGATCGATCTTTTGGTGCAACGATAACTGTGTTTCTAACAGAGTGCCATGGCTATCTATGCAAGTTGCCTTTGATCAAGATAGGACGTTTTTTATGAGCTTCTTTTTGCCAATTAGATAGTTCTTTATGTAGTGCCTATAAATCAGTGCAGCTAATTAGTAGATTTTAGTGGTGGTGTGTGTTTAGAGTTTTGTTTTTGACTTGTAGCCTTTGGTTCTGAGGTTTTTCTCGCTTGTGTTTTGATGGGGGTGTATACCTACCGGTTTCTTGTTTTATGGTCATTTTATTTTGTACTCTAAAGGTTTATCACTAATAAACGTTGCTCATAGAAGGGTTTTCAACAAAGTTTTAAAGGAAAAACGCCTTTTGTATTTGCCATATACTGTACACAGAGTTATAAGACAATAGATTCATCAAACATTTTGTCCTCAAGGTTTGCTTATAATACATGTATTTCTTATTTTAAAACTTGAAAAGATTCTTTACCATTAAATATTTGTAAGATAAATGCGTTCCTTAAAATTCCCTTCTTATGCAACAATTTAAAAAAAAAAATCCTGTATGTAATTCATTTTGGAAACAGACTTGGTTTCCGTCCTTTCATTTCGTAACAGGATTGCATGTACAAATTTTTATTAATTGTTTTCTTAAAAAAAATATCTTTTAAAGTTCATATACAAACATGTCCTAAAGAGACACAACAAAATCACATCCCTAGATTAACTATGCCACTGTATTTTTACACCTCTAATAGAAATGACCTTTCTTTTCACTCTATCATAACCTTCTCCAGCTGATATATTGGAATACTCCTCAATAAATGGCAATGTCATGGATGCATTACTAGTTTTTGTTTCTTGTTGCAACCAACTATGCTATTTCAACCTGCTGTTGCAATGATATGCCCCCTTATTTTCTAATTCCATGTCCACTTTCACCTAATAAATGATGTCCAACCTTTCTATAGCTCCCATGGAAAACAGTTTTGCAAATTTTGCACGACCAATGCTTGCTGCCCTTGAATTCTTGATCTTATTATTGTTCAAAGTAGCGGAGAATTTTAAAATTTCAGCAAGGGCTTTTTGGAGTTGAAAAGGTTTTTTTCAAAATTCTTAAAAGAGGGCGTACAACATATGAAATTGTTTGCTTGTGTAGAAGCAATTGTGTTTGGATTTTCAGAAGAATGGGAACTTCCAAGCCTTCAACTTCCCTTGGGTTTACTTATTTACTAGTATCCATTTCATTGTCATCAGACTCATAACTACTGTTCATTTTTATTCTCAAAGGTGAAAGATCAAAGAATTTTTTTACTTTCATGGGTTGCTAGGGTTGTAGAACTGTGGTCTGTGAGAGCAAATTGAAAAAAACATATTCAAACTCCCTAACTTTTATGAAAAATAAAAAAGTAAAACTGATTGCAGCAGTGTAGAGTTTACCTTAATGGTCAGAGATGCAAATAGTAGATCAGCATCCCTTCCTTTATCTTTTAAAACAGTGCCTAATCGCTGCTGCTGAAATTAGAACTGAAAGCATGAATGGCTTCAATTTCAAGCGGTTGAGAATGGGAGCTAAGACCTCATAGGCAGCAGAGAAAAATTGAAATAATACAGACGCTTTTCTTTTACTTTTCACTTTTATGCACTTTAGGGTGGGTATGGGGCATGAGAGGGCTTTTTTCATGAATTGAAGTGTTTTTTTAAAACATACAAATATGTGATTTTCATTGGGATGCCTAGACATTTTCAAGACTGTTGAGGGATGTCTTAGACGTCCATAGGATGATGGGGCATCTTAGACGTCCCAAGCCATCCGTGGGATTTCTAGATGTCTTCTATCATATCACAAGTGTTATTCTTAATTTAAGCTGCGTAGGAGATTTTGGGAAAAATTGGGGATGACCAAGGGACATCCCTTGCCCTCCCACTGTCTTGAAAATGTGATGGGGGATAGGTATGCCACGTCCTTGTGGATTACAGGTATCCACAAGTTTTGGGACGCACCTAGGTGAATTAGGATGAATCTGTGGCTAATGAATGAAATAAAAAACATTTTTTTAAAATGAAAAAAGCAAAAAACAAATTGTGAATCTAAATCTAAACTAAACTAGCTTTAAACATAAAAGGTTCCTAGTAAGTCACTAACAATATGAACACACATAATGTCTATATACCCAGCCGTACCCAAGTCAAACTATGGCCATAACTGACTATTCTGAAAATGGGTAAAAAAATGGCGAACCTCCAAATTCAAATCTGAATTGGTAACTTAGACTTTGGTGAAAGTGGCTTATCATAAATCAATAAAAGGGGTTCTTGTTAATGCCTTACACATTGAAATTCATGTGGTAGTGATGAGTAAATTACTAAATTCTAGAACATGCAAATGCTACACGATGTTAAACAAAAAAATCTGAGTTTGCATGATTAGTAATAAGTATCTGTATTTTTCAGGTGCCATAATGCTTTATTTTGAAGGCCAATTTGGTAATGTCCTTCATACTGGAGATTGCAGGCTAAGTTCTGATTGTTTGTCAAAACTTCCCTGCATGTTGACTTTGAAGAACAGCAAGGTATCCAGGGATTGTTTGGATTGTTTATATTTGGACTGCACCTTTGGAAAGGAATCATTTAAGATGCCAATCAAGTATTGTGCGGTGAATCAGGTGAGAAATCAAATGTGTTTTCTGTGTACATCTTTGTTGTTCATATTCATAAGTATTGGGGACTGCAAATAAGATAATAGCATACCTTATCCACAGTTATGACTTTTATGTTTTATGCCAAAAGATGCTTATGTTTTCTAGGTAAAGCAGCCTTTTTATGTGACTGAGGTAATATATTACAGACTGATAGGATTACATGGAGATCTAGTTACCTTTCAAATGTACAGGAAAGACAACAAAAGCAAAACTGAGACGATCCAGGAAGTCACTCTAGGTGGTCTACCTCTACCTTGGGATGGACTGGCCACAAAGCTATCACCATCCACTTCAGAAAAAGAAAAAAACTGCCAGTTGTGGTAGGCATTAGTAGTTTTGATCATATCAGCTGAATTAATCGTGAAAATGAACTGATAATTAGTTATCATCTCGTTTCATAAAGTCTTAAAATAGTTTTTGTATTTAGTATCATAGAACATCATTACAAAATTCAAAAGTCCTGGCTGGAAAACACACAGCCGTCTATCAGATAGGACTCATAGTATCAATAAAACTATGGCTGGAAAGCCCACAGGCCATATCATGTGTCCATTACATACAGGTTACGGATGAAGCATAGGAATAATACAGAATATAACCCAAAATTTACAAAATTACAGTATTGGAGGTCCCATATACGCAGTATATCATAAAAGAAACAACTTATCAACTAGCTAAAGAGGAAGGAGTCGGGATCAGTATTATCTCCCAAAGGGGGGAGCCACGCAGTCCATCCCAATCCGCCCTCGCACCACACCTGTACATGTCCCTCGATGAACTGGTCTCTATAAGGGTGGGTAGGCAGTCCTTCCAGTTCCATCTGAATGAAGTCCTCTCTCTGCTGTCTTGCCTCCATCTCCTGCATAAATTTCATTAATGCTTGCTCAAAGTGTGTCTTATTACTTCCCATTCGGTCCCAGGTAAACCCATGAGACAGCTCCCTGATGAAGACATATGTTATGCCATCGTTCAACCATCTATCAAATTTGCCCTCATCAAGGCAGAGAACCATTGTGACCTGCATAGCAACAAGGTAAAGAATGAGTCTCCTAAGAGACTCAGTGAGGTATCTACCCTTGCCAATAAACACATCATCATTCCTAGATTTCCAAATGATCCAAAGAATTTCCAAGGAGAGAACAGACCAAAAGAGATTAGCACATTTCTTGCCACCTTTAATATAACCAAGTACCACCTCATCAATAGTAAAACATTTAGTATCAATTGAAAGACCAAACAATTTCCACACCTCTTTGGCGAAATGACACTCAAAAAAAAAACGTAGCACAGATTCAAGGAGACGACACAATTTACACAATAGGGGGTTGCCATTATTGTCTTTAAGAGGGAGCTTGTGAAGCAGAAGTTTCCAGGCAAAGAACTTCTTTTTAGGTTCAGTTGGAGCAGATCAGAATCTCAAGAGAGCAGAATGCCACTTTTTAGAATCCTAGGTGAGGTTTCAAACATTATTGAGATGAGTTAGGATATCTTCGGAATTAGAAAGGGAAGAGTAGACAAGTTTGGCTTTCATTAGAGGGAGGGGAGAGCCACCAACCCAACAAAGGGAAGAAATTGGGGAGAGCGCAAGAGGGGAAGATGAGGAGAGGATGGGGTCGAGTGCATTCTTGAGGACATTGTAGGTTCTGGCTTGGGAGATGGGGAGGTTGAAGGCCGAACTAAGAGCATCCCAAGAAATCAAAGAACCGTCTTTCAAGATGTGTTCAAAAGTAACAAGACCTAAGTTGTGCTATTTCAAGGCAAAACACCCTTGAAGACAGGCCAGTTGCTTCCCATTATGTAGAATATTCCACAATATAAATCTGCCCAAATTGAGAGTACCCTTATTATCAACAATGCCATTGTTATTGATGAATTGTTTGACATGGTTCCAAGCCCTCCATATGGACTTAAAGACCTTTGAGCCCGCAAGAGAGATCTCAAAATTGCTAGTAATCAAGTCCCACATGGGCAAGTTCCTCCATTTTTTTGCCTTTTTAGGGAGGGAGCACTACATATTGTGTCTGATCAGAATTTTCCAAGGTTCATTGCCATCAAGGGCTTTAAAAATCCACTTGGCAGCCAAGGCAATGCCCTGAATTTTGATGTTTTTGAGGCCCATGGCCCCCTGCATCTTAGATCTAACACACCAATCCCATTTTACAACATGCTGTTTCCTGTTCCCCTTCCCATCCGACCATAGGAATTTCCTGATTTGTTTTTGAAGATAATTGAACTGGTAATTACTGAATAGCCAGACTGAGGAGCAATAGATGTTGTATGAAGACAAGATTCTTTGACAGACTTGAAATCGACCTGCCAGGGAGAGGAAGTTTCTGTTCCATTTATTCGGTTTTTTATCCACCTTATTCCTAAACCACTCCCACATTTCTTTCAGATTCGGGGAGACAGAGAAAGAGATACCCAGATATCTAGTGATTAGATTCGGTCCTCCCCATTTCAGGTCAAATTTAGACAGCTAGTTAGGGGCGGAGTCAGTCCATCCTAGCAAGGTTGATTTATGGAGAGCAATTTTGCTGCCTGAAGCCTTGCAAAAGATTTCAATGTTGTGCAGCAGAGAGGATAGGTTCTCCTCTTCCAAGACAAGCAGGATAGCTGTATCATTTGCAAACTAAAGTCTTAAAATAGTTGCATGGGAAATAAACCAAACTAAGATTAACCTGTGGCAGGTTCACCACCACTACCTGTCATCTCCACATGAGCTCTATCAAAACCATCAGTGGGGGGCCTAGGCTTAGGACTGGTCACAAGACTGCCCTGACTGTGAGGAACAGGTCAACAACACTCATAATACCAACCCCCTTTAGTAATGGTTTTTAGTAAGCTTGTTAAGGAGATATTAAAGTTTTTTTTTAGGTACTTATTGAAGTTAAACACTGTCTAGTTCAAAAGAGCCATATCCTATAATATCTGTGCTGCAGTGAAATAGCTGAGGCATTGATTAGGCAACTCCCTCCTTTGTGTGACCAATCTTAGTCACCCTCTCCTCAAACTTAATTCATCGTCTTGGAATTTGTTGCCTTTCTCAAGGAAGAGGACATGCTTCTTTGGACAGCAGACTAATTCCTAGATATCCTTCACGTCCTCTTGCATTTCTTCATGGCTTTACTGGGCTCTACCAGGCTACCATCATTGGAAAATTAGACTTTTTTATTCTCATCACTTTTCAATATTACTAGTAGCCAAAGCTATGGAGGTTTGGGGGTCTTTTAGAGCATTGCCCATGACAGAGCCCAAGCACTTTGTTACAGTGCTCAAGTCCAGAATGGCACAGGATAAACAGTTATAAATTTGCACTCTTAAATTGTCAAACATTTCACCAATTTTTATATTGTTTCATGGAGATTTGGCCACCGTATTTCTCCTGGAGGCAGCCTCTTTTGAAGAAATGACCTACCCTGCTTCTGTGTAGTGCCCCCTACTAGCCACAATACACATCACCCAAAACTCAGCATACATTTTTTCTTTTAAATTATGGTTTAATCCATAAATCCTGTGTTTGCATGCTTACTTTCACAAGATAAGATTCATTTTGTGTGCCCCTTATTATTGATTGTTGGGAGTAACCCTCGTTGAACACATGGTGTTGTGGCATGCCATTTATCTTGCAAGATTAATGACTACTGCACATTCAGAATATCATCCTTAGTGTGTTGTTAGAATCTTCCAATATTGTCTAGTACATAAACTCGCAATCAATGGTCATCAAGAGATTGCAAAATTGACTTCTCCTTGGTGATGCATTCATCCGATGTTCCGCTAAAGCCATCCTGAACGATAGGGACCTGCCAACATGTGGTGCAAACTCATCTTGTGACTAAAAATAGTTTTTGGATGCAGAAGACTTAAGATTGCTTTGCTACACAGTGAAGATCTTTCAAATTTCTTATAGGCTACTAATATTCCTAGTGGGGTCCACTTGACATGTGAATGGTTTCGGCCAAACACTGCCCACCTTACTTCCTAAGGGTTTAAAAGGTATGTGGATAAGTGGGAGAGTGGGGCATTGACACTTGGAAAAACCTTTTCTCTTGGGACACATGGCAAAACCTTGTGCACTCAACTAGATACACCAAGCTATCTAGGAATTTTAAGCTATCTAGGAATTTTTTAACTAACTTAAAGTTCACAAGCTCAAGGATTATTTAATGAAATTGAAGTCCAATATTGGACCTGCTCCTCAAATTGGAGTAATTTGATGCCAAAGGGGATGAAGTTAGTTTAATACCATTTTGGATCTGACATTGCTTTGCAATTTGGCTTACTTTCTCTTTGATGTCCAATAGAAAGGAAATGTAAACTCAAAACCTTTGGGTGTGTGACGGTGCAAATGCACAATGCATGCCCTCATTGTGCACCATGGGAAAACATTTGGAATGATATTGCACCATCCCACTATTTCAATCAACCAAGTCGTGAAGTCCAAGAAAGTCAACTTGTAGCTTCTACCAAATGGAGACCATCAACCTATAGAACTTTGCATGCCACATAGTGCACAGCAAGTCATTTGAAAAACATAACTCAAGCTTTTGCACGATTGGGAAACATCATTTGCCACAAGCTAAAGGCTCCCAAGGGACCTTGGACACTTTTGTGCTAATGCGTAATGTCTCCAACAACTAACTTGTCGTGCCAAATGGAAGATAAGGAAATTTCTTGCACCTTAAAGCTAGGTCAGTTATCCTATGATCTCGTGTTTCCAAAAAGATATGAAGAGGACTCTATCCCTTGTGCGACTTGTCATGCCTTCTAGAGTTTTAAACTAAGCAATTGTACCATCAATCCAAACATAAAAACAGATAATGTAAACCTTATAATCTCTTCAAGCTCATCATTCATACATTTAATTACCGATTTCACTGCCTAAGCCTTAGGGCTCTTGCGCCTAAGATTAGAATCACAAGCAGACAGTACAAGATGAGCCATATCAACATTAGGATCAAACGGAGTTTTCATTTCGTAATTGAACCTCTTAGACTCATTTCATCCTCTCAAGTCCTCTTAAATGCCACATGTTGTGTTGATGCTTAGGCATACATGCTCTAAGCATGTTGCGTTAATGATTAGGCATACACCCTCCAAGACAAATTCTAGAGATACATTCCATTTAGGGTTCATTAAACTATTTACATCTACTTCACTATTAGCTGAATGACATATCCATAGAGTAATAACATCATTTAGATTTGTTACGCACTTGCAAATTTTTCAAGGGAAATAGTTTTGTAGCTGAATAAAGGCACAGATACAACCGACTTAGCTTTATAAGGGGAGAATTACAACTTACTTAGCTGTGTAAGGGCAGAATTATGGGCTTTCTGATCAGACTACGAGCAAAAATGCTATATGTACAAGGAAAAATCACTGTTATTTCACATTCATTTGCCCTTTACAGCAGCAAAGATATTTTCAGCAGGTAATAGAAAACTTAGGGCATTTGTTTCAGTCTTCTGAATTGGTGAAGAGGCACCTTAAGTGGTGAGAGCAGCATACAAGAGGAACATCAATCTTCTGATGAGCAGAATTCAAAGAGTCCAGAAAAGGCACAAAGCTGGTCCAAGCTTGCAGAAGCAAAGGGATCCCACACTTGCAAGTAACACCCATTCACTCACGCTTTTTAGGCTCCAGATAGCAAACATTTACGCAGCTGTATGATTAGGCAGTTAAAGAGGGAAAAGACACCTTAATTGCTCCTAATACAAATTCAAGGTTGAGGGAGGTCAATGAAAATGACACAACTGAAGCTTCAAAGGTCTGCATTATCTTTAAACTATGTATCAGACATATTGTGGTAGGCATAGTCTGAGGACTTGGACTCAGCTCAGATTCGGCAGCCCAAAATAGGTCTCGGACTCAAGATTCGGGAAAAAACTGGGCTAGGATTGGACAAAGAAGAAAACCATAGTTTTGCAAACAAATGTTAAATGATTTAGAGAGCATAAGAGCCTAATTTGATTATAAATTTGCATAATTCAAACATTACACATGTTATATGATCTTTAAACATTCAATATTTGAAAGTTCATCATTCAAATTTCATAATAACTTACTCATGGTTTCAAAGTCAAATGTATAACAACATCATAAGTTTATAAATGTTTACACATATTGATATGTCAACATGAGAAAAAACAACCAAATATAATCTACACCTTTCTCTTTCCTCTCCTAATTTTACTCAGTTTTTCAGACCTCGAACTAGAAGGTGGTATTGCTACAATATCGAAATGATGATGAAATGTTTCTTGATCTTCAAAATATTCTTTGCCTTCCTCTATTGCATCCAATTCTGATGGGGGTTTGGGAGTGGAGACCCTAAAGGGTTTGAGGGACAACAATGATAAGATGGACAAGGTGTTAGATATGAGAAAAACCCAACGATAGAAGGGGTGTGGGCAAATGCACTTACGTGTCCTCAGGACAGAAGTGCGGGTTCAAGAGCTATGCTCTCAATATTTTTTTGGATGATTAAAAATGGACAAGTTTGAGCCAAAACATGAAGAAATGGATGAGTTTGAGCCAAAATGTGAAGAAATGGGCATGAAAGTGCAAAAAGAAGTGAAAAATAAAATTAAAAATCCCAATTTTTAAAACTGTTTAGAGTCCCATGTCACGACTTGCGAGTGTGACCCTAGGACTCGCGTTAGTCTCACTGCAAAAATTGGGCACTTTTGTTTTGGACTTGTTTGGCTGTGGCTTGCAAGTCCATGGCAAGTTAACTCGGTGAGCCAATGGACTCATGAGTCCCAACAAGTCCCAGTCGAGTTTTCAATCTATGGTGGTAGGCATAGACATTTAATTTGCACAATGAACATGTTTAATGCCATCATAAACCTTTGAATGGTTCCCTTGAAGAGTGCTAAGTCAACATCAATGTCAAAATCGCATGACCAAGCATTTGAAGATCGGGAAAATCCCATGTCTTGTGCAATTGGCATGTGGAAGGTGGGTTCAAGCATAGAAATAGCGCCCATAACAAATACAAGACTGGAAAATATCCTAAAATGTGTAACAAAATGAATTTTAAGTGGCAATTCTCTATATTTCTCACAACAATTTTAAAAGAAATGGTAGACACCTCTTATTCATGCAACAAACACTTGCAAGTGAACTAGAACACTTGAAATTGCGTGACCAAGATAGTTGTCATTGGAATATTGTGTTGGTATGATGTGAAGACCCCAAGTCCTCTACTGAAGTTTTATTTGTTTTTTTTTTGAATCTTTTTTTTGTGTTTTCGATATAAAAAGCAATGCAAATGAAAGATGGAAATACTCAAATCTGAAAACTAAATAAATACAGGAGGTAACAATTGCAGAAGCCGTATATTTTCATTATTCAATTATATTTAAAATCTTTACACACATTTGCATACCTGATAAAGGCTGAACATATGAATTCTGGACTTCTGCTGGTAAAAAGCAGCCTCAAGATGAATCGGTTCTTCCAAAATCTGCAGTGAAAGCCTTTGAAATTGATGTCAATGTGCTCTCCAAGGCCTAGCGCCTCCTCTCTAATTTTCTTGCAATTTTTGATGCCTTCCTCAAACAAAATCGCCCTCTAGACAATGGCGCCTCCCTTGCTGCAAATTATGGCTGAAAAAAGAAGGCCGTACAGCCTTGGAAAATGTGCTAATAATTACTAGATCACAGCCTTATGATTCTTCTTCTGCCCGGGTCTTGAAACTGATCGAAAGTTCTGAAATTTTATTCCTCCGATTTTCTCAAATTTGACTCTTGAATGAAGCCAACTGATTAGCAATCTTCAGATGATATTTCACAACCTCAAAAAGCTGCTACAATGAAGAAGTTATGCTCTCCAATGTCCAAAAAGCGCTGGATTTGTAGAAACCCTCGTCCCCATTCTCCAATGCTCAACAAATTCATGAAATAAGTTTGTCAAATGCCAAAAGAATGAGTTCGATTTCTCCTTGGCAAACTTTATTTCCCTTCATGAAATCTAACTTCTCCAAAAAGCAATTAATTGGCATTTAATATTACATAAGCTTGCACATTAATATTTTATGTTAATCCCCTTGGCTTAGGCGTCCAAACAAATAATATTGTGGCCCCCTTTTTATGATGACTTGACCCTCAAATTATAACATTAAGTTATAACTTATTAATATCTCCTTTCAATAACTAAATATCATTTAGGCCATTTAAACATTAATAACTCCTTTAATTTTCATTATTTCTCAATTCCGTCGATTTAGGGGGTCAACCACTGTATCCACTGCACATCTGACTCCCTTATTAAAAAGAGTAAGGGTCCCTCTCGATTATCCCCTGACTTACTATAAATAGTAAGTATGAGAAACTGAGCCCTGAAACCCATACAAATGCCAAATCTGAAGCTACTGAGCTCTAGAGTAGAAAGTAACCCATTCACTGACTAAGTCTCTTCCTCAAAGGACCATCTACCCAACCCCATTAGCCTACAAGGGTCACTGATAGGCTAATCTTGCTAAGTAACTGACGTCTAACTAAGAGGGGACATCACATATTGTAATGTCCCCTAATAAATAAGTTACAAAAAAGTAAATTTGAAACAATATTAATTATTTTATATTAATATTCCATTCATTAATATAAATAATTAATATTATTAAAGCATTGTTGAATAGAGTGGAATAACCAATAAACATTGTAATTATTTAACTAATAGTTCTTAACTATTATTTAAATAAAAAGGTAGTTTCCTACGGGAAATAAAACCAACTTATTTTAAGAATAAAAGCATGACACTAGTTGCAGAAGGTTTGTTTCTTTTTGTGTTTTTTGATAGTTTTCAAACAAGTAATGAATAATGAACAGTAAACATGAAAGGAGACTGAAAATAAATAAGAACATACAGCCAAATTCAGAATTGCTACAAGCTGTACCAGACAGATTTCTGATTTGTAAAACTAAATAATAATTCCAATGCAGATCCAAGGAACTTACATCCAACAATGATGCCAAACTGAAAGGTGAATAGTGATCATGAATCAAGAATACCTCTAAGGCTGAATACATGCATTCCTTACATTCCACGTGGGATGTACCTGCTGCAAATGGCTGCCCTAAGGCTGCAAGGATCACGCCCAAGCTGAAGAATCAATCTACCATGCTGAAACCCTTACTTTGCAACCTGAATCCACAATGAAGAATGGCGTACTCAATCTCTGTCAACAATGCACCCTGCCTGAAGAATCCAATGCCAATAACTGAAGATGGCTACGTCCCAGCCAGTCCAGATCTTGGGGTTTGCATCCTAGATGAAGAATCGCCCACTCAGAGCTAATTCGCAAAATAAGTTTGATTGTGTAAAAAGATAATGAACAATTTGGTCTTCATCTCCTTATATCTCCTTTCCTTTCCAAGCCAAACCCTAAAAGGGAGTAAAGTTGGCACATTATGAAAAGAGTGTTATTTTCTAATTATGGCGTCAACTATAGGAAAATAACACTAAATTGCAAATAAATAGTTTCAGGCATCCAAAAAGACTTCGGAAGGTGAGAATCACGTAGCAAAGTTCAAGACCTTTCCAACGAGCTGTAACACATAGGCATATCAACCCAGATGAAGCTAGAAACCCCTTATTACTCCGAAATGACTAAATACATACCCTTATTTTAATTTATTTAATCGCTAACTTAGGAAATATTTAAATATATTAAAATATCTCCAGATATCCAATAATAGCCCAAAATGACCAAACAATCATGAATATAACTGTCACCTTTCTGTGATCGATGCCGGAAAAGCTGAGTTAACTAGCAGTCCCATCCCTTAAATCTAGGGATGCTCCTAGAAAATAGGAAACACACCCAAACTCCCTGAAACTGAAACCATGACATGGTCCCTTGGAACCTCCAATATGGGAACTGCCACAACCTCCTAAAAAATAGGGAATCTCCCTAAAATCAAGGAATTGCTCCCAATGGCCCTCAAACTGTTTGAAATGCCAACTCCGGATACTCAATACCCTACATGAGTCTCTATCCACCACTGCCAGCCTATGAGATCCAAATAATAGACCATCCCACTACTCTTCTCCTGTCACCTAGAAAGGGGACATTACACCCGATATCGGGTTGTAGCGTAAGATTGTTATGACCACAGTGTGGTGTAGAGCCGACAGTACTGCGAAGGAAGTGGTTTGGTTTTGCCGCGGAGTAGAGATTGTCGACATCACGTGGAGGATTGGGAAGCGTTTGATAGCATTCCGCACACCGTGTAAAACTCAGAATGTCAAACTTGATGTATATGGTGTCCCGATAGTTCAAAGCTCTGGTAAATTGTCTGCATCCGGGAGTATCTTATTTTGGCTTATTCATTGAAGAGTTTATGAAGATTCTTGGGTAGCGTTCTACAACAAGTTTGGGGTTACGTGAAGTCTATCATCGACAGTCACAGCTCACCTATCAGGTGCATCATAAAAAGATATTCCCTTTCCTGCTCCTTGATGGAATATTTAATAAACTGATATCAATGTCTGTGAATAATGATTGTTCAAGTTTGCTATGTTTATCAATGTTTACAAAAATAGAATTTAAGACACTATGCGTTGAACAAACAAGGAAGATTCCAAATTAAAACTGTATAAAGATGTTCATTTC
This sequence comes from Cryptomeria japonica, assembly GCF_030272615.1. Classification (NCBI taxonomy): domain Eukaryota; kingdom Viridiplantae; phylum Streptophyta; class Pinopsida; order Cupressales; family Cupressaceae; genus Cryptomeria; species Cryptomeria japonica. The sequence continues at coordinate 529,480,117 of NC_081415.1, forward strand.
CACCATTCGCTGTGCTGTATAAACAAGTTTCTGTTTTATACTGGTTATACAACTAATTGCAATCAAATCCTAGCTAGGGAATTTTACACATATGAATGGTTCTATTACTTATTTGGTTTCCATCTTGGTTCTTTCACCTAGATGGTTAAGTTTACTTAGGGCATTTACGTTTTGTGTCTGATGTCATGTTATCATGATACTTGTCATAATCACTTGTTGTCTTATGTCTCACCCTTGCTTATGTATACAAGGGTCTCCATGTATATTTTGTTCCATTGTATTGATTTCTATTGTACTAGTATTGGCAATATAATATTCTTTCTTGCTTCTCTATCTCATGGAAGTTTTTTGGTGTTGCAAAAGAAGAGAAAAATGTTGGGTAAGGGGTCTCAATCTTGCATCCTCATGTCCCACATTTATTTTCATTTATGTTTATGTATTATTTTGTCCTCACATGTAAATAGGGCATTCCACTTTGGGGTGGCACTCTTGGCCACATATCAACTATCTTGTAATGTGTGTAAGTTGTAAGAACATCTAATGTCATCATGATCTTTTAGAGCCTCTTAAGATACTATAAGATGGGAGTTACTTATGATGGATTTTATAATACGTATAAGGATGTAAGAAGGGGTTACAGTGGAATCTTGACCAACATTATGACAATTTATAAAGCATGTCATAAAGCATCTTTATGTAGGTTTGAATGTGTCAAAATGGAACACTTATTTTGAGAGAGAGATTGACAAGTTTTGACAAAGTGCAAGCCATTTACTAAATAGAGCTTGTTGACCACCTAATGGAATGTGGCATTGTGATTTGGACCAATTAAGATGCAACCACTTTTGGGTCATTCTTTTGACTCATGGTTTTCATAGACCATGCTTGGCTTATCGTTTGGGTTTTGCCTATTTGTTCAATGCTTGAATTGGAGTATGCATAGTGTATTTTTCCAAGCATCATTTTATTGCCAAAATCACTCCATATTTATACGTTGATGATACTCTTGTAAGGGCATGTCCCTAATTATATTTTGATTGGTTATTTGTTGTTGATAATAAAGTTCGTTCATGCTTCAAAGTTAAAGGTTTTCCTCTTGCAAAGGTTTTCCTCACATGCATCATTATGTTATGGTTGTATGCTATTGAATTTCTTTCTTGTAACTATATGATCTATTTTATTCTACATGTTTCTCTCATCATAGAATAATATTGGAGTTGAGGAAAAATCAACTCTACAGCTCCCAAAGATCACCTGCATGCAAACCTGTCACAGATTGAGAGAAGCAAAAAATCTATGGAGGCTATAATTCAGAGATCCAGAAAAGAGGAGTCATATTGATTGTGCAACAAGAATGCAATTTAATAGTTACAGTTGTTATGAAAATACAAAGAGAGAATCCTTATAAGAGGACACTCGAAACCCTAAAGGAGAAAACCCAAAAGAATTATAAGATTCCTAAGTTTAGTTTAAGCATAGAGTATAATAGACTAATAATTAAATAAATAATTATTAGCTAATAAAAGATTACTCTAACACCCCCCCTTAAGATGAACTTAGGGTGTAGCTAAAAAACAACTAAGGACTAAAAAAGCATGTAAAAAATGCAGGAAAGCAATAATGGGTCCCAACAACTAGGCCTGATGAGGTACCCAAGTACAATAAAATCTCTGTAAAGTGGAGAAAAATGAGAAAACCTTGTGGGAACAAAACTCCTCTCCAAGAAGAGATGAAAGCTCAAGTGAAGGACTAAGAAGCCTCCAAACAAGAGTGTTCCAGAAGATAGGAACAAAAATAAGAGAATGAAAAACACCACTGAAGCATGAAATAGTTGCAAACACTGTCTAAGAGTAACTGCTGATCTGAAGAACCTCCACTAAAATAGAACATGACCAGGTAGAGAAGATTGTAATCTGCATGAGTGCCCTCAAATGACACTACTCGAATCAGATGGCAAACAAAGACAAACAATAGACACTATTTCCTTGAGTTGGTTTTGTTCTAGTAATTGATATGAAAATAGACATGCATTAATACAGATGGATTTTGATTTATTAAAGAATATACTTGAAAGGTGAAGTCATGTTTGTATCTGAAGACTATTGTCATTTTAAGAGTTGCTTAGAAATGCTTAAATAAATTGTACATTTGGAAAAAAATATGTTCTACTGTTCTCGTTATGAAAGATTGCTTGATACGTTCTTCCAAGGCTGAGTTTGGTCCTGAGGTCAAAACCCAGGGGTACAAAATTTGAACAAGATATATGGTAAATAGGAAGAATTTCAAAATAAGGTTTCTTATACACCAAATTGGTATCTAGCTTGGTTGTAGCCTTAAAAACAAGCTTTACATTTTACCTTTTTCCATTCTCCTGCTTATGTGTCTGCTTTTTTGGTCCCTATTTACAGTTCAATACTCAAAATTAACTTGTGATGATTAATCTAGGCCAACATACTGTAGTAGTCTCTGCAGACAACTGTAGATAAATTGCTTGTAGATTGTTTCTTATATTCAAGGCAATATTATAAACCAAGATACTGTACATGTTCAGTGTAGTTTATTCCTTGTAGGAGAACACGCGTTTTACCTAAAACTTAACTAATATGATTTGAATTGCAACAAAAAATAATTAATATGAGTACACTGGTGATGTGTTGCTAATAGATAAAGGAAAATGTAAGTGGAAAGATTAAAAGACAGGTTAGAAACTCTTAATCACCAATGTTATAATGCTTGTTTTAATAGGAGTATTCATATCTTCATGCTAAGGAAAATAGGATCTTTAGAATAAACAGCTTCTCAAGGAATCTATTAATTAGGCATGTGCCAAGTTGGTTTTGTTGCTTTGGTTAGAGCTGGATGTCTTTGTTTTCACATTTGGAAGTATGGAATGAAACTGCCTTGGGTTTTTGGAGATGTACAAGGAAGTATGTGGTATTTTTTGCCCTCCAGTCAATAACAGTACTTGTCCACAAGTTCAAATTTAGATCTTATGAAATCCTTACTAGAGACTACGTTTTTTGTTATACTTATCAATGTATAGTAGACTATGAAAATATCTCTTTAGATGTACATGAATGTGCTTTGGTGGCTATATCCTGCTCTCTAGCAATTCCGGAGGATGCCCCTCATTGTTGTTAATGGTTTCTTTGCAGCCAAACTTTCATTTATGTTATCATCTCTACATTTTGGTCGTTTCAGCATTTTTAACTTAAATAAACTTGAAATATATACTAAAAGAGAACTTTGTGGTGGATGAAAGCGAATGAGGTCAACAAGCATAAATCTTGGGCTGTGAAATCTCAACCTGTGCGTAATAATCTATTGTATTTATTGCAAAGTTATATTGAAGACAATAATGATATCTTTCTTAGGAGTAGCTCTAGTCTAGTGACTCACTGCCACACATTTGCATATCCAGGTCAGTCCTACTGATTTAGATGTAATAAGTTTCATGCAGAAATCTGATTGGCCAATTAAGCCAAGAAGTTGTATTAGATTATAAACATTTAAGTTGTTGATATTCATGGTACTTCTAGGATAGAGGACATGAAAAACTAGACAGAACCACGAAGCAGGCACAGACATTGAATATTCAAATGGGTGATGATGTACCTTATTTGTAGCTTTACATCATGTTTAAAATTGTTTGATTTAGGTTTACTCCTACAATCTAATTGTTTGTTTAACAGATTCAAAGTCTACTCTTTCTAAGAATGCAGTTTAATTTGGAATGGAAGTGTCTTGGTTTAATCTTTTATGTCATTGCAGCCTAACCGAACCTTTTATGGAAGTTCTATTTATGATTTTACGTCTAAATCTGGTTGACATTATATGTCTCCCGTCACTTGAAAAAACAGTGAAACAAGTTCTCTGGTGTATAAATGCAGATCCCTGACATTATTCAGTTTTTGTAGGTTATTAGGTGCATATGGAAGCATCCAAGTGCCTCTCCTGTATATCTTGCTTGTGATCTTCTTGGGCAGGAGGAAATTCTCATGGAAATATCAAAAACTTTTGGATCCAAGATTTATGTGGATAAATCAAGTATCCCTGAATACCATGCCATTGTTTCCTTTCTAGTCCCAGAGCTGCTGACTGAAGATACTTCATGCCGTTTCCATGTAGGTATCACACCAACACATTCTAAAGCAATAATTAATGTTTTGTTATCTTTTTGGTCAAGGAGCTGGTTCAGCGTTTGGTCCATGATTTAAAGCAGTAAACAATATTATTATAGTTGAATATGATACAATATGTGTGATGGCATATTCATTTATTGCACTAAGATGAGAAGTTTTGAATATTTCAAAATCACATCTTTAGATGCAACGTTGTAGTATAAACATGAAGTATCATCTTGGTGTAGCCTAGCCAATTCCTATTTTGCTTGTTTGATGGCAAGCTGATCCTTATCTGAATATTTATGTGTAGGTCTGTGAAGGCTTCCCCAAATTGTATGAGAGAGCAAAAGCAAAGTTTGCTATGGCTGAAAAAAGTGGTCAACCAAAACCACTTTTTATTCGTCCTTCTACACAGTGGTATATATGTGAAGAGAAGCTTGAAGGCATAGGATCTGATTTGATTCCTCTGCCAATTATTTCCAAAAGGCAAACACAGTCAGTCCCAAAAGAAGCAGAAAGAGACCAGTTTGGTGTTTGGCATGTTTGTTTTTCTATGCACTCATCTAAAGAGGAACTTGAGGAAGCATTAATGGTTTTGAGCCCCAAAGAAGTCATTTCAACCACTCCCAACTGCAAAGCGACTGAACTGCAGTATGTTAGAAAGAAAATTGGCAATACCCGAATATGGTCTCAAAATGATTCAGATTTGCAATCCAGAACTACGAATACATTCTGTCAAGCTAGTTCAATATCAGGAATCAAACAAGATATGGTTAATGATGCAACCACATTTCATGTTTCAAATCAAGTGAGCTTTATTTCTGAACGAGAGAGAAACACAGATGTAATAGTAGCTTTGGAAGAGAAGCATTCTCACACACATGTGCAGTTTTCTTCACCAGTTAAACCCATTCCTCTTTTTGGGATAACAAGATACAGTCTTCCGCCATCTCCACCTATGTCATTTACTGACGGGGAGGATACATTCAGTTCTCCAGATTGCAAGATTTCATTAAATGATGCAGGACCACTCTCACCTTCTCATTTGCCGGAAGATGTTAAACATTTTATGTCTGGTGGAAAGAACACATCTCAATTTACACTCTCAGTAAGGGCTAGAAAGCTCGAGGATGAATCCAGAAGCTGCAAGGATCATGTAGCGGACTGCATACAGTCATCTGGAAGGAGCGCTTTGCATATCAATGAGGAAGTGGAGAAGCCAAATATATTAAGTGGCCATTCAGAAAAGGGTGAGCATCCACTTGACTTTACTGACCACCCAAGTCCTAAAAAAGATGGTGCAAGTGACAGTGAACAAGTAGGCTGCATACAAAGTTACATGATTGAAGGGAGCTCCTTGAGTTTTGATAGCCATTGCAAGTATCCCAGGTCACTTCATGAAAATGTTAGAAAAATGTACAGATCACTACATGTACCAATTCCTCAGCCCCTTCCATCATTGCTGGACCTTGCAAATATCACTAAGCGACCTAAATTCCGATACTCTCAAAGTTAATCATATGAAAATTTTTTACCGTGGCTTTCGTTGGAACTCCTTTTCTGCAAATTTGCTAGATAGAAGTTGGAGTCTTGATTTAGACAGTAACATTTCATTCTATTATTCATTATTTTAAAGATTCTTTGAATTACCTCATTCTATGTATTATGATAATTATATTTTCTATCGAGAGTGTAATCATGAAGCTCAATTGCTTCAGCTCAATGAGGCTGGCTGCATACTGGGTGAAACGGTAAGCTGTAGTCTGATACGAAGTTTACTAAAATACTCATTGTTAAAAAACCATGATTATTCTATGAAATATCATATTTTTTTTGGGAATAAAGTGCATTTATCTTGAGTCAATCTTCATGCTTATTTAGCAAAAAGAAATATTAGAAAGATATTACATGTAAAATCTGCCAGCATCGAGTTCCTGATACTCGATACAATGATTGCAAATTATTGAAATCTTCATAAGACAGCAATTCTCATGGAGTGGCGAAATGGTTAGTCATATCTTCCAATTCTGTGCCTTGCAAGATAAGACTTGAACATTAGTAATGCATTTAAGTGCCATGCTTGAAAATGGCCGTTCATTTGTCTTAGCAAAAGTTTCCTTGAACCTAAGAAAAGGATTCCTTATTGTATCAGTCGAATCTTTTGAACTAATATAAATTAGTTTTTTTCTTTTTATTGGAAAAAATGCATTTATTGATAAAAAAGAATTTATAAAATAGATGCTCTCTGAGAGAACCATTCTGGAAGAGCAATTTATGTTTGACAATATCTGTAATGAGGCATTACAATGATTTGCATACCACCTTAAAGTGAAACAATAAGGGACAGTTTGCAATTTCAATAATAAAGATATCACTTTTCTCCAACAGTATCAACACTAGCTCCTCTTAATGAAATTCATAGTGGTGTGTTGAGATCTGGGATCGAACTTGATGAAATTGTATCTTGAATTTTAACAAGAGAAGATAATAGACCATATAGACCATGTAAAATTATATCTTAGTAAGAAAGGAATTAGAAAAAATAGCTTTGAGTCTCAGCAGCCAAATAAGAAAATGGATAAAATTGAACTTTAATTATTCAAGATTTGATACTTTATAAAATCTCAAAAATTATATATTTTAATTAATAATTTCTGTGCAAGACCTCACAGAATATAAATTAGACAATAAATGAGTGTAAAAAAGTTAAATATATTAATAATCATCAAAGCATTTATTTAACACAAGTATAAATTTAAACAATATTTAGATATAAATATATGTTGTGAAGTATTTTATTTAAACAAATTAGAACTCTTTTTTTTAGGGTAAAAGGCATATGCCTGAATCATATTAATATATAAAAAGTATTACATTTGGTAGTTACATGGACATATCAATCCGAAAGACTGAAGTGATACCAAAAAAGGATACCTGAGCCAAGGGCAGATAGGAAAATGTACAGACAACAAAATGCTCCAAGAAGAAGAGACAAACATATATACATTTGCTTGCGAATGGCCACCCATAGCACTAAAAGAAAACACATAAAAACCCCAAATAATAAGAGCAGGATGTGGGCAAATTAGATATTATATACAATAACAAAGGCATATTAAAACTAAGAGGAGTATTCCCGACTTCCTCCTTGTTGAAAATAAATAGCCAGTTCGGATTATACTTGATAAAATTTTAATGTTGCCTAGTGGCAATTAAAATTTAAATAACTCAAAGCGACTATGATAATGTAACTTGTAATCATACGAGACCAGTCCTATTTGGGTGTAACGTGCTAAGGCAACATGTAACTTGTGATGACATGATAGGTCAAGACCTATTCATGTAACTTGTAATTCGAATTTATTGTATTTTGGTGCCAGGTTCATTATAGCCGACTAAAGCAAATAAGTTACGTGTATCTCCTATATAAATAAAGCTATGTAATCCATCATATACACCATTCATGCATTCATCCAATTCAGCGATCTGATCTGCAAGCAATTCAAGACACAACGAATATACATTGAAGGCCTACCATTATACTCTGGGGTCAACGAACTCACTTTGGAGAATAGTGAATTCATTCTAGCTGAGTCAATCCAGTCAAGGGTGGTGATTATCATCAGATTGAAGGACAAGTCAAATTCAGATCAGAAATCAAGATTCAGATAAGTTAGTTTGTTCATGCCCTAAGTGGGCTAATTTGTACTTGGCTATCCCTTGACATTAATGTAATCTGATATGAATCTTGTTGCTGGGTTTTTCCTTCAAGAGGGAAGTTTTGCCAGGGTACTGTTGTGTTGTTCTTGTGTTGTTTTGTACTGTTATGTGTTGCATTTTCAGTTTTAGTTATTTACATTCAGTTTGATCACTAAAATAACATGGTATGAGAGCTTGGTTCTAAATAGTTGCGATCAAATTTGTCAATCTTTTATTGTCTTTCAGTCTAACCTATTGTTCAAAGCTTAGACTACATGGCTTCTTCTCTTAGGGCTGAAGACAGGTTGGAAGGTTCTGCAAATTACACCTCTTGGAAGGTTTGTATGATGATGGCCTTGAATGATCTTGCCGAATACGTTAGCAAGGATGCTGAAGAACCTACTGATGAAAAAGAAAAGGAAGAATGGAAGGACTTTCAAGCTTGAAGGTTGATCATTGATTATGTCAAAGACCATATTGTGTCATCTATCTCCAAGATTAAGTCTGCTAGAGAGATGTTCAACACATTGGAGAAGATGTATGAAGTCAACAACACTAGCCGCATTCTTGCCTACTTCATGAGAATGAATGATTTAAAGGATCAACTTTCAGTAGTAGGGAAGGAAGTTGAAAACTACGATCTTACCTTGATTGCCCTCAATGGTCTTCCCCCAACTTGGGAAACATTCATTCAAGGAATCAGTGCCAGGATAGAGCTTCCCAAGTTTGAACAATTGAGGGGAGATTGCATCCAAGAAGAATCTCGGTTGGCTGCTAAGGGGGCAATTAGGAACTCTCATGGAGGAGATAATCATATGCTTGCAGCCCAATCAGTCAAGAAGAAAGGTGGAAATTGGAAAAAGGGAAACTTCAAGAGGAATAGAGATTTCAGACCTTCAACAAGTCATGATTCAAGGAAGAAGCCAAGAGATCTCTCACGCATTCGCTGCTTCAGATGTGACAAGTTTGGTCACTATGAAAAGGAATGTCAAAATCAACTCAAGCAAGGAGAAGCAAATCTCAATGAGGTTGTAGAACAAAAGAACAATGAAGACTTCCTCTTCATCTCTGCCTTGTCAAGAAATGTACTGACTGACTGCAACACATGGCTGATCGACAACGGCGCATCTAGACACATCACATGCTACCGAGAGCATCTTTCAGACTTGATAGAGAAAGAATCCAATCTTCATGTGGTAATTGGTGATGATGCTCGATATTTGATAAGAGGTTTCGGTACTACTTCATTAAATTTAGATTCTGGTATCTCTCTACATCTGAGTGATATTTTATTTGTGCCTGGAATTAAAAGGAATCTTATCTCCATTTATGCACTAGAAGATAAGGGTTATCAATTAGCATTTTCTGAGGGTAGAGTACTTGCGTGGCCTAAGAAATCTAGTTTTAAATCTGCTCATGTCATTGGTAATAGCTATGATAGTTTATTCAAGCTTTCAGCCAAACTTGTTCAAGTTTTCATCCATGAGGCTCCTGAGATCATCGAACTATGGCACAGGAGGCTTGGTCATTTACACTTGCAAGCACTTCCCTCACTTGAGAAGATGGTCAAAGGTATGCCTAAACTTGGTCAATTTCATGATGATACTTTCAAAGGATGTGCCTTAGGTAAGAACACTAAAAGTTCATTTTATAAAAGTGAAAGTGGAGCTAAAGAAAAATTAGCACTTGTTCATTCTGATTTATGTGGACCTATGTCCGTTGCTTCACCTAGTGGATGCCTACACTATGTTATATTCATAGATGATTTCTCTAGAAAGACTTGGATTTACTTTCTGAAAACTAAAGAACCTGATGAAGTATTAAGTAGGTTCAAAGAATTTAAGGCTTTAGTTGAAAATCTATCTGGAAAAAAAATTAAAGTGTTAAGATCTAATAATGGAGGTGAGTACACCTGAAGTATCTTTCATGACTTTTGTGTAGAGACAAGAATTAAGAGGGAGTTCTGTGTTCCCTACAATCCTCAACAAAATGGGGTGGCTGAAAGGAGGAATAGATCTATTGTTGAAGCAACTAAAGCTATGATTCATGATGAAGATCTACAAACCTTCTTGTGGGTTGAGGCATCTAAGACTGTAGTATATATTCAAAATAGATGCCCACATGGAGTGTTGAAGAACATGACTCCTGAAGAAGCTTTCACTGGAGTCAAACCTGATATCAGCCACCTAAGGATCTTTAGAAGCCCTGTCTATGTTCATGTACCAAAGGAAAAGAGAACTAAGCTAGAGCCATCCATAAAGAAGGGCATCCTTGTTGGATACAATGAAACTTCCAAAGCATTCCGAGTCTACATCCTAGGACAAAGGTACATTGAGGTAAGTAGATATGTAACTTTTGAAGAAAATATTGCTCTTAAGAAATCTAAAGGTTCCTTGGTTGATGATGATAAAGAAATTAATGGAAATCAAGATATGGATGTTGATACTGACCCTAAGAGTCTGAATATATTGAGCCTTGTGATCCTTCTGAGATCTTTCTGAGCCTCTTGATCCAACTGATGGACCCAGAGACATTGCAGTTAGTAAGAAGAGACCACTTTGGGTTAGGAACACCATCCAAGAAGCCGAAAAGTTTGTAGCTCCCCAAAGAACATTCAGAGAAAGCAAGAGACCTCAGAAGCTCTCCAACTATGTGGAAATGATGTGCAACATTATTGAGACTGAACCATCAAATGTAGAAGAAGCCACAAACCAGCAAGCGTGGAAGTTAGCCATGGACGAAGATTATCAATACATCATCAAGAATGATGTCTAGGATATTGTGCCTAGACCTAAAGGTAAGTCTGGTGTATCCTCTAAATGGTTGTTTAAAATTAAACATATTGTTGATGGAAGTATTGAGAAATATAAAGTTAGATTTGTAGCTCGTGATTTTTCTCAAAAGGAAGGCACAGATTATGAGGAAACATTTGCACATGTTGCTAGATATACTTCTATTAGAACTATTATAGCTATTGCTGCAGCTAAGGGCCAGAAGTTACATCAGATGGATGTAAATATTGCTTTCCTTAATGGTGTTATTAAGGAAGAAGTCTATATTGAGCAACCAGAAGGATATGAGATTCATAGTAGAGAATCTCATGTAGGCAAATTGAAGAAATCTCTTTATGGCCTCAAGCAGGCTCCTCGAGCTTGGTATGAAAGAATTGATAAGTATTTGGTTAGTCTAGCATTTTGTAAAAATGATTCTGATTCTAACCTTTACTTTAAATTATTTGATGGTAACATGCTAATTTTGGTTTTGTATGTGGATGATTTATTTCTAACCAGTGAATATAGTCTTATCATTAGATGTAAGAAAGAATTAGCTACAAAATTTGAAATGAAGGATCTAGGCCTAATGTATTACTTTCTATGTTTAGAAGTATGACAAAGATCTAATGAAATTATCCTTAGTCAAGGAAAATATACTATTGATATATTGAAAATGTTTGGAATGATGGATTGCAAACCTATGTCTACTCTTATGGAAACTAATTTGAAGAAATTGAGTTTATCTGTAGCTAACTCTAATTTTGCAGATCCATCGAAGTACAGACAACTGATATGATCCTTGATGTATCTAGTTAACACTAGACCAGATATTTGTTATGCAGTGAGTGCCCTCAGCCAGTTCATGAACAAATCGAAGCATGTTCATCTTGTTGTAGTCAAGCATATTTTGAGATATTTGCGAGGCACAATTGGCTACGGGTTGAAGTATCCAATCAACACTGTCATCACCTTGGAAGGCTACTCCGATTTTGATTGGACAGGAAGTGTAACCGATAGGAAGAGCACTTCAAGAATTTGTTTCAGTTTGGGTTCTGTTGTTATCTCTCGAGCTAGCAGGAAACAATCCTCAATTGCATTAGGTACTGCAAAGGCTAAGTACATTGCGTCAACTGTGGCATCAAGAGAAGCAGTGTGGCTTTGCAAGCTTCTTGCTGGGTTGTTCGGACAACCTTGGGAACCCACTTTCATTCATTGTGACAATCAGAGTTGTATTAAAATGTCTACTAATCCCGTGTTTCATGACATGTCAAAACATTTGAAAACTCATTATCACTATATTCATGATATGGTACAGAGAGGTGCCATTCAGCTGAAATATGTCAGCATTGATGACCAGATTGCAGATGTTCTCACCAAGCCTCTAGCTTGTGTGAAGTTTGAATACTTCAGAGAGAGACTTGGAGTTGTTGAGAACACAACTTTGGCTAAGAGGGAGTCTCAGTCCCAGTGATGCACTAAGTTGCATCTTCCACCCTCTACGGACAATGCAAGGTGACATTGAATCCTTCTCAAGAGAAGGTTGAGGTGAAAGACCTCCTCCACCCTCTGCGGGTAATGTAAGGTGGACCCATCCTCTACGGGAATGCAAGATGGATACTGTGTTATTACAATATGGTAATCCTCCCTAGCTAAGAGGGAGTGTTGAAAATAAATAGCCACTTCAGATTATACTTGATTAAATTTTAATGTTGCCTAGTGGCAGTTAAAATTTAAATAACTTAAAGTGATTATGATAATGTAACTTGTAATCATATGAGACTGGTCCTATTTGGGTGTAACATGCTAAGGCAACACATAATTTGTGATGACATGATAGGTCAAGACCTATTCATGTAACTTGTAATTTGAATTTATTGTATTTTGGCGCCAAGTTCAATAGCCGACTAAGGCAAATAAGTTACTTGTATCTCCTATATAAATAAAGCGATGTAATCCATCTTATACACCATTCATGCATTCATCCAATTTAGTGGTCTGATCTGGAAGCAATTCAAGACACAACAAATATAAATTGAAGGCCTGCCATTATACTCTGGGGTCAACGAACTCACTTTGGAGAATAACGAATTCATTCTAGCTGAGTGAATCCAGTCAAGGGTGGTGATTATCATTAGATTGAAGGACAAGTCAAATTCGGATAAGAATTCAAGATTCAGATAAGTTAGTTTGTTCATGCCCTAAGTGGGCTAATTTGTACTTAGATATCCCTTGACATTAATATAATCTGATCTAAATCTTGTTGCTGGGTTTTTCCTCCAAGAGGGAGGTTTTCCCAGGGCACTGTTGTGTTGTTCTCATGTTGTTTTGTAGTATTATGTGTTGCATTTTCAGTTTCAGTTATTTACATTCAGTCTGATCACTAAAATTAACACTCCTCTCTCTCCTTCGCGGGGGCACAATTTCTTTACCCTTGTTCTGGTCTGCCAGGTTCCCACCCAATGAGCTGCCCTCCTTGGTTATGAGTTGAATTTATCTCACCTTGTGTGGCTTGTGATTCAATAAATGAAGGAGACTGTAGAACACTAAGGAGAATTGTCTTACCGTGTGTGGCTCAAGAATCTCAATATAAAGAGAATTCAGATTCAAGTTACCTACAATTGTTAGCATCAAGGCTAATTTTGATTGGATCATATAACTTTGCATACATTGGTTTCTGCTGTAGAAACTTCCCTAGGAACAAACCTCCAATCTAGGCTTTACCCTCATGAAGGTCGTAGTTTTTAATGGCTTTGTTGAGGCATTCTCTAGAGACAAAATTCTTGTTGACATACTGTAGGGCAAGTCCAACCAACATACCATAATTTTGCACTAAGTCAAAATAGTTAGAGAGAAAAACCAATACCACTTGGGATGGATAGAGTGCACAAGGGGCTTTGGTGTTGAGAAAATCTTCACCCACTAGGACACAAATAACATTCTCCACCTTTTCCCAGTCTCGAAAACTCTGCGTAGATGAACTTCTGTGAACCTGCTAGAAATGGGAAATTCCAATTTCCTGACAAGGATGTGTATCCTTTTATTCTGCGGTTGATACTCCATCTGGGCACCACCTAAAATGCCTAAGCAATAGAGAGGTTGAGGGACAAGAAACACTTGGAGGTTGTGTGCTGCAAATGAGACACAAGGCTCTATATAGATCAATGCTAGGGATCATGTGGCAGAGAAATGAAAGCCTATAGTTTGTCGTACACCTTCACACATTGGAGTTGAGAAAGAAAAGAATGAGAAATGTATCGACTTGCCTTGGATTAATCGTCTGCTCTTACCATTAAAGGAAATGATGTTCCCATCTCACTTCACACAAGGGAACAAGACAAGTGTTAGATTCTCCAATAGTGGGTATGTTGCCAGAAGTAGGTAATAAATATTGGAGTGAAGATCTGACGGAAGTAGGTAATAAAGCTTGGGAGGCACAACCCAACAGGTTTTTGGAAAGAGCTGCAACAAAGATACATAGGCAAAGAAAATAATATCACAGATCTTTAATGGTTAGAGTATGGAAAAGAGTTATATGAGAGGGATCAAGACAAAGATACCCCACCAATGATCGAATGAAGAAATAAACTCTTCTCCTCACACAATATCAAAGAAGGAATTAGAAAGATTGCGGTAGGTAAAGCTCGGGATATAGATGGTATACAAGTAGAACATTTAAGATGGGGATTGGAAATTATCACACCTCACATCAAAAGAATATTTAATGGAGTTATTCAAAATGGATTTCCGACAAATTGGTCAACTAGTGTTGCCGTCCCCTTGCTCAAAAGTGGAGACATCAATAACCCCTCAAATTACCGCACTATAATGATCAATCCTCTCATCGGTAAAATTATTTGGGAGCATGATTGAAAGATGAATCAACATATGGACTGAAAAAGAGGGTAAGAGAGAAAAAGGACAAGCGGGCTTCAGCCCTAAGTATTCTACCATTGATCATTGCATTACACTCAAATATTTGATTGAGAAGGTAAGAGATAAACATGGAGGGGAAGTATTATACTGCTTTGTTGATTTCAAAAAAGCTTTGATACAATTCCATAAGCAAATTGTGGAATAGAATGGAAGAGTTGGAAATTTCAGTGCAATTATAGAGTTGTTGTTCATAGATTATATGATCAAGTCTGGGCCAAGATATGGACCAAACAAGGCTTATCAAAATGCTTTAGAAGTGACATTGGAGTCAAGAAGGGTTTCCCATTATCCCCTACCTTATTTGGGTTATACATTGACAAGTTAGAGGAATGGATAAATAAGTTTGGTGGTGGGGGAGTTCATTTGGCCATTTACATTATAAAGCCGCTCTTATATGCTGATGATCTTATCTTAATAGCAAAACAACACAAGATTTGAAAGAACACTTGAAGGCTCTAGAACATTTTTGTCATGAGGTGGGGATGCAGGTGAACACTATGAAAACCAAGGTCGTGATCTTCACCTTGAAAAGAAAGAAGGTTCATAGAGAATTTGTTTCTTAGGGGAACTTCTTACAAATGGTTAATGAATATAAGTACCTTGGCCTAGACTCCACAACAAACTCATTTGGGAGACATGTAGGGCAAAAAGAATTCAAGGGGGCTGGAAAGCCTTATACTCACTTCAAAACAGATGCAAAAGAGCTGAGTTATGGGATTGGAAAACTAAGAAAACTCTTTTTGGGCTTCTTGTGGTTCCGATGGTATTATATGGATGTGAAGTATGGGGCAACGACACTTCAACAAGGAAATAGAAACAAATAGAAAGATTACAAAAGCATTTTATTACGATTAGCCTCAATATTAAGTCATCTATCCCATACGAGATTGTCCTAGCTGAGGTGGGGGCTTTCCCTATTGAAGTATTAGCTATGTTCTGATAGCTAAGTTATTTGAGGAGGATATTAAACATGGAGGTACATTGCTGGCCAAAAATAGATGTAGGAGAAAGACTAGATAGAAGGAAGAGCACATGGATGAAACAAAATAGTAAGTGGATGAATAAATGGGGCATTAATCTAAACAATTGCCCAAATAACAATGGAGAAATAAAGAAATATGTGCAAGAAAAATTCAAAGAAAACACGTGGACAAGTCAATTAGGGAGAAAAAAGGAATACTATATCAAACATTTCAATCCTACACATGACCATACACAAAAAAACTATATAGGAATGGACATAAAATGGAAGGAAAAAATGTTAGTTGCTCAGATAAGGACTAGCTTACATCAGCTTAGATTTGAAACAGGGAGATGGATGATACCCAAAGAGGAATGGGAAGATAGAAGATGCAGATATTGCACTCAAGTGGTAGTGGAGACAGAATGACATTACATCATGGAGTGTCTAGTCTACAATGAAATTCAAATCAATTATGTTGAGACATTAAATGTAGACACCTTCAGTAATCTATTTGTCGAGGAAAAGATAACAAGAGTTGTAGATCTCCTAATCAATATACACAACACAAGAACCAAGTTGCAGAAGGAGAAAGAGGCCTAACAGTCTCAGTCTTAGTTTTCAGTCTGGGTTTGTTTTTGGCTTCACATGATTTTCCATCTATCTGTGGGTCCCATAGGTTGTTTAGTCTCGTGGGCATTATTAAAAACATTCATTCATTCATTCGATACCTATGGCTACGTTAGCTTATGATGGCAGGTACTCCAAGCCATATGAAGAGGATACAAATATGCAAGATGTGTCCCTGCAATGCAACCAATTTGAAAATAAATTATATTAGTGAAAAATCATGATTTGCAATTGATGATAGCTCCTCATTTGTAGTGAAGTCTAATGTAAGAGTCAAGGTCCCAATTTATTGCAACTGGCACCCTTGATTAGCCAATGCGTTCGCTAGTTTGTTTGCCTCCCTAAGGAGTGAAGAATTTGGAACTCATCAAAGTAGGATAACCCATTCCAAGCTTCATGAAAGATATATTCAATTCTCTAGTTTGGGGTTTCCAATCACTTTCGAGCGTTGATTGTATTCATGGATTCCCCCTCAATTACAATGTTTTTTACTTTATATCTTATTGGAAGTTTGATACTTGTCACCAAAGCAATGGCTTCTTGTTTGAACCATCTGGGATCCTGAATGCACAAGATGTGAGTATAACACCATTATGGTCTCTCAATACACATCCAACCCTCGAGTTCCTTTCCATCATGGATCACCCAAGACAAGTGGGAGAGGAAGATATTTTTGCATTGCACTATAAAATTCTACATCTACAATCCTTTTGGAAGATCAAGGGCTGTGAAAATTCGCTTTGGGGAATTTGAATCCAAATATTTATTTGAGGCTATTGATGCCCATTTAGATTTACTATTAGTATATAGCTTCTAGACTAATTTTACTCCAAGAGCTTCATTCCTCACTTCAATATCCTGAATGCTTGAGCCTCCAATTGCTTTAGAGGAACATACTTTGTCCCGTGCTAGTAGATGAATTTTATCTTTAGAATCCTTATTTCCCTTCCACATGAAATATTTAAGTTTACTCTTTGATTGAGAGACAATGGTATTGAGGATGAGAAGAATAGACGTAATGCAATTGGGGGTGGTGGATAGGACAATTTTAATCAACATCACCCTTCTTGTTAACGTCAACCAATAATTTTTCTAAGAGGCAATTTTGTTTTGGATGGAGATTCAAATTTTTCCCAAAAGGAGCCCTTATTTCTTCCCATGAATAGGGAGATTCCCAAATATTTACAAGTAAGTTTTTCTTGCTTGAAACCTAGATGGTTAGATAATTTTTTGGAGACAAGAGGTGAACAATTAAAACAAAAGGCCTTGGACTTGGAAGCATTTATTTTCTAACCTAATTTATCATAATATATTTCAAGAACTCACTTGATGGCCCTGGCCTTAGACATAGAGGTTTCCTTGAAAATGATGGTCATCTAGAAAAAGAATGTGCATGAATGCAACATCAAAATTTTGGATCTGGAATCCCTTCCAAAGGTTAAGATTGTGTTGTTCTCTTATGGCTCTACTAAGAGCCTCCACCATAGTGGTGAATAAGTAAGGCTAGAGAGGATCTTCTTGTCTCACTCCCTGATATGTTGAGAAGAAGCCACAAGGACTGCCACCAACTAGGAAAAAAACTTTAGCTCCTGATATACATGAGATTATCCATCTACTCCACTTCTTAGCGAAACCAAACTTGAGAAATACTTTCTCAAGAAAAATCTAGCTAACTCAATCATACGCTTTCATCATATCCAATTTGATGATCATTGATTCTAGATTGTGTTGCTTGATGGAGTGGAGGACTATACGAGCAATAAGAGCACCTTCATTTGTTTCTTTTCGTGGGATAAAGCTTCCTTGTTCATCTGAAATTAACTTTAGGATAATATTTGCAAATCTATTAGCAATGGATTTATTGATAATTTTATAAATGGTGTGGCATAGAAACATAGGTCTAAAAATTTGAGAACAAGGAGGGGGAAACATACTTGGGAATGGGGACAATGAAGGTGGTGTTGAATCGCTTGAGGATATTACCATTTTTACGAGATTCCTCTAGAGATCTCCAAACATCAAAGCCAATGAAATCTCAAAATTTTGGAAAGAAAATAACAGTAAATTTGTCAGGGCCTAGGGCTTGTTTAGGAGACATAGAGAAAACTACTTTGATTTCTTCTTAGGAGAACGGCTTCAGAAACTCCAAGTTGTCTGGGTTGGATATATAGATGGGGGGACATGATCTAAGAGGGGATTGAAGCCAATTGAGTTGGAATCTGAATTTGGAGTAGGCCCTAAAAAAGATTTGAGAAGAAGCTAACTACCTCATTCTGAATATGAGATTTCTATTTTAAAATATCTCCATTAGCATTTTTAATTTGTATGATAGCATTTGAGGACCCTTTTAATTTTGTTGAGGAGTGAAAGAACTTTATGTTTCTGCCGCCTTCTTGTAACCATGATTCCCTAGACTTATGTCTCCAAAAAAATTCTTCCTTGGCTAGATTTTCATCCAATTTGTTTTGAAGATGTCTTTGGGTTTCATAGGTAATCTCATTCAAACCATTGGAAATTATCTCTTCATTAATTGCTGCTAGTTGAAATTCTAAATCTTATTTAGAGGAGAAAATATTCTTGAAAACATGATGGTTCTAGAATATGATCTTGGCTTTAACAAATTGTAGCTTTTTGCACAATTGGAAGATTTTAGAACCCTGCACATAGGGGGAAGACTACCACCAAGACTATGATAGAGGGAGGAAATTGGGATCTCTAAACCACATGTGCTCAAACTTGAAGGAGGCTTTTGGCTTATGAGGATGATATTGGAAGGACTTATCAACCATAAGAGGGAAGTGATCCGAACTATAGAATAGGGGAGGATCTGGCAAGATCACATACCAATTATGGAAAACCAGCTAGGACTGATGAGGAATCTGTCCAATCTCTCTGCTATATGGAGAGAGTTCTTTCTTCTATTTGTCCAAGTTACTTTACCATTGGAAGGTAAGCAATTTTAAATCCATTTTTAATGATAAATGCATTGAAATCCTGAAGCACCTTGGGAGGAGGAATAATTCCTCCCTTTTTGTCCTTGATGGAAATGAGAGGATTGAAATATCCTCCCAAAATGAAGGGAACATCTTGAGAGGAGGCTAAAACTTCTAATATGGAATCCCACAATAACGTTTTCTCCAATGAAGAGTTAGGGTTACAAATATTTACTAGCTGAAAGATTATGTTCCCTTATGTGACTTGAACTTGGATCCAATTTGCTTTAACAATCACTTTCATGATTTGAATATTGGCATTGTTCCATAGAATCACCAAATCTCTCGAGGCACCCAAGGATTCAAATACTATATATTTCCATTTTTTCCATTTATTGAAAGGTTTGATGTCTTCTTTTTTAGGAAATTTAGTTTCCTAGAGTAAAACTATATCATTTCCACATGAGTCAGCCTGTGAATTTATAAGGGGCTTCTAGTTAGGGGTGTTTAAGCCCCTAACGTTCTAGGTCATGATCTTCATTTTTGCCTAGGAGAGAAACAAGCCCTCCTTGGTCTTATTTTGTCATCCAAATTTGTCTGGATACTGACTTTAATTTCATCATTTGTCTTCTTAGATTTACGTAGCCTGGTCCCTTTTCCTTTTTAGGGGTAGATTCCGATTTTGTCTTGAGTGGGGATTGATGAATATATGCTGAAACAATTGGCACTAGGTCTACAACCAAGTTGAAAAATCGGGGCCTTGTTGATCTTGGAATTCCCTTGTAGGTAATTTTGGTCTATTATCTCATCAACTATAATAAGATATGTTTTGACCAACAAACCACTTTCAAGCTTGTCATATTTTCATGAGGAAGGGATCCTTGAATATTTCAATTTCATAGAAACAACCTCTAGCACGACTTAGAGGTGCTTGTGATACTCTTGAAATAAATAAAGAGCTATGGGGATCCATGTGAAGATTTCTCTCGAGATCAAAGGAAGTGTTTACTAGGGGTTTCATCTTCCCAAGCTCCTTGAGATATGGACTCTATACTATTTTAGAGACCATAAAAGCGCCAAACTTCCCAAACTCCAAGGAGAGAGGTTGGTTTTGATTTCTTATACTCTGAGGTATGAGTGAGGATATTTTAATCCCGATGCTATTGTTCATAGATGGGAGGAGAAACTTTAGATAGTTCCCCTTAGCCAAATGGAAGAAGTTAAACAATATTTTTTAGCAATATAGATAGAGAAAGATATTTTGCTTTCCTACACACAGAAGAAGTGGAATGGGGGCAAAGATCTAGCTTTCTCCTCACCGAGAAAAGAGAGGAATTAGATGTCAAGTCCTCACAAACCCTAACTTCTTTAGTATAAGAGGAAATACAAGCTGTTATGAAGTGATGGGAAGATAGTCAATTTTGGAGTTCACCATCCTAGGATATTCAATGATAATTTTTTTGGAAGCATATGCCAAATTTCTACTATAGAGAGTGCCATCAAAGAGTCTTTTGATAAATCACATAGCACAGAAAGGTGAATCAAGAGCTCTATATGTTCATAGGGCCAAAGGTTGTGCTTGATGAAGATACCCATTTGATTACCTATGGTTTGCACTATATATAGATCCCAATATTCCAAGGGCAGTGAAGACAGACAAACCTAAAAGGGGGCCCATTTCACTAGAGAATCAAAAGGGTTGAAATTGGGGTACCAAAGCTTGGTGAATAGTCCATACCCTTGGAAGAACCGAGATTTAGTTTTATAAATAGAGTTCCTATCCACCTTATTTGAAAAGATAACAATTTATTTGAAAATATAACAATAAGAAAACCATTCACATTGTCTATATAGAAAGATTGAATGGCCCCTAGCTAAGATTTAGAGATCCACTTGTAAGCAAGCTTTTATCAGGGGTAAAGTCAAAAAACTTACGTATGAGAGCCCTAGCTTGAAGTTCAACCACTTTACGATGAAGAGAGTTATCTGGAAAGGTAATATGCAATTGGAAATATCTATCCATTCATCCAGTGTTAAAGAGCCCGGCGTTGCTCATATTGTAGGATTTGGGGATTTGATTTGCGCACCCATTTTTTGATAATCACCGAGTGCTCTTTTTGAGCTGGAGATCTATGGGCATGGTGCCAAGCACATTTTCTCCTATGGTTCACCTTTGGGTATTTGATAAAGACCAAGAATGATTGGGAAAATGGATTTGGCAAAGGGAATGCCTGCTAAATGGTGGTGTATTTGGATTGAAGTGGAGTCCTCTAAGTAGAATATTATTTGGGAAGGATAGATTCGGTTTGAAGTAAGCTCCTCTGAGAGGGATATTATTGGGGTAGGTGATACCCTCTAGAGAGAAAAGTGGAATATTGTTAGGGTACATGAGGGGGGTTTTGTGGTTTTCTTTCTTGTCACACGCTGACCCATACGTTTGATGTCTCTGCGAGAGACCAATGCATTTCGAGGTTGATTTATCCTTTTGACGAGTGTTTGTGTAGCTCTACCCCTTTAAAAATTACATAAACTTTCCATGATTTATAGCAAGTTTTTGAATTCTCGCTGTTGGAGGGAAACCTATTTTTGTAGACCTCATCGCTCCTTTGTTTTACCCTAAAACATCACTATCCCCATTTCTCTACAAATTAAAACTTATTACTACAAGAAAACATTGATTTTTATTATGTTATTTTTATTGGTTATAGTGAAACAACATTTATTATAATAAACAAGTTACACATTTCATCTCATATTATTAATATAACAAAATTTTATTAAATCACTTGATATATTAGAAATTTATTGAACTTCTTTCAAAATTTTGTTTATAAATGGTAATTTAAAGTTAAAATAAAATAATCCAAGAGTTAGAACTATGTTGCAAATGTAAATCAAAGAGAGACAATGTCAAATGAAAATTAAAGCTCTAAAGCCCTATTAATGGGCTTGATCGGGCTAATCCAGATATTAATTATAGATCTTTGGAGGTCACTTGGAAAAAACCAAGGGAAGGATGGTGTAAAATCAATTTTGATGGTGCCTTTAAGGGCAATCTTGGTCCTTCGGGTATTGGTTTTGTGGCACAATATTGGAAAGGAAATATTATTGCCATGGGTGCAAAAAAGTTAGAGGAAGGAACTAATAATGTGGCAGAGACAGTAGTGGCCCTTCAAGAAGTTAAATTTGGCAAACGTTTTGGAATGTTGAATATCCATTTGGAGGGTGATTTGTTAATCATTATCAATGCAATTATTTTAGTGGAAGTGCAAGCTTGACACTTGTAGAAGTACATATTTGTATTTCGTAATGAATTTACAACTTTGCAAAATTACCAAGTTAGTCATGTTCGACATGCAGGAAATCGGATGGCAAATGTTCTATCTAAATGGGTGTTATCATTTAATGATGTTGGGGAGATGAGAGTTGAGGAATACCATACCCTCACCTTGGATGTCTGACAATGTTGGCACACAGGCAAATGAATGAAGCATTAATGAGATGGTAAGGGAGGATGTTTGATGGGATAGGGGTTTTGAGGTGGTGATAAAAGGGGTTGACGAGTGTCCTTTTTCTGCAGTTTGAAATTGAGGTGATTGGGCAGAGACAAGGCAATGGAGGTCAATTTACCTTTGGTGACCTCTCGACAATAGGCAACCTTCTTTGGGCTAGTCTTCGCGAAGCATCTGAAAGGACTCTTCAAATTTGAGGACAACGAATTCTTGCAGTTGACGGAGGTGTTGTTGGGAAATGTTTTTCTCCAAGCCAATCGTCACTACAAATCAAACATGGACATTGTGACCTGGTCATTGCATGGGGGTTGGACTTGGGTAAGGCCACTAATATCATAAAATGGGAAACAAGAGCGATTTTGGATGAAGAATGGATGATTGTGTTGGACTCTATCTTGGAGTGGGCTATGTTAGGACCCGAGAGGCAACTAAGAGGGGGGGGGGTGAATTAGTTGTCAATTAATTTCAACCCAAATATAACTTAATCAAACTTGATGCATAATACCGATAAACCAAACTTAATGTTGGTTGACGGATTAGAAGTTAGTATTAATATCGTGGAAGCTTAATGCATAAAGCAGAAAGAGAAACAACATCCACAACACATAACACAAAGATTTGTACGTGGAAACCCTGTAAGGGGAAAAATCATGGTGGGAAACCTTAACCACAATCAGATGATACTCGTGTAGATAGTATGTGTATACAAATAGGGCTTGGACATGCAGAAAGGCAAACCGCCTAGAGCTCACTGCTCAATCACAAAATAGGAGTCATACTGACTACAATTGGATTGTTAAATCCAATGATAATGTACTGCTCAAAGTAGCATCTTCAATGGTGGATTCAGTACTAGTTAAGCTTTGATAATCACCTTCAAACCTTCCTTGAACCTTCTCTATGGTCTGCTCATATGATCTTCAATATTCACACATACCATGTTACAATACCATAACCTTACTTACTATATTCTACTCTTCACTCCATCTCATAAATGATATCTTGCATAAATACCAAAACCTAAGACCAAATGTGTAGGTCAGCTTAGTAAGAATATTACAATAAAATCAATTACAAATAAGTCAAGATGTGATGCATCATGTTGGCTAAATACATTTACAACAATATCTAATTAATAAATCATCTTCATAACGTGTCGTGCTGATCTGGAATAGATAATGCATGCTAGTCCATAACCTAGACCAATTTGCCGGTAGCAACAAATATGTCAACCCGATTAGACCATTTACCAAAATATTGAAAACCAAGTACCTAAACCATGTCTTCAACATAACTGAGTGATCTCCAGATGATAACAAGTCATCCTTAGTGCCGGTGAACAATATAACCTATCGATGAATAGTATACCAGTGACTATGCATAAGTCACTGAACATGTCGGTGAACATAATGTGCCGGTTCATCATAACCAAATATCTCTAGAAGGATAAGTGTTGACATCAATGACAAAACTAATGCAACACATCCATAATACCAACAATCTCCCCCTTTGGCATTGATGGCAACACAAGATGGAAAAACATCTAAGTGCCAAAAACAGAATGTCAAAAACGAAAAACCAACAATCTTCATAATAGATTAATACAGAGAGTATATATCTCTCCCCCAATGAATAATCTCTCCCCAAAGGATAATGTTTCCTAAATACAAAGTTTTTTTCCCATAGATATCTCTCCCCTTTAGACATCAAATGCCAAAGCAATACAAATACCAAAACATATAACCAACTCATAAAACCAATTACAATAACCAATTTTTATAACCAACTACTCCCCATGAGAAGTAACTCTCCTCCATCAAAGCCGGAAAAAGGTTTCTTTGTTAATTTCTGTTGGTTTGATGCCAATCATCAACTGTCTAAGTCTCTACCAGTGAGGGTATTACCTCAAGCTGCTCTCTGAGATATTTAAAAGTTTCCTTAGGCAAAGGTTTAGTAAAGATATTTGCAATCTTCTCTTTAGTATTCACATAAACCAATCTCACTTCTTTTGCTTCAACATTCTCTTTTAGAAAATTATATTTGATAGAAACATGTTTAGTCTTAGAGTGAAATACCGGATTCTTTGATATATCAATTGCTACTAAATTATCATAATAAATGATTATAGGTTCTTTGTATTTTACCTTGATGTCCTTCAAAATTTTCTTAATCCATAATACCTGAGTACAATTAGTTGCTGCTACAACATATTCTGATTCTGCTGTTGATAGTGATGTACAACTCTGTTTCTTGCTCAACCATGAAATCAATTTGCTACCAAGAAAGAATGCCCCGCTAGTGGTGCTCTTTCTATCTTCTACATCTCCTACCCAATTTGCATTGATGTATGCACTTAATTCAAAATGTTCATCTTTAGGATACCATAAACCAAGATATGTTGTGCCTTGTAGATATCGGAACATCCTTTTTACTGCTGATTCATGATTTTCTCTAGGATTACTTTGAAATCTTGAAACAATACATACCACATTTATTATATCAGGTCTTGTTTGTGTCAAATACAGTAAACCTCCAATCATAGATTTATATCTTATCGGATTAATAGGACTTGAATCATCCTTCAATGCCAATTTATCAGTTGTAGTCATAGGAGTACTTACCAGTTTGAAATTTTCCATACCAAATTTCTTCAATAGTTCCTTCAAGTATTTTGTTTAACATATGAATATACCTTTATCAGTCTGTGAAATTTGCAATCCTAAAAAGAATTTTATCTCCCTAATCATAGACATTTCAAATTCTTCGTGCATCTTATTAGCAAAGTCTTTACATAATCCATCTTCTCCTCCAAAAATGATATCATCAACAAAAACTTCAATAACCAAGATGTCATCATTAGTCACTTTTAAATATAAGTTTCTGTCAGCATTATCTATAGTGTAACCAAGCTTCAAGAGATATTTGTCTAATCTAGCATACCAAGCTCTAGGAGCTTTCTTCAATCCATACAAAGATTTACTTAATTTGCAAACCATATCTTCAATATTTGTCAATGAAAATCCATCAGGTTGTTCAATGTAAACTTCCTCTTCAAGATCACCATTCAGAAATACACATTTTACATCCATCTGATATACTTTGTAGTTCTTGTGAGCTGCAAATGCAAGAAATAATCTGACTGCCTCAATTCTAGCTACCGGTGCAAAGGTTTCATTATAATCAATTCCCTCTTTCTATGAATATCCTTTACACACTAATCTTGCTTTGTTTCTGATAACCTTACCATCTTCATTAAGTTTATTTTTGAATACCCATTTTGTTCCAATTACATTTTTGTCTTTAGGCTGGGGAACTAATGTTCATGTATTATTCTTTTCAATTCGTTCTAATTCATCTTCCATTTCTTTAATCCAATGTTTATCTTCACACGCCTCAATAACAGATGCCGGTTCAATTTGAGAAATTAAACATACCTCTTCATTTGCTACTCTTCCTCTTGTCATAACACCTTGATACTTATTCCCAATTATTTGACTTTCAGAGTGATTCAGTCTTACATACCTGGGTGTATTCACTTGTTGCTGTTCTTCAGTCACTGTGGAATTATCTGATGATGCCGGTGTGACTGGATTCACATTCTGTATCAATGCACTCTGTATAGGTTCATCTATGATCATCT
This sequence comes from Cryptomeria japonica, assembly GCF_030272615.1. Lineage (NCBI taxonomy): Eukaryota > Viridiplantae > Streptophyta > Pinopsida > Cupressales > Cupressaceae > Cryptomeria > Cryptomeria japonica. The sequence continues at coordinate 529,506,323 of NC_081415.1, forward strand.
CAACTACCGGTTCAGAATCTATAGACCTTGAATTTCCTCTAAAGTGTTCATCTATCTTCACATTAGCACTCTCAATGATTTTCTACAATCTTTTATTAAAACATCTATATGCCTTGCTCTTAGATGAATAACCAAGAAATATTCCTTCATCACTTCTACGATCAAATTTACCAACATGCTCATATCTCCTAATATAACATTTGCTTCCAAATATTATGAAGTATTTAAGAGTAGGAGTATTACCGAACCATAATTCATAAGGGGTCTTACCAGTTTCACCTTTGATGTGAACTCTGTTAAAAGTGTAAACCGTTGTATTCACTGCTTCTCTCCAATACACATGAGGTATATTTGCCTCTAATATCATGCTTCTAGCTACATCCAGAATAGTTCTATTCTTCCTTTCCACAATTCCATTCTGCTGAGGTGTCTAAGGTGTTGATAGTTGTCTTTTGATTCCATTCACTTCACAAAATGTTTTAAACTCCTTAGATGTAAATTCTCCTCCTTGATCTGATCTTAAACATTTGATTTTCTTACCAGTTTCATTCTCTACCATTTCCTTGAACAGTTTGAATTTTCCAAAAGCTTATGATTTCTCCTTGAGAAAATTAACCCAACACATTCTAGAATAATCATCAATAATTAGCATAAAGTATCTATCTCCTTGTAGACTTCTTGTTCTTTCTAGACCACACAAGTCAGTATGAATTAAATCAAGAACATTGTTGGATTTCTCAGAAATACTTTTAAAAGTTGTTCTAACTTGCTTTCCCATTTGACATTCCTTACATATCGGGTTATGAGGTTTCACAATCTTAGGTAAATCCCTTACTACCTTAGTTGAACTAATCTTTACAATGCAATAAAAATTCACATGGCAAAGTCTCTTATGTGATAACCAAATTTCATCAATATGTGCAATCAAGCATGTCTTTTCACTGTTATTCAAATGAAAGTTATTACCTCTAGTCTGATTACCGATTGTAATCTCCAATCCAGTTCTATTCATGATTTTGCATTTACCATTCTTGAATTGTAACTGAAAACCCTTTTCAACTAATTGACCAACACTCAAAAGATTATGCTTCAAACCTTCAACATAGTAAACGTTGTCAGTATTGTGCTTACCATCAAAAGATATAGTGCCCTTTCCTTTGATCAAACAAGCTTTATCATCTACAAATATTACTAGACCTCCACTATATTCCTGAAAAAGACAAGAATTTACCTTTATCACCAGTCATATGATGCGAACATCTGGAATATATAGTCCATTCATAATTTTCTTCAATTTTTGCTGCCAGAGCCTGCTTTGCCAGTTGAACAGTAGGTTCCAGTTGATCTTCTTTTATTGCTACAAAAGCCCATCAATTGTCTGTCGGTTCTTTATCAGAATCATCAGTAACTCCTTCATCAACATAGTAACACGATTTGTCTATGCTCTTCTTAAATTTGTATCTCTGATATTCAGGGTTAGGCTTATATGTCCTTTTAGCTTCTTCTCTCAATCTTGCATGTCTATCAGGACATCTAGATGCCATATCACCAACTTTATTGCAGTTAGAACATTTAAATGGTGCTTTACCTTCATACTTACTTCCAATAGGACCTTTAGGTATTTTCCTTGCAAATAGTGCTTCAAGTTCTTCCAATTATTCATTTTCCTTTCTGATATCTTCAAGTTCTTTTGCATAAAGTACTTTCCAATCAGACTTCTCAGATGATGATGATGATGTTGCAGATGATGATGCTTTGAAGGCCAAATTTGTTTTAATTGTAGCAATAGGACCAAATTCCTCAAGCTCAAATGCTGAAAGTTTTCCAACCAAGGTATCTCTAGATACTGATGTATTAGGCATTGTTCTCAACTCATTAATAGTAGTTGCTTTCATTTTGTATGCCGGTGGCAAAAATCTTAAAAATTTAGAAACAATCTCATCTTCACTTAAGGATCCTCCACAACATTGTATTCCCAAAATAATTTCATTAACCCTTTCAATAAAAGCAAAAATTCTTTCATCTTCTTCCATTTTCAGATTTTCATACCTGACCCAGAAGCATTCCAGTTTTGCAATTTTGACAGTTGTATCGCCTTCATTCAATGTCTCCAATTTATCCCAAATAGCTTTAGCAGTAGATCGGTCTGATAATCCCATGATTTCTTGATCTAACAATGCGCTCAAAAGTGCTTCTCTTGCTTTGCAATCATTCTCTTGATCCTTACCCAATGTTGGTGGATTAGGTTGATTCAGTGTAGGAGCAACATAGCCATTCTTTGTAATATCCCATATGTCTCTTCCAATGCAATTCAGATGAGTCTCCATTTTGATCTTCCATATACCATAGTTAGTTCCATCAAGTTTCAGACTGTCCTTCCTGAAAAAGTTTATTTCCATAGGATCCCCTCAAGCTGTTAAACTTCTGCAAAAAGAGGACTTAGCTCTGATACCAATTGTTAGGACCCGGGAGGCAACTAAGAGGGGGGGGGGTGAATTTTTTATCAATTAATTTCAACCCAAATATAACTTTATCAAACTTGATGCATAATACCGGTAAACCAAACTTAATGCCGGTTGGCAGATTAGCAGTTAGTATTAATATCGGTGAAACTTAATGCATAAAGCAGAAAGAGAAACAACATCCACAACACATAACACATAGATTTGTATGTGGAAACCCTATAAGGGGAAAAACCACGGTGGGAAACCTTACCCACAATCAGATCATACTACTGCAGATAGTATGTGTATACAAATGGGGTCTGCACATGTAGAAAGGCCAACCGCCTAGAGCTCACTGCTCAATCACAAAATAGGAGTCACACTGACTACAATTGGATGGTTAAATCCAATGATAATGTACTTCTCAAAGTAGCATCTTCAATGCTGGATTCAGTACCGGTTAAGCTCTGATAATCACCTTCAAACCTTCCTTGAACCTTCTCTATGGTCTTCTCATATGATCTTCAATATTTGCACATACCATGTTACAATGACATAACCCTACTTACTATATTCTACTCTTCACTCCATCTCACAAATGAGATCTTACATAAATATCAAAACCTAGGACCAAATGTGTAGGTCAGCTTACTAAGAATATTACAATAAAATCAATTACAAATAAGTCAAGATGCGATGCATCATGTTGGCTCAATACATTTACAACAATATCCAATTAATAAATCATCTTCGTAATGTGTCGTGCTGATCTGGAATAGATAATGCATGTCGGTCCATAACCTAGAATAATTTGCTGGTAACAACAAATATGTCAACCCGATTAGAACATTTACCAAAATACCAAAATCAAGTATCCAAACCATGTCTTCAACATAACCAAGTGATCTCCAAATGATAACAAGTCATCCTTAGTGCCAGTGAACAATATAATCTGTTGGTGAACAGTATACCGGTGACTGTGCATAAGTCACTGAATATGCCGGTGAACATAATGTGTTGGTTCATCATAACCAAAGATCTCAAGAAGGATAAGTGTTGACATCAATGACAAAACTAATGCAACACATCCATAATACCAACAGGCTATCCCAGGGGTAGGATTTGATGTGAGCACAAAAATTAAGGACCCAAATGTTGTGGAGGTGTATGAATTGGTACCCTTTATTCGATGGCCTATTGAGTGTAATAGGGATGAGTGGTGAGCATAAGCACTCATCGGGTGGGAGTCGCTTAAGGCCTACATCAAGCAGAAAGAGGCCATGGTGGGTGGTGTGTTGATGGTAGTTGATGAGAAGGCTAAGGGAAAAGTGAAACAATACTCGAAGCAAGGGAAGGTGGTGATGTTGAAAAGACAAAGCATAGATGTGGTGGTCATGGGAATGGAGTAATTCATTATTTTTTTGTTTTTGTCTTCTGCTCTTGTTTAATGGTGATATTTCTATAATGTATGTAATAGGAGCATGGGGGTGGCTTTTTGAGTTTGATGTAATGGGGGTTTTGTTTTTTTGTTCCCCGAGGTGGTAGGGTGGTGTTGTTGGGTAGTTACTAGGGTTTGTATGGGTGACTAGATCTCTGTAATGACTAATTGCCTGTAATACTTTTTGCATGGCAGTGTATAGGTGGGTAAGGGTTTCATGGTTGCTGAAAGATGTAGGGTGGGAGGGGGGTGGGGGTGCACTGGTTTTTTGATTTAATGACCACTCAATTTTGGTTGATGGTTTAACTTGTTATCTCAATATTTCTTAAAATATACTATTATTACCAATAAAAAAGAAAATTAAAGCTCTAAATATGATTTATTTAATAATACATTTGAACATGAATGCATTTAACCTTTTAAATTAATAAAAGATGTTAGAATTTAAATATATAGTGTTTCTTGAGTCATTTAAGGAACATATAAATATAAAATAGACTAAAAATTTAATTATTCATTATTATTTATTAAATTTTTTAATTAACTTTTTAAAGTATTTTAATTTAATACATATAAATTCTATTTATATTACTATTAATTCTTTTAATCACAATCTCCCATATTATTTTCCATTTCAACTTTTCAATAAATTAAAATTGTTTCAAATATGATTAGAAAGAATTGCATTCATTGGTCCATAATCTTTTAAATAAAAAATAATGTTATTTAATGACATTAGTTTTCCACAATCCATAGTTTGTTCAATGTTGTTTTTGGATTAGATTGTGTGAAAGCTCTTTGTATCAATTTTTCACACAATCTAACCCAAAAGCAACATTACACTTAAAAGGGGTAAAAATTTATTCAAACCCAAAAGAAATACAAAGCATGAGCATTAAACAACCCTGTCAATCTTGACTAATTGGTCCAACCTTTGAGACATATCTGGGGGTAATTGACCCCTATCCACAATATTCCAATTTATCATTTGATCAAAGTCGCATTTGGCCAAACAATACACAACTCCATTCCATTCTTGCGGGATATGATAGAAAGTCACTGAATCCAAAGAAAGACACAAATGAAGAATGTGTTTAATAACCAAAGCTAGATGCCAGTGAACATCATCTAACCTCTGCCTATTCAACAAAGTCACTACCACCTAAGAATCAGATTCACAGATGATCTTTGTCCACCCTAGATTGCAACTATGCTCCACAACATATACAATGGCAAGAGCCTCCATCAAATTGTCAAAATGCAAACCCTTGTAGACATAAAAGATAAATTGAACAATTCTAGAGCTATCACACCCAACTCCACCAATACCAGCATGACTAGGATTTCCATGAGATGATCCATCAGTGTTGATTTTAAGAACTCCTTGAGGAGGAGGGCACCAACGCCCCTCCTTGCTTATCTTCCGAAGAGGATGTCAACATCTATTACGCATGATCTGTCCAACAACCCTCAGAACATTTCATTGAAGAGGAAGATTGAGGCAATTGAAAAAAACATCTCTCGAATCCACATATTAAGCCAAATCACACTTTGTTGAGACAATTTCACCAAGATAATGAAGAATTTTCTATCATAAATGTTGGACAACCATCTTGACATCTTGAAAAATCATGTGATTCCTCTCCAACCAAATATGCCAAATAATGAAGGTAGGTCCAAAAACCCAAACAACTTGAAGAAAAGTAGTCTTAATCGGGATTTTATCCCAGCGAGCAAAAAAATCAACCAAAGAGGAAGCATGCCAACAAGCTCGATTCCACACTCCCCACCAAAAGTGGTAGATTTACCTAGAGAAGGAACATTGGAAGAAGAGATGAGAGACACTCTCCTCAGTATTACAATACAAAACACACATCAAGGGACCCTGGAACCTATGCTTGCACAAATTATCCCATGTAAGACACCAATTTTGGACCACCACCATATGAAAAAGTTGCACTTGGGCTAAGAGAATTTGTTCCACACCTGTTTCGACCAAGGAACGTCCATGCCTCCAAATATTTGTCTATCAAGCTCCACATACCCCATGGAAACATAGTACTTATCAAACAAATCATTGCCCCAAGCTAAGACATCATGCCCAACTGAGGCATTGTTGGGAAAATAGGTGTTGTGCACCTTGCATAATAATATTTGTAATTGTAATATTTATTTATTATGTGAGTTTCCCATGGATGTGTAATGCAATATTTAATTGATGTTGCACATGGATGTATGTGAGTTTCCCGTGGATATATCTTGTGTCATCTTTTATGGGTATGATGTCTATTCTTTGCATGTGGATTCTATGTGATTATTTTGTTGAAATCTAAATTGGGTTATGTGGAAATTGATGTTAAGTTGGTTGTAAGTTTCCTTACATGCATTGCATTCACGAGCAACAATAATCTAAGCCAAAACTTTACTACCCTCCTCTAATCGACCTGGTGCCATTCACCAAAGTGCTTCCATTTGTAACCAGTAGCTCGACCTAAATTTTGAGCCACCTTATAATGCACAAACTTATCCCAACTAGCCTTAGTAAAAATATCAAAAAGGGGTTGGAGGTGCAGATACATAGTCAAGACAAGAGGATTAGCATCCCAAGAATCCAACCAAAAGAGGGCCTCGAAACTTGAATTACAAATCCAAATTATACCATCCTTGACCAACTGAACCCCCATCTTCAAAGTATGTCTGATCATAGAGCCCCTTCCCTTCAAAGGCTATAGATGAATATCCAAAAGGTTAACAACTTTAAGATACTTGTGAGTGAGAATACACGTCCAAATCTAATGCTAACTAGCACACTAACGCTAATATAATTTGGTAGCTAGAACTTTCCCATTCAAAATAATAGAACAAAGGCCAAGGCCTCCCTCCTTCCTTGGACTACACAAGGAATCCCACTTCACTAAACTCCACTTTAATAGTCTGCAAATTACCACTCCAATGAAACTGTTGCAAGAGAACATCAAATTCCCTAAGGAAATACATAAGAGCTTCTTGAACAAAACACCTATAAATAGGAAGAGCCTGAATTATAGATTGAAGAAGTGTCACTCTAGCAGTAGTGGATAACCAACGATGAGTCCAATGAGTAATATTTTGATGCAATTTGTCAAGCAAATTCTACCAAGAAGCTCTGGGTTGCTTACCAATAGTAAGAGGTATACCCAGATAGATAAAGGGAAGAAGACCAATTTGAAACTACAGAATATGAGAAATCCTCCTCTGAATAGCCTTAGGGGTATTAAAAAAGAAGATAGAATATTTTTTGTTCATTGACTTTTTGGCCCGAAGCAGCAAGATAAGTATCCAATGCCCACCTAAAAGATTCAACTTCTCTAAGATGAGCAATCCCAAGAAGAACAATGTCATCAACAAACTGAAGATAAGAGAGCCTTGGCAATCCATTTCCCCAACTCTACCTGTGAATCATGCCCTGTGAAACCTCAACCTTAAGAAACATGTCCAGAACCTCTGCCATAATAATAAACAAATAAAGGGAAAGAGGATCTCCTTTATGATTGGAAACCCCAAAGAGCTTAGACGGTTCACCATTCATAATAATAGAGAAAGATGAAGAGGTAACACAATTCATTGTCCAACTAACCCACTTTGGACTAAAACCAAAGGCAAGGAGAACTTTTTGCAAAGAACACCACTTAACCCTATCATAGGCTTTGGCCATATCCAATTTTATAAACATATATTTCTCCTTGGAAGTCGCCACAGAGTGAATGACTTTGGAGGCAACCACAACCCCATCCCAAAAATTTCTCCTAGCCACAAAACCCCCTTGCTCCTTTGAGATCAAAGAAGGGAGACAAACTTTGAGCCTCTTTGCAATCAATTTAGTAATGACTTCGTACACCATAGTATAGAGAGAAATAGGCCTAAAGAAATCTAGATGGTCAACACCATCTTTTTAAGGAATCAGAACAAGGAATGTAGAGTTCAAAGCTCGAAGCATTTGTTTACTGTGAAGAGATTCCTGAGCAACCTCCAACAAATCCAAATTAATAAAATCCTAGAATTCCTAAAAAAATTCTATTGGAAAACCATCCGGGCCTGGAGATTTTCCCCTATTCATTCGAAAACAACCTCTTCCAATTCACACAGAGATATCAGAAGAATGAGGGAATCATTCATCTCATTATTGACCAGAGAAGGGATACAAGCCAAGATCAAATTTCCCTTAGCCTCCGTAGGAGGAAAATCTTTAGAAAACAAAGTAGAATAAAATTGTCTAGCTTCTTGAGATAAGGCCCGTGAAGAAGATAGGCGAATACTTTCAGAATTAACTATAGAAGAAACATAACTCCTATTTCAATAAGCCTGCATAGAATGATGCAAGAAATAAATATTCCTATCCCCTTCTTGAAGCCAATCAATCTGAGCCTTTTGCTTCCATAAAACCTCCTCATGAAGTTCCCATTCCTCTGCCTCTCTCACAACTTGAGATTCATCTCTTCCTAAAGCATCCGAAAAACCAAAATATTGGATTTGACAAGTAATCACATTAAGGTATACCTGAGCATTCCTCTTCGTAGTCTAAAGGTTACCAAAACACTACCAATTCCATTTCTAGAGATGATATTTGACATATTGTAGTTTCTTAACAAAGGAGTACATAATAGTACCATAAGCAAGTCCTTTGGATCTTTCCACCATTGGGCCACCAAATCATGCAAAGAAGAATCCTGAAGCCACATAAGTTGAAACTTAAAAAGGGGGGATTCTTAGGAGCTATCAAAGATGTTGCAACAAATTTAATTGGCCAATGATTAGAATCCCTCTAGTCAAGAATCTCAGACATTGTAGACAAATTCACACCCACCCAAAAACAAGAAACAAGAAACCTGTCAAGCCGTTTAGAAATAGCTTCCTCCCTTCCAAGTAAAAACCCCATTAAAAGGTACAAAATCAACTAAAGAAAGGGAGTACACATTAGAAAGAAAGAGATCAGAAGAAGGAACCAATCGAGCCAATCCTCCCCGCTTCTCCTCCAAACTCAAAATTGAATTGATTAGCTAAGACTCATGGAAGATAAGGAGCACACAATCTCACATACCTTATATGAGACCAAAGTCAATTTTTCCCTCTGAAATCAATAGGAGCATAAACATTAGTAACCATAATAAGCTCCCCAGATTCCAAACTAGAGGAGATCAAAGATAGAGTAGAATGACTCAAAATCCACCAAAGAGGTACAATCTTCCTTGGATCCCCAAAAAGGGCCAAACCTCCAGAACACCCTTGGGTACCAATGCAATGACACTAACCATAATGCCAGATACTGGAGGCACACTGAAGCATAGAATAAACTAAAAGCTTAGTCTCCTATATGTAAATAATATCTGGAGATTGGACTGCAACCATATCATGAATAGCCTTTTGTTTAGGGATGCTATTCAACCCCCGTACACTCTAAGAGAGAATGATCATTGAAGAGGTTGGGAAAAGTGAGAGTCAATGGGTTTGACAGACCTAGATTCCACCAAAAAATCTCCAACAACTTTAATTTTCTCCTAATCCTTTTTGCGGCCACGTTTAGAAATTTTTTCAAAGGAATCCTTCTTAAGGGGATGTTGTTGCAAACCCAAATTCTAAGAATACCCTTTGCCCCTACTAGATGGTAACACCTCCTTAGATAGATCTACCAAAACCATATCATCTTGCATAAGATCTCCAACCTCACCTAAATCACATAGGACTTGACCAATCAGAGACCCCTGAGAGTTTCATGGGCCCTTTAAAGGAAGATGATCCTGACCAGTCCCATGCTCTTGAATAGAATAAGAACCCATAATAGTAGCCCATGAGACAACATCAACTGGATTCCCTTCCTCCAAAGAAAGGTATTCAACACCTCAAATCGATTAAAGCCCTCATCAGTCTGTGTGTTCCTAAAGGACCTCTTCTATTCCCACCTCTTTGCTCGAGACTTCATAGGAACAAAACCATCCTTATCTGAGCCTCTCTCCATCACAATGGATTTACCTTTCTCCCCCTTATCCAAATTTGATGCTAGAGTAGAAGAAGAATTATTAGGACTTGAAGTTTTATTAACCCTAGGACATTGCCTTTGATGATGACTATACTCATGGCAAATCTGATAGCGAAAAGGGATAGACTCATAATCTAGTTGCTGAACCCAATATGAAGACCCAAGAAAAATTTCCAAAGAATCTGGCAAGGGATTTTTCAAATCAATCTCAACACAAATACAGGTAAATGAAATTACCTTTCTATCTAGGTTTTGTTGAGCAACTACAACCGGTTATCAAGCAGAGCAACAATTAATTGCAAAATATCCTCTCTCCAAAACTCCAATGGAAGGTGAGGTAGAAGAACCCAAACATGAATCCTCAAAGGTAATTATACAACCAAATTGAAACCCACATGCTAAGGTTTTAAGAAAAAACCCACATGGTTATAAAAATAGGGTCCTCCCTCAAAAACACAGTTCCTATCAGCTATGCTAGAAAAAACAACCATAAAGTAAGTATTTGCAGCCATTAGTATCTCCATCTCACCCTCAACTTGCCACGATCAACAAATCCAAGACTCCAACACTGAAAAAGAAATTCAGATCCCAAGAAATTTGCAAATGAGAGCATGTCGGCTCCAATACAAGACAATCTCCATAACAGACTCCAGAGAAAGTACCAAAACTAGATGATCCTGACTCTGAGGAAAACACCCATTGACCTTCTTTAATTGGGGACCCTCACCCTCGTAAAATGAATCTGATAGCTTTGCATGCACACCTGATGAGGATCCATCTCGAGGTATAACATCAACTACCACCAAGTTGGAAGAAACCCCTTGCTCCTCCATAAACCGACACACCAACCACAAAACCAAAAACTAGCAATGGGGAACTCCAAAACTGGAGAAGAATGTTAGGATTCCCATAGATACTGAGAGGGGGGGGGGTGAATCAGTATCTAATCGGTTGATAGATTTTCTTTACTTAAAACATGTAGAGCATATTAAAACAGTGTATCGATAAGCAGAGAATAATGCAATAAACAGAAATAAAAACAACCACAGAAGAGACACACCATAACACAATGATTTAACGAGGAAACCCAGTGTGGGAAAAACCTCAGTGGGATTTGTGACCCACAATAATCACTTACTGGCCAATAAGAGAATATTACTGCTATAAGAGGGGCCTGCACATGCAGGAAGGCCAAGTGCCTAGAGCACACTACTCAAAATGGAAGTCTCACTGACTTACAAAATGGATTGTATAAATCCAATGTCTTGTACTGCTTCAGATTAGAATCTATAATGCCAGATCCAGTATCGGTTTCTAATCTGCTTCTTACATAGACCCTTAACCTATATTTCGCATAATAGGTCTACCTAATTACATTCCATATCTCGTATCTTTTTCTTCTTGTAGACATCTTAAAATGGTCAACGCTTGCGGAGTCATACTTTAACATTGGCGCATTGCCTTATTTTAGGTATTTTTGCATCACATTAACATTTCTTCTATGTCGCGCACTTGGCCTTTATCATTTGCGAGCATTGAGTCCTTCTTCTGCATTCTTCATTTGTCTCGCTTTTGAATTAGGTCTTGTCGATAACAATTTTCAGTCATGATTTTGGTCGATCCTTATCAACTTGTCAATCTTGTCATTTTGTGATCGATTTGACATCGATCGTCGTCTTTCTCAATCATGTCAATTTGGATCAATTAGTCATTGTTCCTCATCAATTGGCGCATTTATCAATCAAATCACTTATCAGCATTGGTCATTTATCAAGTCAGAATCATGATCAAATCGAATCGACGTCAATTATCTTTTGTCAGGACCTAATTGTCATCCTTGCATTTCTAATTCATCTTTTAGGGTTTCATGATTTTATTCATTTAACCCTGTTTGTCATTTCCCCCTCTAGGATTAATAAATTATTTATTTATCCTAAGTCTTCGTGTCACAATTAAATGTTTATTTAATTGGCTAACTAATTATTCCTCTTTTTGTGAATTAATTAATAAATGACAAATTATTAATTGATTTACCTAATTTCTCCTAATTCCTAATTTCCTAATTTTTCATCAATTTCTAATTCCTAATTTCTAATTCCTAATTTCCTAATTTCTATTTCATCTATTTTTCAATTCTCTCCTATTTTTCTCCTAATTTCATGGGAATGACATTTCAAGTTGTCATAATTTGTCATAATTGACAATCAATCAATTTTGACATAGAAATTTGTCATAATTTTGTCATAATTATCAATCAATTAATCTTGCATAGAAAGTGCAAATTTATCATAATTTGTCATAATTGACATTCTTGATTTGCAATTTCCATTCGAATCTCTTCATGCTAATTTGATCTTTTCTCCAATTTGTCTATAAATTGGATGAATTTCTTCAATCAAGACTACTACCTGGTCGAATCAATCATGCTTCGAGTACTCTTGCGCTACAATCTTGTCTACTTGCTTTCATATCATGCTTATGCACTAGTAGGTGAGATCCACAAACAAATCTATTTGAAGAAGAAAGAAGGACAATGGAGCCACATGAAGGAGACATTCAAGTCTGCATTTGGTTTGCTTAGTTTTCAATCTTGAATGTCTTGTTTTCATGTCTTTATTGAGTGTGTTTAGGATTGATCATTGCATTTGAGCTTTCGTGATTGAGCTAGATTACTAATACTACTTGCTTTGATGATTTCCGATTTCCTATCATACACTTCTATCTCACTTCCAATGTTTTACAATGAACTCTTATATATATGAGTCATTTTACATCATGCCAAGTTGGCTTACAAAATATTTTACAATAATAAATAAAATATATTACAACAAAAATCATGTCGGCCTCTGTGCCAGTATGCTTCCTTTCCCTGTCGGTACCGATAGTCTAAGTGCCGGTGTAGAGTTTTCTTTGCCGGTGCCGGTATGATGTCTTGCCAGTGTCATAGGATTGTAAGGTTGCCATCAATTACAAAACCTTCAATCACCTACAATGTCTCATTGGAGTGTGCATATGCCAACAATCTCCCCCTTTGGCATTGATGGCAACACTCATGAGAAAATAAAAAAATGTGTCATCCAAAAAGTGTCCAAAAATATGTGATCCAAAAATGTGTAAACTCCCCCTGAGAAGATGAGTCTTTACCTGATTATTTTCTCATACCACTACTCCCCCTTTGGCATCAATGACAAAGGTTGTCAAGATGTCAATAGAGTATGGTTTTATTTCTCAACCATGTAGCTGGGTGGTTACAATTTGAAAAATATTTGCCAAAACCAAATTTATGCTTTCCATAAATTTCTTACTGTCTTTCAATGCTACCTCTGTTCTTTGAATTGTACCGGTGAGTTGCTGCATATGCTCTGCCGGTGTTTTCTGACCTTGTATTAATGCCTCAGAGATTTCTTTCCTCAAAGATGCTAGATAATCGAGTCTGGGACTCAGTCTTAGTCTCAAATTCTTAGCCTTGTTTATTATTGTCTCCTTTTCTCTTTCTAACTTAAGTAATTCATCCTCAAAACTTGTTACTTTTTGCTCAAAAACTGATAATGTATCAGGTGAGTTAACAAAATTGTCAGCAAGTTTATTGATTTCATCTTGTACCTTGCTCATTTTCTTATCTATGTCAACTGTCAAAAAGTTTGTCTTACACATGTCTCTATATAGAGTTTTAAATTCCTTTAATGAGCTGCATAGTTCCGGTAGAAGTGTGCCAAATTCTCTGGTACACTTCTTTATTTGATTTTCAAAGAATTTCTATTTTTCTTTTTCCAACTTCTCCTTGAGTGCATCTTCCTTTATTTGGTCAACCGTTATTGTGTGGTCAGTAATGTATTTTGACAATGTGTCAAGTTGACTTAAAGAATCCTTGTTATCTGTATTACAGTTAGGAGCTATCAATTTCAAAACTGGGATTGTGTCATCTATAGCTTTATAAGCTTGAGAACTGCAATCAGTTATTTTCTTTAAAGAATCCAAAAGAACTTCAGTTACATTGGTTGATTTGTAACATGCTGAGGAGGAACCTACATTCTGAATTCCACCGGTGGAGGAAGTAACCATGCTTGTAGTGACCTCTAGTATGTTAGTCTGTGTTTCCATTTATTTAAGCAAGGGTTTTTGTTTCTCTCCTGTTGCCGGCGGCTCTGTTTCCATGTGAACCTGTCCCTGTTCCGGAGCCTGTTGCTCTGCTTGACTCTCTGTTTGTTGAACTGTCTCTGTCTCTGTCTGAGTCTTTGCCTGTGGACCTATGTTGTCATCTGCCAGTTTCTCTGTGTTATCAGCTTTGTCAGTCTTACCGGTTGAGTCCTTGTCTACTACAATGTTGACTGTTTGAGTATCAACATTTACTATGTACAGTACCTTAGGATTAGGATTTGCATCCTTTATACTCATACTTTCATATGCTGGTTTATCTTCTTCTGTTGTTACCGGTGGAGTAATCAGAGGCGGTGGGGATAAGTTATCTTTTATTTTTAAACTTGGGGGACCACCAACCTTTCCTTTACCCTTATCTTTGTCCTTTTGATGGACTTTGATAGGCTTGGGGTTTTGGTACTCTTCCTGCCTTTCCTTCTCCACAAGGAATATATCCCATGCATTTTCTGTTTCTTTTGTTACTCCATTCACTCTTCCTACCATTAGGGCAATATGCCGGTGTGCAGTAGAGAATACTGACTGGTTGGCTTCTGCAATTAAGTCATCAATCTCCTTTGGTGAGTTTACTGGGTAAACAACAAGTAATTTTTCAATTTTTTTCTTTTTATCAAGCTCTACAACAGCTTGTCTCCTTGCTTCCAATCTCTTATAAAGTTCACTTGGTATTTCATCTACAACTTCCTTTAAAAACTTCTTATACATATCTAAGTGTAAGATAACACTATTTTCAACTTGCTCTTTCTCATCAACCGATAGTGAGTCATATAGTCTGTTGATGTTTTTGAGATTTCCTTCTTCAGTGATCTCATCTAGCAGTCTATCAATCAGAGCAATATTTTGTTGAGTCCTTTTCTTTTTAGGTGTCAGCTTTTTCTTTGGGGTTGTCTTCTTTACCGGTGACCTCACTGCCTGTTGTTTTTGTCTAGTTCTTCTAGGTGAAGGTGTGGATGCCGGTGAAGGATCCCTTTTCCTTACAACTCTTTTGAATGCGACAGGCATGTCACTTTTGGAGGAAGTGGCTGCCAGTGATAGGTGAGTTTTAGGTTGTAATGCCTCCAACTCATCTTCAGTGATACCGATTTGCTTCAGTACATCTTCTTTGATGGCCTTTTCCTATCTTGTGCCTCTTCTCACAACTGCTTCAACTTTCTTTACTCTTTTCTTAGATTGAATTTGGCTTTCAATCGTCTCAGCACTACCAAATACTTCTTCCTTTGGTTCCTTAGGAGCTTCCAGAAGGGCTTTAGCATAAGTCTCAATGATATGATCATCAGTCTCATAACCCATCTCAGTAACCCAGATTGTTCTTGGGATCACTGCTTCCATCCATATCTCATTCTTTTTTAATCACAAAACATATATCATCCTTATACTTATCAACAATTTTTTGTGACAGTCTAATTCTTTTGTTCATTTTGGCCTTAAGTGCTTGAAAATACTCGCTGATATTATTTTCTTTGCTTTCACCCATGTTGCTGAGTAGGTCTGACAATTGTTTCCCTACCGGTATATCAAATCCAAGGATTTTGTTGCCTATACTGGGAACCTGTTTGGTTATGTGTAGCATCAAGCATACAAGTAGATTACCAAATCTGAAAGTTCCTTTCTTATCCTTCTTGATTTTTCCTAAATTATCAATTAACTCATCCTTTAGCCATTCACATACATCAATTTTTACATTGTCCTTAACCATGTCATAAGCACTCTTAATGCATAAACTTGAAACTGAATTGAGTCTATTGGCATGAGTTTCTTTGTAACCAAGAATCATGCTAATGAATTTTACATTTATATCAGTTACATCATTAACCCTCAATGATCTCTTGTCGGATGTGGCACCTGTTAGTTTGGTTACTAGGTCATTTGAGACCTTCTTAGTTTTGTCGGGCCTGTTACCAGTGGAAGGTAACCCTGTTATAGCTTTCACAGCTTCCTTTGTGATTTTGTGGACTGAATCTAGCCAAAAGAAAGCACCATGAACCCTGCTCAATACTATCCTAATAACATCCTTAGGAAAGTCTGGATCTTAGTGAATCCTAGGGTTTCAACAATTTTATGTTCAGGCTTCACATTTCTGGAACCATCATAGATAATTGTTTTGTACATGTCCTTGATTTCTTCATCTCCTAGTTCTTCTATGTGACAATGGATGTAAATTCTAGGGTCTTCTACATAAACAACACCTTTGGGAATTTGGGAGAATGCACCTATGTTATCATCCTTTTTGGCTATCTCGGGAACTAACTAAAACACAGGCCTAGGGCGTTTGATAACCTCGACTATAGTAGGGTTAGCTATAAATTCAGGTGCAGAGGAGGATGCCATGATAAATACCTTTATCTGCCTTTGGAAAGATGAATGCTGAAATCCTTTGCTTCTTTGCTCGAAATGCCTTTGCTCTAGAGATTTCGCGCTCTTCGAGTGTTTGAATTCATAGTGAAGTGAAATGGAGCCAAAACCTCTGATTTATAATGCCAATTTCGCCAACTACCACAATTAATGCTCGTCGATTAAGTAATCACTTAACTTCATTTTGCCGATATAGAAGTAATTTTCACTTTTTACCATCAACCGAGGGAATAATAGCATATGTCTCATTTGATTGCCAAACCCTCAAGGAAACATTCTTCAAATTGAGGAAGAGCTTCCTGTCGGTGGAGTACTACTCTATTCTGCCGGTGGAGTGTTGATTGGTTCTACCGGTGGAGGAGTAATTCCAACATTGTTTATGTCTGACTTTCTAATCCATTGTTTTGAAAATTCATGCTTAACCTCTTCAACCTTTTCTTTTCCTTTCAAGCTGGGACCATTGTTGTTTGCCGGTGAGGACTTGCTTCTACAAAATTTAGCAATATGCCCAATTTTGTTACATGCATAACAAGTCACATTATTCTTCTGAATAGCTTTCCCATAACCTATGCCGGTTTGTATTCTACATTGATTAGATAGGTGTCCAAATCTTCCACAAACATAACATCTAACATTCACTCTGCAATTTTTAGAGTTATGACCAACTTTGTTGCATTTTGAACATTAACCGGTGGGAGCATTGGTGTTCTGATAATTTCTAGATCTACATTGATTTGCTCTATGACCATACTTATTACAGTTAAAGCATTTTCCATTAAATTTGTAAGCATTAGATTGTCTTACCAGTTTACTGTGATCTTGTGTGTTTGCAGTATCAGACCTTTCTCCAACTTCAAAGCCAATTCCACAAGTGTCACCTTTGGGTTTCTGATTCTTCACCAAGTTATCAAGTTCTTCTGAGCTTTTCTTGAATTTTTCTTTAAGCTGATTAGCAACAACTAGTTCTCTTTCTAAGACCTCTTTCTGCCTCATCAGTTCATTGGAGTCATTCTGTGTATGCATCAGATCTGTCTTCAACAAATCATTTTCATAGCTAAGTCTGGTGTTCTCATTTGCTGCATCACCTAGTCTTCTGGTCAAATCTTCTTCATTCTTCTTTCTATCTTCAATTTCTTTACAAAATTTCATAGTCATATCCTGCATCTCATTCTTTGTTGTCATGTTCTCTTGTTTTAGCTTGCATATCTGCTCATTAAGGCTTTCTTTTTCATCATCCTCAATTTGCATCTTTTCACAAAGTTCTCTTCTCTTGTTTCTTGCAATGGTAAGGTTTTCTTGAAGTGCTTGAATGATTTTCTGAGATGCCTTTAGATCATCTTCAAGTTTGATATTCTTCAACTTTCCTGTATCAAAATCTGAGAGAGCTGCTTCCAATTGCTTCATCAGGTTTTCCATGTCTATCGGTGTTAAGATCTTCCTCAAGCTGTTAGACTTCTAAAAATAGAGGACCATGCTCTGATACCAATTGTTAGGATTCCCACAGATATTGAGAGGGGGGGTGGGTGAATCAATATCTAACCGGTTGATAGATTTTCTTTACTTAAAACATGTAGAGCATATTAAAATAGTGTACCGGTAAGTAGAGAATAATGCAATAAACAGAAATAAAAACAACCACATAAGAGACACACCATAACATAATGATTTAACGAGGAAACCCGGTGTGGTAAAAACCTCGATGGGATTTGTGACCCACAACATTCACTTACTGGCCAATAAGAGAATATTACTGCTATAAGAGGGGCTTGCACATGTAGGAAGGCCAAGTGCCTAGAGCACACTTCTCAAAATGGAAGTCTCATTGACTTACAAAATGGATTGTATAAATCTAATGTCTTGTACTACTTTAGAATAGCATCTATAATGCCAGATCTAGTACCAGTTTCTGCTCTGCTTCTTACACAAACCCTTAACCTATATTTCGCATAATAGGTCTGCCTAATTACATTCCATATCTCACATCTTTTTCTTCTATCTCACTTCCAATGTTTTACAATGAACTCTTATATATATGAGTCATTTTATATCATGCCAAGTTGGCTTACAAAAGATTTTACAATAATCTATCGGCCTCTATGCTGGTATGCTTCCTTTCCCTATCGGTACCGGTAGTCTAAGTGCCGGTGTAGAGTCTTCTTTGCTGGTGCCAGTATGATGTCTTGCCAGTGTCATAGGATTGTAAGGTTTCCATCAATGACAAAACCTTCAATCACCTACAATGTCTCATTGGAGTGTGCATATGCCAACAAATAAAATGACCAAGCCCCACAACCGCTGAAAAAAACCCCAAAACTTAACACTCACAACCCCCTCATAGCCCCAAATGTGCATTATGTAACTTCCCACTCCAACTTGAAAGTAACCGGCCACTAATCAAGAGAAACGACTAGGGCACGTGTTGTGCCCAGAACAACATTGTCATCACATAATGACAACACCATTGCTCAATATTTATAAAGTTCAACCAAAAAGCAACATGAACATAATGTCATTTATCAAATAAGACAATAAATAGAATAAACAAGTGACATGAAAATATGTTTTCACTATTAATTTGTTAGAGTTAAAATAAAATAGTCAAAATATTCCATAGCTCACATTACGCTAATATTACTATTCATTATCTAGTAGAATGACAAATTAATTAATTTTTGTATTTTAAAAAAATATAAAAAGATACACATTAGAAAATTTGGTCAATTATTTTAACTCTAATATTTCATTGATTCATTTGTTGACAACTAATACAAGTATTCCTATCTCTCTCATGAATTAATAATACCCACATTTAACAATTTTAAGAAATATATTTTATTTATAGTAATAACAATTGAAATCTAAAGTCACTGATCTTATTAAAATGATACAAAATTACCATTAAACAAAGTTGAGATTACAAATAACATTTGTCTTTCAAATTATATGAACAATTTGAAGTGCTATAAGAATTTTGCATTGTCATGTTCATTACAAATGAACTAAAATATCATGGGACTTGGTACATGAGCTTTTTAGATATTTATTTACTCTAGAACATTCAAAGCTATTAACATAGATTTGTTGTCATGCCCCCTTCTCAAGTGGAAGTCCAATGAACGTCCTTGGGTTATTATTCTATTTTCCATAGACTGATGGGGTGGTGTAAGGGAAATATTTTTATGATTTAACATAAGCTATTTGATGCATCCAAGGTAGGGAGATCCAATGAAGGACAACCCCATCTTGTAGCCTATAACACAAACACCACTAAAGATACCGATAACCGATTCACACAACACAAGATATAACCGGTGAAACAGAAAGAGCAATCCTTATAACAATTTTATGAATTACATATGCCCTCAGGCTTACAACTCAAAACTATGATCCACAGATCATCTGCTCAGCAATTCGGCCTCCCGTAATAGTCTGCACTGCTTTTCCCTGATCCAGACCTCAGTCCCTCTGGACTTTAGTCCCCCCAAACCACAATCTCTTTAGAAACTACATCTGCTCTCAATCTCTTCTTCCTCGAACCTCTGTCCTCCAAAATGAATCTCCAAACTTCCTCTTTATACCATCCTCACGCAATAATAACTAAATCAAGTCGGCCAAGATCAATCGGTAAGAACACACCAACACTAGGACAATACCAGAATCGATATCTCACCGGAAACAAATCCAAATGCCATGAATCTCGAATATGATCAAGCCAAAGACCTCAAGATGATAAATCCAAATCCACAACTCAATCCAAAAACATGAAGAAATGCAACAATCTCCAAGCAAATCGATTATTAACCGCTCCAACTGGATGAACTACTCTGATGCTCCTGCATCAACCAGATGAACTACTCCGGTGCTCCTGCATCACTAATTAATAAATTATTATGTTATATTAATTTTTTTTTAATATTTTATTATTTTTTTTGAATAAAAGGGTAAATTTTTTATTGAAACACACGATCCAAAATTACAAAGAGACCCAGAGCCCCAAGGCCCTAGAAGAGGACCATCAGACTAGCCCCTGATTAACCAACTTCAAAACCATCCATGTCCTCCGTAAATATCTTCTGCACCTCCTGACAGTAATCCCCGGAAAGATTCTCCCAACCTTCAACTTTCCAGTCCCTATCCTGTTCTGAGGCCCACTTGGCCAAACAATCAGCTGCTCCATTCCATTCTCGAGGTATGTGGACAAAAGACACTTGTTCCATTAAAGAGCTAATTTGGAGAATCTACTGAACCACCCCTGCCAATTGCCACTGAATCCCACTCACCCTCTGCTCAGTCACTAAGTTAATCGTGATCTATGAGTCTGACTCACAAATCACCTTCCTTTTTCCCAACTCCCAACACGCTCAAGGGCATAGAGAAGCGCCAGTCCCTCCATATAGTTGTTAGACTATCTCCCTTTATGCACCGAAAAGAGAAAAACCACCTCCCCCCTGCTATTCCTGCCAACACCGCCAATTCCAGTTGGGCCTGGGTTACCCCTAGATGATCCATCAATGTTAATCTTTATAAAATCATCTTGAGGGGGTATCCACCTCCCCCCCCTCTGCACCTTCTTCATGGCCTGTCTACCTCTCCTGACACAAGCTGAGGCCGGAGACAACTCCTGCAGACCCAACCTACTCACAATGTCAGCCTCCTCTCTACCCAAAGGAAAATTCACCTCACATTTCACTTCCACAGTCTCCCGGATCATTGCAATGACCCTATTCCAAACTTGCTGAACAAACAATCTGACCTCACAAAAAATCCTCCTGTTCCTCTCGAGCCAAATCTGCCATAGAATGAAAACGGGCCCAATAAACCAGACAGTCTGAAGGAAGGAGGACAGGATAGGAGGTCTACCCAAACTGCTCCAAAACTCCACTAGAGAATCCGCGTGGATACAAGGATGCTTCCAGACCCCCCACCAATAATGCCAAATAAGAAAAGAGAAAGGGCATCTGAAGAACAGATGTGAGGAATCTTCCTCCCCATTACCACACAAAACACAGATAGAGGGCCCCAGAAATCCATGCTTGTGGATATTGTTCCAAGTAAGACATCTATTCAAAGCCAAAGTCCAAACAAAGCTATTACACTTTGGCCAAGACACTTTACTCCATACCTACTTCCACCAATTCACCTCTCTTCCCTCAAATCTTTGGTATAACAATTCCCGGTATCCACTAGCCACCGTGAACACTCCCTTAGGATTTGGAGACCAAGCCAACCCATCCCTACCCTTAAGGGAGCTGCATTGCCTATTCACCAAAATGCCCTGCAGCTCCACACATTCTTCCTCCATCCGAACAACCAGCCACTCATCAGGAGTCTTCCACCTCTCCAAATCCAGCCGCCCACACCTATAGATAGCCTTGAAGTCACTCACCCTTGACCATCCAGCCTCCAAAAACCTTTGGCACAAGTTCCCAAGGTTAGGGAACTGATCAAGAATGGGAGGATATCCGTCCCAAGAGTCTTTCCAGAAGAGAACCGCTTCCCCCCTCCTACAAATCCAAAAGAGTCCTGCCTTAATGAGAGAAGCCCCTCTCTTGAGAGTATTCCAGATCAAAGATCCCTTTCCCTCCAGAGGATATCTAGGAATTTCCTCCATCGGGACCCTCTACATATACTTGTTGGCTAGGATTCTAGCCCAATTCTGATCTTGCTCTACACACCACCTCCAATACAATTTAGCCACCAACGCCTTTCCAAAAAGAATAGACTGTCTTAACCCAAGCCCCCCCGAATGCTTCGGGCTACAAACCAAGTCCCAATTGACCAGGCTCCATTTGGAAGAGGAGATATTACCTGCCCATAAGAATTGCCTAGCCAGAGAATCTAGACCCTTCAAGAACCACTTAGGAGCCACTTGAAGCATACACCGATAGATCGAAAGCACTTGAACCACCGACTGAATCAGCTAAGTCCTCCCAGCAAAGGATAACCATCTATGAGTCTAGTGTTCAACCTTCAAGCAGAATTTATCCAAGATACCTTGCCATGAGTCCCTAGGAGGTTTACCAGTGGATATAGGAATACCCAAATAGTTCAAGGGCAGTGAGCCAACTTGGAATCTCAGGATAAGAGCAATCCTCCTTTGAATAATTCAGGAGTGTTGAAGAAGAGGATAAAAGACTTGTCCTCGTTGATCAGTTGGCCCGATGCTGCAAGATAAACATCCAAGACCTTACGCAGATTATTAGCTTCTCTGATTCGAGTGAGCCCCATAAGAGCCGTGTCATCCACAAACTACAAATGGGACTGCGGCTGCAATTCATTACCCCATCTCCAACCCTAAATAATACCCTGTCCCATGTTATGTTTAATTAGCCTCCCTAGACCCTCCGCCATGAGAATGAATAAATAAGGGGAGAGGGGGTCTCCCTGACGAAGACCCCTAGAAGCACAAAATAGCTCAGTATGATCTCCATTGATAAGCACCGAGAACAAAGTAGTCGTAACATAGCTCATAACCCACTGGATCCACTCGTCCGCAAAACCAAACGCCTTTAGGATCTTCTGGAGGAAGGACCATCTGACTCTGTCGTACGCCTTAGCCATATCCAGCTTGATAAACATAGCTTTTTCCTTGGAGGTAGCCATAGAGTGAATGGTCTCTGTTGCAATGGCCACCCCATCCAAGATTTGACGCCCTTCCACAAACCCACTCTGTTCCTCAGAGATAACCTTCCCCAAGCACTTCTTCAATCTATCCGCTATCAACTTAGAGATGATTTTATAAATCACATTGCAGAGAGAGATGGGGCAGAACTAGCCTAACCGGTTAGCCCCCTCACACTTGAGGATAAGAGCAATAAAGGTCGCATTCAACACCCTAAGAATCTGCTTGTTCCTTTGTGATTCCTGAACCACCTCCAGCAAATCCAGCTTGATAATATCCCAGAATTCTTGAAAGAATTCAACTGGGAACCCATCCGGTCCTGGAGCTTTTCCTTTCCTCATCTGAAAGACAATCCTCTCAAGTTCTTCCAACAAAATAGGACCCAAAAGCTGCTCATTCATCTCCCCCGAGACAAGAGAAGGAATGCAAGCGAGAACCTGGTTCTCCTCCCCTGTTTCCCCCTGGGGATTCTCCCTGAAGAGGGACCAGAAAAACTGAGACGCCTCCCTAGATCTCTCTGGCAAGGATAAGCACTGCTCTCCTCTATCATTAACCAGAGTAGGGATGGAGTTTCCATGCCTTATAGCTTTTACTGAGTTGAAGAAGAAAGCTGTGTTCTTGTCCCCCTCCTTCAGCCAGTCAATATGGGCTCTCTGCTTCTAGTAAATTTCTTCCCTTAGTTCCCATTCCTCTACCTCCTTGACCACCTTGGCTTCCTCCTTGAGCAATTCCTCCGACAAACCTTGCTCTCTGATTACGCTGGTGATCCTATTCAGCACCATGTGAGTAGCTTTTTTGGCATGAAAGATGTTCCCGAAACCCTGCCGGTTCCACCGTTTGAGCTAAAACTTAACAAATTGCACCTGTTTGGCAAAAGAGTACATGGCAGTGCCAAAGGCCGGCTCCCTTTCCTCCACCACTCAGCTACAAGAGCCTGCAAATAGGGATCTCGAAGCCACATAAGTTGGAATTTAAATGAAGGTGAGCGAGCAACCCTAGCCAGAGAAGATACCAGCTTTATGGGCCAGTGATTCGACCCTCTCGAGTCAAGAATCTCTGAGCTGGTGGACCATTCCCCACCAATCCAAAACCTAGAGACCAGGAACTGATCCAACCTCTCTGCAATCCAATCCTCTCCCACCCTCCTATTATTCCAGGTGAAACAACCATTACCAGGCTTAATGTCAACAAGCTGCAACATAGAAATATTATCCTGAAAGAGGAAGGAAGAAGGTTCCAACCTCATCACCCCCCCTTCTTCTCGCTCTGCTCAAGGATGGCATTGAAGTCTCCTGCCATAATCCAAGGATGATAAGGGGCCAGCTTTCGCATACCAGAAATATGAGACCATAAGTGTTGCTTACCCAGAAGATCAGTGGGGGCATAAATGTTAGAAAACAAAATGAATTCCCCAGTCTCAAGACTGGAGAACACCCCGGATAATGATGATCGGGAGGCAACCCACCAGATAGGGCGGATCCTTAAGGGGTTCCAAATACATGCCACCCCTCCAGAGGATCCTGCTGCCCCAACACACTAACATTCTCCTCGATTCCACATCCTCGGCACCAGGCCCATCATACTCTCTACTGTAAGTTTAGTTTCTTGTAGAAAAATGACATCAGGCGAATGATTCCTAATCAAATCTCGAACAACTTTTTGTCTAGGGCCACTATTCAAGTCCCTCACATTCCAAGAGATCACAATCATTTCAGAGGATTGGAAAAGTGAGTATCCAAAGTCTTTATCGACCCTAACTCAACCAAATTCTCCCCCATCAATTTAGTCTTGTCCAAATCCTTCTTTCTTCCTGCCTTTGAGCTCCTCTCTGATGAATTTTTCTTAATATCTTTCTAATGTAAACCCAGATGGGCAACAGACTTATTGCTCTTAACCCCAACCAGATCCAACTTCGACTCTATCAAAGAGCCTTCCCCTTCCGCCACAATCACCTCAGACCCAGGAGTGAGTCCCACATGAACCCCTACTTGCTGATCCATCTCCATCTGCTAGCTTCCAACCCCTTGCAGAGTCTGGATAGGGACCTCAACAGTTCTTACCAGGGCTCCTCCTGACGCTCCTTGATCCAAAGGGGTTATCCCCAGATTAACCTCCTGATGGCCTAGGTCATCTAGAGCATCAAATCTGTTGAAGGTGTCCTCCTCCTGCCTCTCCTACAATGACCTCTTTTGTCCATGGTTCCTATTCTTTGTCCTAGCTGGGACAAAACCATCAGCACCCCCAGCCTCGACAGACATAGGAGCTTTCCCTTTTTCAGCCCTATCTTGGCTCGGTTTCGATGGCTGAGGTTGGCGCATCACCGGTTTATATCTAGGGCAGTTACACTGTAAGTGACCATACTCATGACACAACCGGCATCGGAAAGGTAAAGTCTCATAATCTAACTGTTGAACCCAAGAATAAGATCCTGCACACATATCTATAACATTTGGCAAGGGTTTACTAAGATCAATTTCAACACAGATACGTGCAAAGGTCATTACCTTTCTCCCCAAGGTTTGCATAGAGGATCCCATTGGCTTTCCAAGCAGAGTGGTAAGCATATGGAGCACATCTTCTCGACAACATTCCACAGGGAAGCGTGGCAAATGAACCCACACAGGCACCCTAGTCAGGAGGTCCTCCAAAGGGTTAAACCCTGCATGCCAAGGTTTGATAAACAACCCCACCTGGTTGTAAAAATATGGACCACCTTCGAAGACCCTATTCCGATCCTCCATGCAGTTGAAGGTAACCATGAAGTAGTTGTTTGCCAGCAGCATAATCTCCATTTCCCCTTGCAGGGCCCAAGTCCTTTGTGCCCAGTTTTCCAAGAACTGCAAAGAAACCCTCATTCCCAAAAATTTGCAATATAGCGAATGTTTTGAGAAATATTCAACGTCCTCTGGTATCATCTCAGGAGGAATTATCAGCTTTGACTTCTCACTGCATCTCTCCAAGCAACCATTAATCTTCGAAATGCGCGAACTCCCCACACTACCAGATCCCACGTCTGAGGAAAAGAGGTTATTATCGAATGTCTTCATACTCTGTGGTGGGGGTTTTGATCCCACCGCCGCCCAAAAATCTAAGGCTAGTGTGTCCTTCAAACCATCCCCACCAATACTCATCATGCACCACCAAAGGGCAAAGTCCAAAACCCCAAAGGGGCTCGAAAGAGAAAAAAGAACCCCCAAAAAACCCCACCCCTCCCCAGCACTCCTGGGATGGAGGTCCCCCCGTGGTCCCCAACCCCACAGCCGTTTGCTGTTTGAATAGAATGGCGGTCGAGCCGCTCGACCTGCACCCACATGCAGACCGTGGGCCTTCTCCCCTCCGCCCTTCGCTGCTTCCCGCACCACCCAAACCCCCCCGCACTGCAGCCCCTTCGCCGCTCTCCTTGGACCCCTCGCGAAAGCCCTTGATCACGAGCTAGGGCTTCGAAACCCTAGCTCGGCCCTCTGCACAGAGCACCCGCGCGACATCCATTCGTTCAATTTCTCGATCATAAGGATATATATTTAATCATTACACATAAAAGTTAATATTTTATTATTAAAAAGTAATTTTAAAAGAGATTAAAAAGAATGTTAAGAATATGGTCTAAATTAAAGAATTAAAAATTTCGGGGGAGGGAGGGGGAAGGACAAAAATTAATATAAAGAAGAGTTAAGAAATGGAGAGGACAATGAATTTTAGATTATAAACTCATTTATGCTATGAGTGAATATTGTTTATCTTTTTGGATTCATTGAAATACAAAAATCTTCTTATTTATTTGAGTAATTTGTTTTAAATATTATCATTTAATTGAGTAGTAGTAGTATATTTTACTTAACATGAAGATTTTGAATTTTCCAAATTTTATGTACATATGAGTTTTATAAAATGATTTCAAAATATTTATTTATTTTAATTATCAATATTAACTATTTTATTATTAAAATGGGTGATTTCTTGATGTACCTTATTGCACATTGCTTGTGATTGAAGGTGCCAAGTGTACATTTTCATCCTTAAGAAGCCAACATACTCTTTTTAAAAGTAGCGAATTCTATTTATTAGAAGCTAAAGACTACTATGGTTTTTAAGTACTTGATCACAACTTATTTTCTTGATGGAATAATTGATATTACAAGTCTTGTTTGCAACTTTGAATCATATTGGTTGTCAGATATTGGGCAATCATTAATGTGAATTTCTAACAATGTTTTGTGGTCTTTAACGCAATTGTGCATTTGATGTGCGAATTGTAACTCTAAAAGTTTGCTAAACAATTACATTTTATTCAACTTGTTAATCATTTTTAGTGCACTTGTACAAGTTGGAAGATGCATTAAATAATTAAATTTAGGTTTTCATATTAGATCTATATAATATTGATTAATAATTATATTAGTGATATTTTATTAGGTATAAATTAGTATTCGTTGGTTTATTGTAAAAATGTGATAAGTTTTGAAGTTGATTCTTTATAAGTTTGAATAGTTATGTTGTCACAATAATTAAAAATGTTATTCCCAACATTATTATTTTTTACAATAATCTATGGAATTTTCCGCTAGATTCAAAAATTACATATATTGAACTTGGAAGGCTTGTTGTTGGAAAGTATTATATAACTTCCAAATTTTTGGATCAATTGATATATTAAGTTGTGTAACTTGCCACTGGCAAATATTTTTAGTCTAACCATTTCAATCATATTAAGATCTTGGTGATTAGAAAGTGTTAAGAACAATATACTATTCAATGTGAAATTGCAAAATAATTTTCTTAACTTGATACATTATACATTTGAGATCATAGTTGTGATCTTCTAGCCTATATACAAGATAACCATTTGATGTAGAGGATCACATCAAATAAACCCCAGTAATAGAGAAGTTAAATAGCATCAAAGAGAAAGAGGGATAGCTTAATCTCTTGATCCTTTTAATATAGAAATATAGATTGCATTGCAGATTTTGAGGTAGAGAATATTGATACAACAAAGAGAGAAAGAATAATTCTTAATGAAGGAGAAATAATTAATTTATAGCTCAATTTTATTATACAAGGTTAACAACAATTGACTTAAATGATGAATAAATTTCAAAACACATTCTTTTTATAGCTAAAATCATAATGGTGAAGTAAGTATAATAATAAATAACAATAATAAGCGCACCATAGCAATAATTGGTTTTATAACCAGACTTCTCCAACTCAATTTTTTAACAAGAGAAGTTGGACAAAGGGAGAAGGAGAGAAACATAATAAAAAAAATAGAGAAAAAAATGTTGATTAATAACATAAGTACCAATGCTTAGAAGAGAAGTTTTTTATAACCATGTTTTTACAAGATTTTTGTAACTTGAAAATGGGAAATTAGTTGAGGGAGATAAACACAAACTATAATAACCGATATCTATAGTGATGGTTGGGCGAGTCATCAATATCCACCTTTGGTGGTATAAACAAGTGTGTAACTTGCACATGGATCTAGAATATTGTTTTACGAGTTTAAAATATTGTTCTATGAGGCTTATCCATGAGGTTACATCTATACCATCAAACTTGTGTATATCTATTTTGAATAGGTTTAGTTTTGGACTTTGAAAAGATTGTTCTATCCCTTGATTTTGTCTATTAGGATTGGACCCACTTTGATGGCTTTGAGAGCTCTTCAATTCAAATAATATTACATTTTGAAAATTTATAAGTCCTCATAGATGAAAATGGGTCTAATAACATATCCTTAATAAAATGTACCACCTTTTCATAATCTGATGGAATTATTCCCTCAATTTTAGGGTGTTGTGACAATAAAGAGGGTCATTATTTTTCTTATTCATAAAATATTCCTATTTTCCTATAGATGACATGGATTTAAGCATGTTTTTTTTAAATTTTGGACTATAGATTCTTTTTCATCAATCAAGGGAGGATAATTTCTAGTGCGAGTTGTAACCATAAAATTTCTATGTTTTATCTATACTTGGCCACTAAATTAAAGAACTTATTTTATGTATAATATTAAATTACAAAGAAGTAAACTTACTTTATTTTTAAAAGGTTTACATTTATCTTAAAGAAAGGTTTACATTTATGGACTTCAATTAAGGTTTACCTTTTTTAAGATAAATGTAAACTCACTTTATTTTTAATTATATATATATATATATATATATATATATATATATATATATATATATATATATATATATCTATATATATATATATATATATATATATATATATATAAAAGAAAGAATATATATGTATCGAGAATGATTTAGGCAGAATCATTATCTTGCAAGGAAATAACTACAACTACTTTGATTTAATAGCTGAAGGTCTTACACACGTGTTAACTCATGCGGAACATACTAGTGTAGTAATTGTAGAACACAAGATGTGACTAAGAGAGGGGAGGGGGGGGAATCAGTGGTTTCCAATCTTAACCCTTTTAATCCTAAATGTGAGTATCAATTAACATATCAAAGACCAAGTAAACATATTGGTGAGATAAGTGAAGAGATCAATATGCAAGTAGGCACAATGACACATCACATAAGACCATATATATGGGGAAAACCCAATATGGGAAAAGCCTCGGTGAGAAATGCTGTTGGAGTCTACTGCTCCAATCTAGCCTCACAATAAAAAGCTGAATACAAAGTTTAGGCAACCTATTGGCATATGATGATATGATTATGATGATAATGTATGTTGTCATTGATGTCAATAAGTACAGGTGAACCGGTATGAAGATTGGAAGAAGTTGTTATTGATGTTCAAGTAAGAGAACCAGTATGAAGAGACGAAGTGGATCGGTGTCGGGGTTTCACTAAGTGTGACTATTGGTTGGTAGTCTCAGCTCTAGGGTTTCTAGTTCGGCAATCTAGCTTGTGTGATGCAACCGGCGACATTCTGTGATGAGTTAGCTAAGAGATGAGGATGAGATCAAGATGCCACATTAGTTTTTTGCACGTGAAATATTTCCTTGAGGATCTTGCATGTGAAGATCGATTGCATTAAATATCTACCTCGGGAATGAACATTCTTCTTAGCAGTATGTGAAGAGAGTGTGATGGGTTACTGATTTCCATATGCGGTGAAGAATGGACGATGTAGAATGAC
This sequence comes from Cryptomeria japonica, assembly GCF_030272615.1. Lineage (NCBI taxonomy): Eukaryota > Viridiplantae > Streptophyta > Pinopsida > Cupressales > Cupressaceae > Cryptomeria > Cryptomeria japonica. Next base: position 529,536,472 of record NC_081415.1, read on the forward strand.
TTGTGATCTGTTTAAGATTGTTTTATTCTATGCAAAGTGTTTGAACGGTCAGGATTGGACCGCTTGTAATTTGTAAACCTAAAATGTTTAGGGTGTAGGGTTTATGCTACCGACCTAATTATTGTCTATAAGGTCGATGAGTTTTGATATTGTAAGTACTGGAAAATGTTGTGTTTGTATCCGAGTGATGAGATACTTGCCAGACCAGTGAGTGGAAAACTGCAAAGTGTGATTGCAGAGTAGAGGATCTGAAAGGGATCTGCCTTAGCATATAGTGCTATTATCAGATCATAGATTTACTTACTGTCTTCTAACCATTTCAACAATAGGAAAATCCTTTTACCGGGTAGCTTTAACAGGCTTATTGCAAATCCTCTAACTAGGTGACTCAAGATCATTGAGTTCTTCAAATCCTCTAGCAAGGTAACCTTTAACAGGGTTTCAACTTTTAACAAGGTATATAGCCATCTCTTAACCAGGTGATCTTTAACAAGACCGGTTCCTAACATAACCTTATTGTAAAGTATTTAAACGGACTAGGCTCCTAATAGAGCAAGCTTCAAAAGAGTTCAAAAACAAGCTTGTGGGTATTCATCCCCACCGTGGTTTTTCCCATTTGGGTTTCCACATGAAAAATCTGTGTGTTATGAGTTGTACATTTTTCATGTGATGATTGAGCAGACTTTGTTTAGGTGAATATGCATGCAAAGCTAATGGTTATGGTATTACTGATACAACACATGAATATGTATGTTGGTGAAGTAGTTATCAAGTGTTGAATGTTATTTGAAGTATTCAGTTTTACTGGTTTTGCTGTCTGAAGTCTTACTATGTTTAACTGGTATTGCCATGGTTAAGTTCAATAATGAAGACAACCGGTTAGCATTGTTTTAACTTGATAAGTTGTTGAGAAGTTTTTGTCTATACTGATTCACCCCCCCTCTTAGTACCTGTTAGGGTATTTGTTATTCATCATTATTCATCATGACCAACCCAAGGAGCACCAACCCTTGATTTAGGGCACCAACCCAAGGAGCATCGACCCCTAATTATTTATGGGCACCAACCCAAAGGAGCACCAACCTCTGCTGATTTAGGGAACCAACCCTAGGAGCACCAACCCCTGCACCAAGCACCAACTCAGTGATTACAATGATTGTAAATAATACAATAGTAATAAACCGGTTACAAATGAGTTTTTTAACCTTTGCACTTTAATTCTCTCTTCCCTTTTAACTCTTCTCTTCCGGTTCAACTCCGCTCTGTTCTCGGCTTTACCAGATGAACCTCTTTTCCTCTCTCTGCCTCTACTCTACCAATTCTCTGCTCTTCTTTCCTCTTTGCTGCAACCTTACCAGTTGAATCTCTTTTTGCTACTCTACCTCTACTCTACCTTGCCGGATCTCCTCAGGCACTTACTCTGCACTGCTTCACTCTCTGCTACCTTCTTATGGTTTTAACACTACCAGTTCACTTGTCTGCTACAATCTTTAGCTACTTACCGGTTACTTTGACCTCACCAGTTAACCTCTCTTACCGGTTCTACTTCCAACACTCAATCACTGTGATCTTCTATAGTTTGTTGTCAATACTTAGATTGATCAACTCTCTCTCTCTTCTCCAACTTTTGGCTTGCAACATCAATCAACTGAGGTCTTTAGTCTGCATATTTATACATGGGATTTCTCACCAAAACAAAATTCAATTTTCACACATCTAGGGTTTCTTCATCGACCACGTGGGGTACCAAATCCAATCAGATCTTATTCTTGGGATTGACCACCTGCAACAGATCACTGAACAAGACATTTGTCTTCCTTCCAGTACACATTTTCTATACTTAGCAACCTACAAACTGATCACTGTCCCTGCATTTGTTAATCACATTAAATGATCTTGCAGTCCCTTTCTCTAGATCAGATCGCAACCAGATATCCTTCTTCGATCATTGCATCACTTAGATCTTTAGTCTGCATTGAGTTGCAAACCCTTGCAACTCACCCATGATTTTCAAAGTCTGCATTAACTGTCGACCCAATCACCAACTACCTCGTTCACTGACCTCTGTATGTTAGGTTTTCTACTTTTCCACCTGGAAGCTATGTGTCTTCTTTATCGGCATCCACCTCTGCTTAGTCCACTGTGTTGGTTAAGACTTAGTCATTGACCACATCACACAATTGGTGCATACTTTATACTACTGATCTTCTTGCCTTGCCAGTTATACACCAACCGGTAAACCTTCATGCCATGATTTTCTTGTTCTATTGGTTGGATCACATTTGATGCAGGAGCATTCCTGGTCGATTAGCAATCTTGCATCAACGAAAAATATTTCCTTTCATCTTTGTTATTGTTTAGTTCCTTGTGAAGTTTTTTGTATTCTTACCGGTATGTACCAGTAGTTGCTTGTCATTCATGGCATATCTTGTTTGTAGTTTCCTGGAAGTTTCATTTGGTTGATTCCATATTTCTAGTTCATTTTGGTTCTTCTCCGGTCAATTACGCTTCTGGTTGGCTGTTTTTGGGTTCCCAGGATAGTTCTTGTGCTTACCAGTTGGTTTTCCTTCATTACCGGTGTGATTCTTGATGTGTGGTTCCATCTTGGGTCTTTTCCAATGTTCTTTGGTATGTGGCCGACCTTCTTGTTGAACCGCATCACTTGGTTGTTATTTTTTGGAAAGATTTCTTAAATCTTAGGGCCGACCTAATTACACGTTTCATTTTCCTGCATTAGTAAATGTAATCCTTTGAGGCCGACCCAGATATATTCTGGTGGGTATAAATATGATGTTATGTAATCATTTATGGAGGTAGAGGAAGTAGAAATGAGAATAAGGTTTGAGATTCGCATGTTGTGATCCGGTTGATTCTTAGAGTCCCGGTTGGATTGTATCTGGCTTGAAGCCTGCATGTAACCAGTTAACTACTAGATGTTCTTTGATGATAGTATGAAGATTGCCGGATGATTGTCAGAAGTTCTAAGGTTGTAATCTGATCTATTTATGTGAATTTGTTATGTTTCCTTACTACCTTTGTTGTGTCTCTCTTGTTGCATAAGCCGGTTGACTCTTTTGAGTGTTTTTACCGGTTATGGTTGCATCAATTGGTATCAGATCTAGTTATGGACTAGCTGGTGGAAGGATCATTTGTGAACATTGAGGCATTCCTTGAGGTGGACAGATCGTCGATTGGAGGCAGGCTACGTGTGCGTTCAATAGGTTGTTGAGAGGAGGCAATTAAAACTAGTAGTCAGTTCATCGAGTTGAGGCAGTTCACTGGGGTGGAAGAAGAGATGCCGTTGAGGAGAACAAACCCCTAGAGGGAAGAATAGATGATGGAAGACTTCAAGAATGAAGTGAGGAATGAAATCTAGAATGCTTTGGCTGGTTTGCACAAAACCCCTGACTCTGAGGATGAGTATAAGGAAGCCGATGAAGAGCTTGAGAAAGCTAAAGGACTGGAAGATGAGAGAGAGGAAAGATTCCTAAGAGTAGTGGTGCAAGCAATTAAAGTGAATAAAGTTGAGGTTTCTAACTTTTCCAAAACATTGAACCCGGAGGATCTGATCGATTGGATTAGAGAGTTAGAGGACTACTTTGAGTTTGAGGATGTCAAGGACCCGTAGAGAGTCCGATTGGCACAAACCAAGTTGAAAGGGCATGCTTCCTTGTAGTGAAAAGAGTTGCAGAAAGACAAAGTGGAGAATGGTGAATTGAAGATCACCCGATGGAGACAAATGGTTGCAAGGTTGAAAGCCAAGTTCATACCAGGAGACTGTAATTGGAGTTGTTCAAGAAATTGCAGAACCTGAAACAAAGAAACATGACTATGAAAGAGTATACTGAGGAATTCTACAAGGTGGTAATTGGATCTAGACATAGAGAGATGGACAGAGAAAAGGTGGTGAGGTACATCAATGGGCTTGCTTTTAACATTCAAGATGAGATGAGTATGTTGAAGGTTTCCATAGTTGAAGAAGCTTACCAATATGATTTGAAGGCAGAGGAGAAGGTGAGAAGAAGACAATCGAATAAGGGAAAGGAGAAATTCAAGATGAATGATAGTATGGAGAAACCAGTTAAAGAAGAGGAGTCAAAACCTAAGTGGAGTAAAGAACCAGAACAAAACACACCAAGGAAGGGTAGCAACAGTACCTGTAGAGAATTTCTTGGTAAATGTTTCAAGTGTGGAGAAACCGTACATAGATCCTTTGAATGTAAGCAAGGAATGGCAAGAAGTTGTGTGGAAAGTGAAGAACTAGATGGTATTGGATCTGACTATGCACCAAAGCAAGGAGAATCCCTTATGTTCAAAAGAAAGGATATTGGATTGATTTAGAGGAAGAGTCTTTTCCGAGCAGTATGCAAATCAGGTGGTAAGTGTTGCAAGGTCATTGTAGATAGTGGAAGTATCGGTAATTTAGTATCTGAGGAGATGGTTGAGAAGCTTGGTTTGAAGAGGCTTGAGCATCCTTTTCCTTATGAGGTAAGTTGGTTACAAGATGATAAGAAGATAGAGATAAAAGAGAAATGTTGGGTGAGTTTCAATATTGGGCCTTTCCAAGATGAAGTTTTATGTGATATTGTGTCAATTAATGTTTGTCATGTCTTATTGGGAAAACCTTGGTAGTATGATAGAGGATCTATTTATGACTGTAGAAGAAACCTAGTTACTATTGAAAAGGATGGGCATAAGTTCACATTTATTTATTTGAAGAAGAAAGAGAAGAAGGTGAAGAATCTAAGTCCCGAGAAAAGTTGCAAGAAACCGGTGGCAGAGGTTATATTGAAAGGTTTGATAGAACCGGTGGCAGAGGTTATACCAGAAGGTTTGACAGAACCGGTGGCAGAGGTTATACTAGAAGGTTTGAAAGACCCAGTTGCAATGATTATACTAGAGGGTGACATGAGCTTGCAGAAGGATCTGACAGATGAGTCTGATGGACAGATGGAACCGGAAGACATGGAGCTGATGGTAACAAACCAGATAAAGTCTTGTGGTAGAACCAAATCAGAATCGTAGAAACAAAGTTAATGTGTAGATCTAAAGAAAAGAAGGAGAAACAAAGAGGGTCAGAGGTTAGAGAATCTAGTTGAGGCACCAAAGGAGCTAAAATAGAGGTTGGCAAATAAAGAAGATGTTTGGATTAGAAATGAGCATGGGATCTTCATTCCAAATCCTTTTATATGTTCATGAGTTGCCTCTCTTGGAACACCTTTTTCTACCTGGGTTGTATGATGTAGGAGCATCCCCGGTCGATGAGCAATCTTGCATCAACCAAAAATATTTCCTTTCAGTTTTGTTATTGTTTAGTTCCTTGTGCAGTTTTCTGTATTCTTATCGGTATGTACTAGTAGTTTCTTGTTCTTCATGGCAGATCTTGTTTACAGTTTCCTAGTGGTTTCATGTGGTTGACTCCATATTTCTAGTTCATTTGGGTTCTTATTCAGTTGGTTATCACTTCTGGTTGGCTATTTCTGGGTTCTTAGGATAGTGCTTGTGCTTACTAGTTGGTTTTCCTTTATTACCGATGTGATTCTTGGCATGTGGATCCATCTTGGGACTTGTCTGATGTTCTTTGGCATGTGGCCGACCTTCCTGCTGAACCTCATCACTTGGTTGTTATTTTCTAGAAAGGTTTCTTAAATCTTAGGGCCGACCTAATTACATGTTTCATTTTCCTGCATTGGTGAATGTAATCCTTTGAGATTGACCTGGATATGTTTCGGTGGGTATAAATATGATGTTATGTAATCATTTGTGGAGGTAGAGGAAGTAGAACTGAGAATGGATTGAGATTCACATGTTGTGATCCAGTTGATTCTTAGAGTCCCGGTTGGATTGTATCTTGCTTGAAGCCTACATGTAACCGATTAACTACCACATGTTCTTTGATGATAATATGAAGATTGCGGGATGATTGTTAGAAGTTATAAGGCTTCAATCTGATATGTTTATGTGAATTTGTTATGTTTCCTTACTACTTTCCTTGTGTCTCTCTTGCTGCATAAGCTGGTTGACTCTTTGAGGGTTTTTTACCGGTTATGGCTGCATCAACATTTACCCAGTCATCACACTTGCCAATCCACAACATGTATCTAGAGTGAGTCACTATAGACATGTCCATTTGATAGGAGTTTTTCTCTTTGCCTCTTTTCTCTCTTATTGATTGACATTGACATGTGAACAATCTCTAATGCACACCTCCCATCATACCGACACTAGTACATTTGGAGTGGTTTTCCGATGAGCATTTCTAATGATCAATGGGATTTATTTTGTTTTGTTGGATTAATTTTTATTTTTTTCAAAAATTACGTCGTGTTCGTCGGAATTCCAATGTGTTAAAATTTCACATTAGAATTCATACGAAAAACCGACGAACATTTCCGACCGGCTATGGGATTTCTTTTGCTTTGTCGGATTAATTTTGTTTTTTTTAAAGTATACCCCGCGTTTGTTGGAATTCGAACGTGTTGAAATTTCATGTCGACATCCTGACGAACATGGATTTTACCTGTTGATTGACATATGTTGGTCTGATGATTTACACAGCCTCTTGATTTCTTCTTACTCATCGGGATAACATAATTCGATGACCTCTCTTCCTACTGATCGGTGAGAATTATCCCACTAGTCTCATCGGGCATTGGGATAGCTTAAAATGTGTTCGGGTGATGGGCATAATTTATCCAATGTCTTTTCCCTCAACGTATCCCCTCCCAGTACGTTATGTCTCCTAAGAATAAGCTTTGACCCTTTATCACTATAACCTCTGCTGATGCATTTTACTTTTGCCAGTGTCCAGCGGGATAAGTCTTAACGATAACATAATTGACTATCGACAATACAAGATTTCTCCATTTCCGCTAGTGTGCGTTCTACTGATGGACTTCATCGGTGTATTAATTCTATCCTGATCACATGCTTCTACTTGTGTGTTACCATCGGGTTGACTTTTGTCGATAGTGCAGATTTCATATTTCACGTCAGAATTACGATGAACATGAGATATTTTTCCAAAAAAAAGTAATTACGTGCCATCATTATACGCGGGCTCAGGGTGCGAAAATTGGGAGGAAGTGGCACAATTGTTGCAGATAGAAGCTCCACAACAATTGTACAAGAGGTTGGTCCTTTCGATCTTGTCATGAAGATTTTTTTGCAAGTTCCTTTTCTTTCCTTGCATTCTCTTGTTCACTTTATTTCTTGCTGTAACTAGCTTTAATTCCTAGTAAATGGCCCCATAGAATAGTAGGGCCTTTTCTTTCAGTTTGAATGAATTATAATTTAATTTGAATAAATTGGAATTTAATTTGAATGAAATGTCCCTACAATTCTATGTCCTTTTCTTTTTGGGTTGGCTAAATATTTTAAGTTTACTTTTGGTTTTTGCATTTGTCCGAAAAACTTCCATAAAAAGGGGTTCCTAACACCTCCCTTTATAATAGTAGGGGCATGAGATTGTATTTTGTCTGTATTCCTAAAGCAAGAAAAAATTGCATGAGATTGTATTGTGTCTGTATTCCTATAGCGAGAATAGATGGGCATATCCCTTGCCCAAATGGAAAACTGTCTAGATCATCTGTATTCCTATAGCAAGAACATGAACCATAGGAAGGGGGGGAGCCTGGGTAGAGGGCATAGAAGTGGGGAGCTAGATAATATAGGTGGGTAGCCTTCGTAGCTTCTTCCCTAGCCGTCCCCTCCTTGTGTAGGGACAAAAAAGTCAAGTGATTTGGAGCTGCCCCTATTGGGGCCTCAGTTCCTCGCTACATGAATCCTGAGTTATTCCGTTAAGAAAATTGCGACCAAAATATTAGCTCGAATTCCCTTGCCGAATAGTAGGGCGTTAGCAACTTGTTCACTTTGTTTAATGGTATCCGCTTTGGCAAAATATGGATCCTCAACCTCCTTAACCTTTCCATTCTACGACTGCCAGTTATAAAGACAAGTCTCTTCATAGCTTCTAGAGGGGTCAACAATTCTCTGCGACTGTAAACCCTTTTAGCCCTCAAAATATCCCTTTGTATGAAATAAAATTTTATACGATTATTTAGGACTCTACGGGTAGTTGCTTGTACAATTTTCCCCACTGAAAGGGTCTCTTCATTTTCTCCAGTTAGTAGATAAAATTACTCATCCTGGGATGGCTCTTTATTTGGTATTCGCTAATCCTTAAATCCATGTACCAATTCAATCTTTATGTCAGCAAGAGTTTCCTGCTTTTTATTGGATGTCCGTTGTTCCACACTTCTAGCATATTCATCAATATCAAGGGCCTTTAACACATGGGGATATTTCTTGACATGTTCAATTGCCATTTCTTGTGTTTCTTCATCCATATCATTTATATCTTGTTCTACAACTTCATAGTATACATCCTCAGCCATTTTCTTGGCTAGTTCATATGACTCTAGATGAATTCTAGTATCAACCAATGGATCCATAACATGGTTCCCAGAAGCTACTTTCCCGATCCTTGTAACTCTTAAAAAACCAACAACATTTATAATGACAAGTCGCTTCATAGCTTCTAGAGGGGTCAACAATCCTCTGTGACTGTAAGCCCTTCAAGCCCTCAAAATAGCCCTCTATATGGAAGCAACTTTTTATACAATTATTTAGGACTCTACGGGCAGTTGCTTGTACAATTTTCCCACTGAAAGGGTCTCTTCATTTTCTCCAGTTAGCAGATAAAATTCCTCATCTTGGATGGCTCTTTATATGGTGTTTGCCAATCCTTAAATCCATGTACCAATTCAATCTTTATTTTAGCAAGAGTTTCCAACTTTTAATTGGATGTCCGTTGTTCCACACTTCTAGCATATTCATCAATATCAAGGGCCTTTAACACATGGGGATATTTTTTAACATGTTCAATTGCCATTTCTTGTGTCTCCTCATCCATATCATCTATATCCTGTCCTGCATCTTCATAGTATACATCCTCAACCATTTACTTGGCTAGTTCATATGACTCTAGATGAATTCTAGTATCATCCAATGGATCCATAGCATGGTTCCTAGAAGACTTTCCCAGTCCCTCTAACCCTTAAAAAACCAACAACATTTATAAAGACAAGTTGATTCATAGCTTCTAGAGGGGTCAACAATTCTCTGCGACTGTAAACCCTTCCAACCCTCAAAATAGCCCTTTGTATGGAAGCAACTTTTATACGATTATTTAGGACTCTATGGGCAGTTGCTTGTACAATTTTCCCCACTGAAAGGGTCTCTTCATTTTGTCCAATTAGTAGATAAAATTCCTCATCCTGGGATGACTCTTTATATGGTGTTCGCCAATCCTTAAACCCATGTACCAATTCAATCTTTATGTCAACAAGAGTTTCCAACTTTTTATTGGATGTCCGTTGTTCCACACTTCTAGCATATTCATCAATATCAAGGTCCTTTAACACATGGGGATATTTTTTGACATGTTTAACTTCCATTTCTTGTGTTTCCTCATCCATATCATCTATATCCTGTCTTGTATATTCACAATATACATCCTCAACCATTTTCTCGGCTAGTTCATATGACTCTGGATGAAATCTAGTATCATCCAATGGATCCATAACATGGTTCCCAGAAGTTGCTTGCCTAGTCCCTCTAACCCTTAAAAAACCAACAACATTTATAAAGACAAGTTGCTTCATAGCTTCTAGAGGGGTCAACAATTCTTTGCGAATGTAAACCCTTTCAGCCCTCAAAATACCCCTTTGTATGGAAGTATCTTTTCTAGGTCCAAGGCCAACTACAAAATGCATATTTTATTTGTTAGTTGCGTATTTTGTTATGGGTTAATACAAATCTGGGTATTGTATAGAATGTTAAAAGAAATTAGAATCTAATCAAACACTACATTTCATTTGATGTTATCAAGAATTTTGACTAGTTTTCTTCATAATGTGTATCTTGTATAGTTTATCTTAATATTGTGTTTCTTGTATCCTATAGTAGTTTTGGAAGAATTATCATAACTTTCATTTGAACCATTGGATCTTTCTATAAATTGAAGGATAAGTCTATAACAATGATATCAAGACCCTGATCAGAGCGATTGGCTTCATTAAAAGGTAAGAGCATCCTTTTTTTATGTTTGCCTTCCTCAAAGTATGGTTGGTGTCTATTTAGTTGTTGTCTTGTAAGGGTGTTTTGAAGATTGAGAAGAGACTTTTGATGGGTATTAATCCCATTGTTGTCAAGTATGCTTGATTGGAATTGAATGTTCCAAGTTTTATGTGCATTAGAGGGCAAATGATTCTTGAGATTGTCACTTCAATTAAATAATTACTGAAAACTTTGAATTGCTTGCTTGTAAATGAATGCTTTAAATAAAACGTTACTTTATTATAAGTATGATTTTGTAATGTCCCCTAATAAAATGCCTTAAAATATGCCAGTTATGGATCTCAGTTCTTAGTATAGGGGTTAAGAGAAAATACCTTAGCCTCCGCTGTAGTAAAAAACCTGCAAAAATAAACTCAGAAGGTGCTACAAATTTCATTAAGGAATGATCATATAATTTATCAGTTGTTTGAATTATTATCATTTGTTGAAGTTATTGTTAATACTCAGATTATTACCAGTTATTTACTTTGTTACCAATGCTCAAAATATCATCAGTTATCTAATCTATTACTAGCAATTAGAATGGTTATTAAATTCCAATTTATCCGTCAGCACTTACAATTTCAGAGAACTAGTAATTTTCAGATTATTTCCAGTTTTATCTTCAAGTGACATGGGCCACTGAATATCAGTGATTGTTCTAATATATATGTATATATAAAGGTTATTATTATTATTATTATTATTATTGTAAGAACTTATTGTTGGAGAAGTATTGGACCAATAATATACAAAGATTAATACGAGGGTTGCAGTATATGCAAGTGCTAAACAAAAAAATATACCAGAAAAAGGGTGGAAGCTTGGATGTGATTATCATGTGCACAGACCAGATTACAATCGCCTATAGTTTCCTCCATGTTCTATATTAATATTACTATCAAATTCTCTTCATGTATGCCTTTTGGCAAGAGACACACCCTTTCACCATTAGCACCCTTTGAAAGAGTGTACCTCTTCATTCTTTTTGCCCTTTGAAAGGGACACAACCTTTCATAATTAGATCTGCACTTCTTATTTAAATAAGATATGCACCTCTCATTCCCCAATTATCCCCCTTTAAAATGAGGTTCTCTTCTCCCTTTTATATCTCATGTTTTGAGGGAGTCACTCCTTTTCATTTTATGTCTTTTGATCATTCATTAACTTAATATTAAATTTTAATTATATTTAGTTTATATTTTAATTTAAATGTTATTTTTTAAATCTTTTGTATTTTAATTTTATTATTATTATATTATTGAATCCTATTTCAAAGTGGGGACATTACAGATTTCTTAATTGAGATTACTCTGAAAAACACCTGATTAAATTATCTTCATACAATAGTAGACTAGTGCATTCACCCCTGACATAATGTTGCAGTTAGTCTCATTGAATTTAACTTTTCTTTGAAAGACCAATAAGATAGAATGAAGCTTGACATCTAATCCTTCAAAATGATAATCAAACTGAAACTTAACCCAAACTATAATAACATAGGATAGCACATTGAAACAATCTAAATGAATAGATTTATCACAAAGAACTAATCAAACAATCAAAAAGATAAATACCATCAGAGATGAAAAACACTTGATATTTGTATTGAAATAAACATAAGATAATCAACTGATTACATATAGCACAATGTCTTTTCACCGGTTTGGCATTTCTAGAAAATAAACCCTGAGAGTATTGTATATAATTGCATCTTCGAATCTATCTCTCATCTGATCAAAAGATCCTCTATATATATAGATGAGGATTCAGTTTCAAAATGGAAGGGCATACCCCTTCATTCAGAATTATACTAACTAATAGCTTAACTAAAAAAACCCAACTAACTGACCCTAACACAACTACCAACATAACAAACATATTACATAAGACTTTAAAAGACAACAATTTGAAACATTCGGAACAAGAGCTAATTGCCAAGCACTTCACCACAATTCTTAATATGCTCCAAATAATTTTCTGACTTATAGGTATCCGCATCATAAATCACGTCCCTGGCCATGATCTCCAATGTGACAAACCGCTCCATCTATGCAGTGGTTTCCTTTAACTCTATTCCATTTGTTCGGGCAACATCAAGGGCAACACTGAGGAGACTTTGAAATTCAACAATCCATTTATCCTTATCCTTAATTTCACCTTTTTGGTCAACTAACATAGGAATACCATGTTGGATTACATCTTTACACTCATCATATTCTTTTTGTAATTCTACATCGAATTTATCATGCTTTGCAAGTAGCCTTTCAATTTTCTCAATTTCTTTGGCATCTGCTCCATCCAAATTCTTCTCATGCAACTTGACCCTCAGTCTATTTTTGATCCTGTTATGTGATACTGCATTGTCCACATTTTTCTGAAACACAACCCAAAAGTCTTCCAAGTGACCCTGCAACTTTTCAAATCTTTTATTCAATAAGAAAGAAGCAGTATCAATTCTTACACTTTGCATATGTTTGAGAATTATTTGATTTTCCTGCTACAATTCCTCACATTTCTTCTTCCATTTTGAATTTTCAGGAGAAAGCAACATGGATTCAGATTGTCCACTTCTTCTGATGGCCTCCTCATACATAGATTTGTACTGATTCCTTTCCCTTACCACTCTACCCGTCTGTGCCCTATTGAATTTGGAAATATCTACTCCTATATCTGTTGAGACAATAGGATCAATTTCTCCCACCTTTAATTTCATCACGTGTCCAAAAGCCCTATCCACATCAATGTTTGTTGGTCTCTTGTTTGGTGGATATAGTTCCCATAACATTAGTTCTTCCTCATCTAGATCAAACCTTGATCCAATAAAAATGTCATTAACTCCCTGAATATCCAATTTGAATTCCTTATTATCAGAGTGCAATAAAAAATAAAAAATAAAAGAGGCACTCAGGTCCCATCCTGGAATAAGAATTACTCCGGCCTCTACCAGTAATTGTCTCCCTCTCTGTGGAGTCATTTTTACCAATTCTACTTCTATATCCTCTTTTACTTTCTTCAATAATTCTGCCTCATTTTTAGGTGTCACATTTGTGATAGACTCCCTCAACCTTTTGCCTTTGAAATTATAAAGAAAAGACTTAAATTCTTTGGATTTAACAAATACATCATCTGCCACAAAAGCAACATGTCCATCCAATCTTGCATCTTTATAAATTTTCATTTTAGTTACAATTTGATCATCTTCATTGAACTCTTCTTCCACATCTTTTGCCTGTGACCTAGAAATGGCTTCAGTGTCTTCTGGTTCATTTTCTAACATTTCTTCTTCTGAATCCATCTCCATTAACCTCTGTCTTTTCTCCTCCAATTGTTTGTTTAGGTTATCAATCCCTTCTTGATCCTCTGCATCTTCCATGTTCCTAAATATATCTTCCGCTTCCAAACTCACATGCAAATAATCACCTAGATTTTTCCTTTTTCTTCCAGCAGTGGATATATCCTTCCGGATCATAATTCTTTCTTGCAAAATGTTTGAATAAATTAAATTCTTCCATTAATTTCTTGTCAATTACATAATAGGCTTTTGTGGAAACAATTGTGAAATCTCCAAAGCTTAGAGTACCTGGCAAGAAAGCCTGCTTACACAGATCCCCAAAGTTTTTAACATTTGAGACACTCAATTGTCTGATAATCTCCAAGTATGCTATTCGGTTGGGAACACATTTTGGCAACATATAGGGAGTTCCTTCAAACTCGTATATCCTGAAACATGTGAAGCCCTTATGGACATACCAATCTCCCCAGTTATGATTCACTATCTTTCTATCATCAAGATATTTAGGTCTTAAAAATATTTTAATATCATCTGAGATTGATCCATCACAAGGAAATCCACACATTCGATAAATTGGCTTTACTATCCATTCCTCAAATTTGATATAATTTGATGTTGTGTAATGAGAATACCAAATAGAAGTCCATAATTGAAAAGGTTTCTCCTCCCCTTGCCTATTTCTAACGTTAAGCCTCAATTCCTCAAGCCACATACCCCTAAAACATCCATAGAATAAGATTAAATGCATCAATAATGAGTAAAACTTAAAATTAGGGTAATTATTATCCCTAGGGTTCAAAAAACCCTCATGCAATCTCTCCACCAAATATGACGCATAATCAAACGGTCTGGGTTCATACATTTGAATGTCTGAAGCTAAAACTAATGGCCCAATATTCATGAGGTCTGGAACCTCAACGCCTCCTAACTTCCCACAAGACATATAGGTGTACTGAAGGTAATGTCTGAACAAATCAATGTTAAATGGTGGCCCGTCCTGTTTTGTAAGTTCTCCCGCTTCTTTATGGACAACTAGTTTCCACCCAAGGTATGTAGTGTCCATTCTTTGATATTCCTCTTCCAATTCCCCAAAAGATAGAGGTTTATCAAAACCAGAATCTAGGTTGAACACTTCATTTATAGTGTTCACTAAAAACCTTATGAAGGCTTCTCCATTTGGAGGCTGAATGTATCTACTCGCAAAATTATAATTTCTCACTAGAATCTCTAAAACTTTCAAATTTACAAAAACATTAGGGACAATTAGCTTACCTAGATTTGTAACCTAGGGGTTGCAGAGCGACACCTCCCTATTTCTCCTCAAGTAATGGAATAAAAATAATTCATAGCCCCTTACCCTAGTCCAAACATCCCCAAAATCCTTGTATCTATCTTCCAATTGATCTCGACCAGGTAGGTGTTGTTTCTATCTTCTAGACTTAGGGTCAGGTGCTTGCATTTGATCAATCATATCCTGGTTCAATTTTCTAACTGGGGCATCTTCTCCTGTTTTGGATTTCTTGGCTTCTGACTCCGAACTCTTGGCTGATATCTTTTTCCCTGTAGAACTAGATGCCTCCATTTCTACAACTCTAATTTCTCACTCTACCCTTTACGAATTAGAAGTCTCTATTCTACCAATTTCCTTCAATGTGTGAGATTTATGTCATACAACTTCAATTATATAACAAATGTATTCAATGCCAAACTCGCAATGATTAGCATCCCATAAATTGGTTTCTTGTGAACTCGATGCAGGCACTTAATAAGAGTCATCTGCTTCAGTTTTGAAATTTGATTTGACAACGGCTCATAGGCACAGGTCTCCCCGATGTAATTTTATTTTGGCGCCATCTACATAACTCTCTCTCTTTCTTCGATACATTGAGATTACTTGTTGATCTGATGATTTTCATAGCCTCCTGATTTCTTCTTACTCATCGTGATAACATAAGTCGATGACCTCTCTTCCTGCTGATCAGTGCGAGTTATCCCGCTAGTCTCATCTAACATCGGGATAGCCTAAAATGTGTTTAGGCGATGGGCATAATTTCCCCGATGTCTTTTCCCTTGGTTTAGTTCCTCCCGATATGTTATGTCTCCTCAACATAAGCTTTGCCAACATTCTCATCAGGAACAGTCTTACTGATAGCCTCATTGGCTATCAGCAAGACAATATTTCTCCATTGCTGCTTGTGTGTGTTTTTGCCGATGGACTTCATTGGTGTATTCTATCCTGATCACATGCTTCTACTTGTCTTAAGTGTTACCATCGGGTTGACTTTTTCTAATAGTGTAGATTTCATTTTTTTTGTAACTTTTTCTTTTCCTTATGAAGACAAATGTTTATAAACTTCTTAATGGGTTCAATATAAACTGAACAAATCCTCTAACACAAAAATGGACTCCACTATTCCTAGTTATTCTTTAAGATACTTTTGAAGCATACATTTTGGCAAAATTTGTCAAAGTGAAAGCTCATCCATATCTACCATTTGATAACAACACATGTTTTTGCTTCAAAGGAATCTTGAAAACCATTTGATAAGTAGCCACAATCACATTTGCATTTTTTATCACTCCAAGAAATGTCTGATAAGATTTCTATCCTCCAATCTGCACCTTGAGAGGATCTTTGTCGACCTTGTCTCATCTTAGTGCCACCTTCAAGCTACCCAACTGATGGTTGATTTACAGGAGCCAAATAAAAAATGGATGGGAGTTGGTCACCTTCAAGCTCCTTTAAATGTAGCTACTCTTGACTTATTGCTTGGCCTATTTTGCAAACTCTAGAGAATCCTAGTGATGAGGAGAGGCTATAGGATCCCTCAAATCTTTGTGAACCTTCCTGACCTTATCACTACTTTGATCTTATCAAAGTGCTTTAGAATTGTTGTAATATAGCTACTGCTCTTGTGATCTGTCAATGCCTGTTGTTCATGATGTTAGTGTGTAAGACTAGAAGACTTATAATCACAACAACTGAGAAACATTGTAGGTAGCATGGTCACATTGAAGGGGGGCATGATTATCGTCCATTGGTAAGTTGTTCATTATATAGTTTCAACAATTTTTTTTGATAAGTAATGGGTCAAAGCCGATGAGGTGTACATACCTTACTCCCTTTGGGATTTGAACTTTTGACCTCTCTTTTAAGAACACAAGTTCTCTACCACTAGGCCAACTTAGGTTGTACATCATTTTAACGATTTATATACATAAGAAATCACTTGATGATGGGATTATGATCATGGTTTATTTATGTCTATCATTTTTATATAGGTGGAGCGCCCTAGGGAACATGATATGGACTGCCACAACCCAGATAATGTGTTTTTCCAAGTGGAGGAACATGGAGGTGTGAATATCGACGATGAAGATAATGTTCCTATGGAAGAAGATGATCATGCACTAGAAAATATAATTGAAGATATTGGTATAAATACATTGATCCACGACACATTTAGTGCTAGCGCAACTGATCATGATGATCAAGATGACTTTGATGTTGTTCATGATGTACCTCTACTTGAGAAGGCATACAAGCCCCTTAATGAATTCTCCCAAACAACTCTTCTCTCCACTGTATTGTTGTTGGTGAACTTGAAGGTTATGAAAAATTTATCCAACATAACAATCTCACGTATGTTAAGGTATGTCATTTATGTCATCTTTTTTCATCTATTTTTGTTGTTATTTCATTATAGTTAATAAAGGGTGAAACATGCACCATTAAGATTCTTTATATTAACAAATTATATTTTTGGTTGTATATTGATTGGTGATTTTTTATTACCACCATCAAATATTCTACCTCGCTCATATCGAGAATTATTTTCCATTATGAAAGATATTGGAATGGAGTATCAAGCAATAGATGCATGTCCCAATGATCATATTATATATCATAAATAACATGAATTTGCAACAGAATGCCCTGAATGTCATATGAGTAGATATCGAGTAGATCAAATAACAAAAAAGGTGCCTCACAAGGTTGTTTGTTATATTCCCATTATTCCATGTTTGCAATGATTATTTAGGTGTGAAAGCTTGGTGCAATTTATGGATTACCATGCACACAATAGAAGTCGAGATGACATTATTCGAATGCCTATAGATGGTTCTTCATTTATGGACATAGACGGAAAGTGGCCACACTTTAAAGAAGAACCTCATAATCTCAGGCTTTCATTGGTAGCGGATGGTGTCAATCTATTTGGAGAGCTGAGATTTACTTACTTGGTGTGGCTTGTTTTTGTTATCAACAATAATATTCCTCCATGGTTGTCAGTAAAGAGGGAGCATATAATGTTGGCAATGATTGTTCCAAGTATTTTTTCATTTATTAATCATCCACATTAAATTATAAATATTGCAGCAAAATGGTCATAATAATTATGTAATATTTTTGTTCATTCAACTAGGTAAGTACCAAGTTAAAGATATGAATGTATATGTTGAGCCTCTTATCGATGAGTTGCTGGAGTTATGGAATGGTGTCACTATGTATGACACCTCTAGACCAATAGGAAAAAGACAATTTCAATTCCATGCAATGCTTGTATGGACAATTCATGATGCCCCAGAGCTAACACATTTTTCTGGTATGTTATAGTGATCAACTTGCGCATAGTTATAAATAAAAAAATTATCATATTTTATCCAATTATACATGATCTTGTAGGTCTTCAAATAAAGGGAAAATTTTCATGTCCAGTTTGTGGTCCAAAGATGAAATCTCATTATTCAAAAAGTTTAGGAAAACAGGTGTTTGATGAGTATAGACACTTCCTCCACAAAAATCATAAGTATCGAAATAGTGAAAAATATCTTTTCAATGGGAAAGAAGAGACTACATCAAAGCCACAAATAATGACACCTCACCTATGGAAGTTGGAATATAATAGAATTAATCATCAAGGTAATGTCATCCCATCTAATGGTTTATGTTTGGAATTTATATTTTTATATTGTGTTTTGTTTACTGATGATGTAATTGATGATGATCGTCGTTGTTAAATTTTTTAACATATTATATGCCTTGTAAAGGTCGTCAAGGCATTAATGACCACCTTCCAAAGGGACTAAAGAGTTATCCTAAACAATTTAGAAGGTTTCCCTACTATGAGAAACTAAAAATTGTGTATTTGTTTGATACTATGCATATTGGAAAGAATATAACAGAGACATTATGGAAAATATTGGATGGAAGGCGTGACAAAGAAAAAATTGTCAAAATTGGTAGTGACATTCAACATTCCAATCATGCAATGAAAAATGTCATTCAATCAAATAGCGATGGAGACCAAATTAATATAAGTGCCATTCCTTGGTTAATAACAAAGCAACAAAGCAATGCTATAAAAGAAGTCGTAAGAAAAATTCAATTCCCCACAAGATTTGCTACAAACATAAACAATCTCATAACAAAGAAAAGTGAATTTGGGCCAGGGATGAAAACACATGATTGGTATACCTTCATTAAGGTAATTCATGTTCTTGTGTATTTACTATATATTTGTATACTACATGTACTTTTCATTGTATTATGTTAGAAAACAATGAAAAAGATCATTTTATAATTGTTGTAATACGTTCTACCTCTATCTCTCCCAGAACACTTTGACAACAATGTCAAGCAAGTTATATATGATCTTGAAAAATACATGAGGTAAGTAGTGATCTTTTTTCAATTTATAGTGATATTACTTGTTATGTAATATATTGTATGTTATTTTGTAAAGTCTCGTTAATATATTTGCATCTTGAATCTCTTGTAGGTGGTTGTCATCTAAAGAAATCCATAAAGAAGATATAAACTATTGGAAGAGAAAAATTCCTCATCTAATGTGTGAAATGCAAAAGTGTCTACCTTCAACTTTTTTCAATGCACAAGAACAATACCTCATACACCAAGTTGAGGAGATTGAATTGTGTGGACCTGTACACACAAGGTCAATGTGGATGGTTGAGAGGCACTTGAAATTTTTAAAGTCTTTGGTTTGACAAAGAGCACATCCCGAGGGTTCTATGATGGAGGGATATATGATATACCGAACTATGTTGTACATTACCGAATACCTTCCTAAGTTCGCGACAAAGATCCATGTATATCATATTTGGGATCCCAACTCCATTAACAAATTTGAAGGGGAGAACCTGATGGGGAAAGGTACAATGAGAAAAGTGAGAGGCAATTATTCGATATTGTAGTTATTTTTATATATATTGCAGTTAATTTATTCGTAATCTTCAATATACTTTAGTTGTAAATTTCTAGTTATTTTTTGTATAATTGCTTGAGAGTGGGATGCACTACATTTGTATGTTGCAAACAATGTTGATTGGATGACTGTATGGATTCAATGATGTCAACAATCTGGTTGGGCATTAACATGGGAAGGTGTGGCTTCATTGGTTAAAGAAGCTCACCGTAATGGAGATTCCAGTGTTACACAAAGAGAAATTGATTTAGCATATGGTTTAAGAGATAAACATGTATGTATAAATATATTAATAATCCATATTATTTAATTTTATTCCAATTGTAATGATGTACATATTATATATGTTTGACATTTTGTAGGTGAAACACCACAAGGCTATGTGGTGCAATGGTCATAAATTTCGCATCAAAAAGTTGGATGACACGAAGAAAACTCGTGATTATGGAATAAGTGCAGTATTTCAGGTGACTAATGTTTCATCTAGAAGCGACATACATCCCCGAGTCTCAGAAAATTGATACTATGGGATTTTGGATGATATACTTGAGTGTGACTTTAGGTCCTTCAAATTAGTTCTTTTCATCGTCCAATGGTACAGGCTACAATTGAATGAAAATGATCCCGACAAAATTGTTATTGAACATGATAATGGATTTGCAATGGTTAATACAAGGTCATTTGAGCGAGCTGGAAATGAGTCCTATGTTCTTCCAAGCCAATGTGAGTAGGTATTTTACTCAGAGGTTCCTCCTAAACTGGGTTGGTCATTTGTTGTTAGACATGATCCAAGAGGGAGGCCGATAAAGTATAATGTGATGGAAGAAGAAGATACCGAAGAAGTAGAAGATGATGTAGATGATGATCACGATCGATAGTTAGTTGATGATGTTCCCAATGGAAATGTTCATGAAGAAGAACAAGATGATGACGATGATGATGATGATGATCATGATGATGAGTTAGATGAAGAAGAAGATCAATGACATGAATGAAATGTATTGGTATGAGTTTAGAATATTATCTATTTGATATTGATTTCTTGATATAAATTTATTTCACTTATATATATGGTCACATAATTAATTCAATGTGTTTTAAATTCTAATGTCATTACATAATTTATTCATGATGTCCTAGTAGTATAACCATTCCACCCATAGGAGATGGAGACAGATAAAGTGTCGGCTAGCCCTCATTTTATTTTAGAGCATGTAGACCATGGTGAGCAAGTTGAGCATGATCTAGGTAGACAACATCAGGAACATGATGGGGCCCCACTAGGTAAAGATGACCACTGTTATTCCTGTAAATGAATTTAATTGCAATTGATGTATTGATTAATGTAACCTTCCGTGTTTCAACTCCAGAGGATTTAGAGGGTGTTCAAGATGTTGATGATGAGGCTAGACAAAATGATCAGGAAGATGATGCGGCCCCATCAGGTAAAGAGCACCCCTGTAATTTTCTTTTAATTAATGGGATACTTGTAACAATAAAATAAAACTCATGAATTTAACCCATTTCTTTGTTATTGCAAAGAACCCCCCTTTGCATATGCATCCTCATCATGAGTACATGACTATGCATACATTAAATAGATCACGAGCACAAGGCAAAATAACTGAAGAGGGGACAAATGATGACAACGATGGTCCAATTAGTCTTTACCTCCAAGCTTCAAAAAGAAATTAAAAAAAAATGATTGTAATCTTATTATATGCTAACAACTGGATTTTATGTGTTAATGAATTTAATTATGTGTTAATAAATGTTAATAAATGATATGTGTTAATGAATGTTGATGAATGTTACTTGTTAATGAATGTTGATGAATGTTACATGATAATGAATGAATGTTATGTTTCATTAATATATGAAAGAATGTTAGACGTTAACAAGGAATTTAAAGTAATATTGGGGGGGGGGAGGAGCCAAATGAACTTCCACCTTCGCGTGGCTAGCCCTGTTAAGTAGAGAATATTAAACTATTCTTGAAACAAAGAGAAGCTCAATAAAGTAACACACTTTTCAATATTTCATTATGCTCCACTGTTAATCTTATCGATGCTAAGCATCTTGTTTGTAGGTTACATATTCAATGTTGCAGGCTGTGAACATGCTTCTATGAGACAATTCCCCATTACAAGTGAATGCATGCCTCATTGGTTTTTTGAGTTTATTTTGTTCTAGAATAGACATACTTTCTCTGTTCATTCTGATGTCATGGAAATGGGGACAAGGCAACAACAAAGTTCAATGTTAATAAGTTAGTTTCAACCATAAAAACAAAACAAAGAACTAAAAACCATTCCAAACATATCAAGAGAGATTTCAAAAAGCATGAAAGAAGTTTAACAAAATAAAAGAAAGGAGAAGAGCCTCCCTAAGATGCTTCCATGATGCCTTTTGATGCTTCTCCCTTGTTTCTCTCCTCTCCAAGTCCCAAATGAGTGTAGCTCTCAGCTTTTAGCACTAGCCATGGATGCCATATGGAGATTCAAGATGGTTGAATATGATAAGCAAATACTATGCAAGAGTAGATAGTGATGCTATGAAAAAGCTCTATGCTAATGCCAGTATAACAACAATACTCTAAAATGCTTCTTTTTGCTTGAGGAGAAGGGTTCTATTTATAGAAGAAATGGGGAAATGAAGGGTTAAGATTGAATGGTTTAATCAAGGGCCAAGTTTGAAAGTTGGGGATCCATGTGCACAATTGGCACCAATAAAATGGTGACAAGTGTCAACATAGGATTGGGTTGAGAGAAGAGGTTGGAGGCATTAAAGGCCTGAGAAGACCTCATGGTTATCTAGAAGGTAAGGGTCAAGTCTAAATTAAGATTACCCATTGGATTAAGAGTTAATCCAAGGATAAACCTTTGTGCAAATGATTAAGAGATAATCATGGTCAAAGCATTAAAGGCTTGATGAGACCTTTGGGTTGGGTAGAGGTTGAGTCAAAACAAATGTTTTAACCATGTGGGAGGGTTTGAGGTAACCATTAATGGTTATTGGAGACTTTGGGGATTAAGTGGTTGAAGGTTGAAAGCCTTCAATGGTTATCAAAGACTTTGAGGGTTAATTTGTTGAACACACAAAGCATTAATTGCTTTTCAAAGACTTTGGAGTCTTTGAGAAGTGACTCCAATTTGCTTAGGAATGTGACAATATTTAGGGGATGGATTAGGCTAATTAGGAAGGGTTTAGAAGAATCTAGAAGGGGTTTAGGCATACAAGTGGATTTTGTAGGAAAATGTAAGTGGGAGAAATTTTGGTATTTTCAATTAAAATAAAATCATTTATTTCAATTAAATGGTGTAATTTGCATTTGGATAAATATTCAAATAAATATTAATTTATTTAAATGAGAAAAATGAAGATAAAGCATTAAAATGCTTGAAGACTTTGAGGGAAACCATTAAAGGCTTGAAGACTTTAAGGAAAACCATTAAAGTCTTAAGAAGATTATAGAAGGAAGCCATCAAGTTTGAAGACTTTAAAGCCATCAAGTTTGAATACTTTAAGGGAAACCATTAAAGGTTTCAAGTGGGTGAGGATAAATAGGATTTTAAATAAATAATTTATTTAAAATAGTTGTGCAACTTGCTTTTGTAGGAAAATACAAGTGGGTGGAGGATAAAGGTGATTTAAATAAATTATTTATTTAAAATAATTGTGCAACTTGTATTTGTAGGAAAATGCAAGTGGGTGGAGGATAAAGGTGATTTTAAATAAATGATTTATTTATTTAAATGTGAGAGGTGGGATTTTGGGGTTTTAAATAAATATTAATTTATTTAAATGTGAGAGAAGATTTAATTAAATAAATATGATTTATTTATTTAATTAATGGTCTGAATTTGGTTAAGTGAATTAAATCAAATAAATTGAATAATTTATTTAATTAATAGGAGAATAGGGTTAAGATGAATTAATTAAATATTAATTTAATTAATTATTAATTGATGGTTAAATAATCAAATAAATACTAAGTATTCATTTAATTAAGTGGACAGATTTATGTGACTACACATTCCTTAACATTTGTTCATTTTGTTTTAGAATAGACACACTGCCTCATTTTGTTCATTCATTATTCATTTTGAGTTTATTTTGGGTCGAATTTGAAGAAAGAGCATGCATAAAAGGAGGTGGAACTACTGGAAACTGATTATTAAACTAAGTTATTGATTCATCACTAAAACCCTTGGATCCTGATTTTGATTCTGTCTGGGTCCTGGTCCGAGCCTGATTCCCATTGGATTCCTCCAAGGTCCTTCTTAAGTGGTTGGGTCCTAAGTGATTATTCATCATCTGCTGTGCCTAATTTTGGGGCAAATTAATAAATTAGTCTTGGCTGCAAAGTTTACAATTTAAATTGCTATCTCATATACACTACAACCTTTTGTAAGGGGTGTGATCTGACCCAAACTATTATTCAAATTGCACTTGTCATAAATACATAGTCTGTCATCATTGGTGCAATATGATCTTTATTTCTATTTTTGTTGATTTATTCATACTGTCATAAGGATGTGAAAGTGCTATTAATGATTTCTTATTGGTCAACTGGTTATCATATTGATTAGTAATCAACTCTGAGATCTTCCAATAGTTATAGTGGTATTATTTATCACTAGATTTTTTCGTCCTACTATCTTGATGACTAGATCTAGCATTGTCAATTATTTTCTGAGGGTTTCAAGACCTAATTGAGCATCATTAATCAAATCAGTTTCTGCATCTATGCAATTCACTATATGAGTGTTTACTTTTATTTCATTTCAGTCTGTCATAAACTAAATAAATTCAAGATTACATTTTCTCTTAGCTTCTTTTATATCATTGGAGTAGATTTTATGTCATATATATATATATATCTCTGTGTGTGTGTACGGATGTACTCGTACCCATACCCACATATTTTTTTTTGTCGATTCCATGAATCTGTACCTGATTTCGTATCCGCATGTGTACTTGAATCGACAAATTAGCTGTGAAATTATCTAAAATCCATCTTGTCTCATGTATGACCTATGAGGGGCTTCTAATTGACATAGAACTGATAAAATTGACCTCAAAACTCCACCTTTTCAGGCCTCAAACTGATGAACTTAGAAATCCACATTTTCTCTAAAAACTAATGCCTGAACTGATGAATGATACTAAGAACTTGCATTCTAACTTGAAGTTCACTTAACTAAAACTCCCACCCTTTAGTCATTTCCATGTGCATGTTTATGGTAGTCCAATCTACTAAAAAATACTATCATGACTGCACTTTCATTTCTCATAGAAGGTGATCATATCTCCATGTTGCATTGTCTAATCTCAAACTTACTATCATGTGCCTCTGTATTTAGAAATTGATTTCTATCACAATCCTTATTATTCACTCCTCATTACTGGTCTGCAACACTGTATCACCATTGTCTAGAGCCTCTGTGCATTCCTTATGACTATTACATCTTTGAATGCCTTTGAGTTCTTTTTTTTCTTTGATAGACTTGATCTTCTTATCTCTCTATGACTATACTTTGTCTTTGATTTTCTTTGTGACAAGGTTTTTTATGGACTACAATTGGCATTGATGGAATCTCCTTGTATTGCCCTTAAGTTTGGGGCCTTGAAATGGAGTGTACGCCTTATGATGGCACTATCTACTTTGTGTTCTAGAATATTCTCATGTCTCCAAATATTATTTCTTTTATGACTAGATATATCTTTGTAAGTGCCTTATTTGTTAACCATTATCTCCTTGAGCTGTGTATGCCTAAGACTGAAATATTATTCTTGATAGTCTTGCTGCTCACTATTTTGTAGATTTTTCCTTAGGCATGTGCACTATCACATGTTGCCCTTTAAACAAGGTCTAAGACTATACCTAACCCTACACTATTATCCATGACTGCATACTAAGTTCTAGGTCTCTATCTTTATAATATCCTCATTTTATATTATTTTTAAACAACAATATGACTATCTATATGACTATTTATGAATGCTTTATGTACTGGCTGCAAGACATTTTTGGCATTTACTATTATGATTCCTTATGATAAGTCATGCATTCTTGTAGCTATTTCATCTTTATCTTCCTGATAATGAAGTACCTACTATGCGTAATCCTTTGTAAGCTCACTAATATTAATGTTGTTGATATTAATCCTTTGTAATTGGCAAAAGTCAACCCGATGGTAACACTGACAAGTAGAAGCATGTGATCGGGATTGCATACACCATTTAAGTCCATCACCAGAACACACACTAGCGGCAATGGAGAAATATTGTCTTGTGGATAGCTGATGAGGCTATCGGTACGACTTATCCTGATGGACACTGGCAAAAAGTAAAATGCATAGGCAAAGGTTACAATGATAAAGGGTCATCGGTGTAGACAAAAGTAGTCGGGATTTTTTTCTTTTTTGAATGTTGAGGAAGGTCGGAATTTCGGTGAACACCACAAGACAACCGACAATGTTGCCATACCTACAACAAAAAAAACATCGCAGGATGCATCCTTGTCCGTCGTCTTCATCGTCGAAATTCTGATATCTCCTTGAAGATGGTCCATTGGCAGAACACACACTAGCGGCAATAGAGAAATCATGTCTTGCTGATAGCCGATGAAGCTATCGGTAAGACTTATCCCAATGGAAAATAGCAAAAGTAAAATGCATCGGCAAAGGTTATGACGTTAAAGGGTCATCAACAAAGGTTATGATGATAAAGGATGCAACGAAGTCAGAATTTTGATGTCTCCTCGTCAAACAAACATGTTGCCTAGCGGCAATGGAGAAATCTTGTCTTCTTGATAGCCGATGAGGCTATCTATAAGACTTATCCCGATGGAAACTGCCAAAGTAAAATACATTGGCAAAGGTTACGATGAGAAATAAAGGGTCATCGACAAAGATTACGGTGATAAAGGATGCAACGAGGTCGGAGGTCGGAATTTTGATGTCTCCTCATAAAAAAAACACGCCGCTGGTGCATAGAAATTTTTGACGTGGTGTCATCTAAATTTCGATGTGAATCCCATCATCGAAATCACCGATGAAAAATAGTGACGAACAAATACATTAGAATTTTGACATTTAGTTGTCTAAGTTCCGACAAATGATCGTTGAAAAAATTCTCCAAATGTACTAGTGTGGTAGCATGACAATCTCAGACACCAATCATCGATAAGCATCTCTGTTGATATTAGCAGCCCGGAGTGAATCCATGTCCACAAATTCTAACACTTACCTTCTTCTTCATTTGACCGGTTCTCCTCTCAACTAGTTTGTCAAAGTGAAAAACTCATCACTCCTTACTCTTCCTCTTCCTATTCCGGTAGCTCATCACACTTTCCCTTGCTGATCTGGTGCACATCACCGATTTCACATGCTGGAGGCTTCCTCATATTCCACTTTGGTCTTCCGGTATAAGAATTCAACCACCTACCTTATATTTATTGACTGATCTATCCCAAAGATTTATAATGCATTCTATGTATGTTGGGAGATAAGCTAAGTATTACCACTTACTAGTGGAAGTAGATCCTTATCATTTGTTGGCCAATAACTGGTGGGAACCGGTTTGTCATTATATTGTGCACTCTGCTTCCGGTATTGCACCAATATGACTTCCCCATTTAAGGAGACACAACTTTAACTTGACATATAACTCGATAGACTTCCCATATGTCTTCCTTACTATTTTGAGGCAACACACTTTCTATCATTCTTCTCTTCATTCAGTGACAACATCTTTATCCTGTGGGAGTCCTATTCTATGACATCAAATAAACAATATACCGGTTGTCTTTCCTTCTTCATTAGCACAACCTTTCTTTCTTACTGATCACAATGCTTACCGGTTGGCAACAACATACTTCCAACACATCACTCACCGATAGACATACCATAATGCCAACTGTCTCCAATGCCTATTCACCGGTCAACATCCCAACAATCCATATCGGTCGACATCCCATATTTATTGGTGATAAGCTATATTGGTAACATGCTATACCAGTTGACATCAATGACACCATTACCGATCGACATTAATGACAACACAATGCCAACAATCTCCCCCTTTGGCATTGATGTCAACACATGTATTATCCGATATACTACTGGTTTTCTCTCCCCCTTTGACAATAATGGTAAAGGGTACTGATAGAAATTTCTACCGGTTGCTTCTCCCCCTTTGACCATTATACTCTGCATCCTCTTATCCAACAACACTTGACATAGAGGGCTTATACACCATCTGACACCAATTGTATATGCCAATTTGATACCAATTGTTGAAAAGTGTGTCAGTGAATTTCACTTACCTGCCAGTTAAACTGCATGTTCTCCCCTTTGATATGCAGAAAGTTATTCTGACACCATTTTGCTGATACCAATTGTTGATGCTGACACTGATACCAATTTGATATCACATGAATATCCCCCCTATGCAGGTAAATCTTTCTCTTTGGCTAGAATATGGTTCAAAAATCAAGGGATGTAAAGCTGTGAACTCCCCTTGAACCATAGATCTCAGGTCTTCCTTTACTATAAGGTTCTAAACCTGGGCTCCTATTTGCACCTTGTACTGGTAAAGATGAGAATATATGCTTTACATATGATCTTCTACTTCCATGATATCCATCACAACTTGTGACATGATCTCACTTGACCATAATGCCAAGCAACATCATCATCATGTCAACTATCAAACCGGTTAAATCAAAATGATGCATGCATATAAGGTTGACTACTAGACCAACACATTGTCATTCAGGTCTTCTCCAATATCACTTGAGACATAATATCCTCAATCCAAGCCACAAGAGTAACTACAATGATCCCGTATCACATTGACTCACATAATCTACAATACCAGTTAATATCCACACCGGTAACATACTATACATGCCGGTTTACTATACTAGACCAATATCTCTACCGAAACACTTTGCCCATCAACCTCTATCTTATTGTGTCAAGTGCCTCTGATCACAACTGCAATTTGAACCCTCCATTGACACATACAACAATAATCCATCTCTCATATGTAGATGTGTAGCTAAGGCAACAACTACACACACTATCATCTCATCTTCTTCCTTTATGCCGACAACAACTTGTCCTTCCATTTGTCCTTTTCAACTATGTGGGTGAATGATGTGATCAATATGCAACCCCCCCTGATTCTTGCAAATCCTTCAAGTCTTAGGAGATATCACCTGTGCATTGGATTCATAGTGTTGGTCCATGGTTCTACTCTCTTTCTTATTCCTCCATACCTGATTGATCTCCCTTTTCTCATTTGCAGTCTTTGGAGCAGTGCTGACTTCCTTTTGCTGATTGGTCCTTGCTCCAAAAGCATTGTTGTAGTAGCAGACTATGTTCATGCCAAACAACTGATTTAAGGACCTTCTATCAAACCGGTTTTATCTTCTTATCCAAACCATGTCATTGTGACCAATAGATGGAACAAAAGAGTTTCTTGACATTCTAAGAGCTCTTCTGATTTTGTTCCATGCAAAACTTTGTCTTTCATACATTCTATTATCTCTTCCATGCTGACCATAGTTTCTATACCTAGCAATTTTGTTGGAAGAGAAGGTGGAAGGGCTACCAAATGTTTGAACATTCTTCTTCCTACACTCACGACTTCTATGGCCAAAACCATTACATCTTTGACAAACTGAATTGCTATTCCTAGGAAAAACATTTTGTCTATTCCTAGACCTTATTTTGCATTTATCTACTCTATGGCCATATCATTTACATGAAAATCAGTAACCGGAGAATGAGGGATTATCACTTACAAACTAATTCTGTGAAACATGTGGTGATCTTGTAGATTTGACTTCTCTATTTCTACTCCTCTGGGGATTGTTCTTGGGAACAATGACATCTCTTTATCTTCCATCGATAGGAGGTCTACGAGGCTGTTTTCTCACGTTCTTATTTCTAATGGAGCTGTCTTCTCTCAGCCTCCCTTTCCCTTTTGGATCAATATTATTCCTCCTTGTAGCACCAGTTTTTATTCTCATGTCTTCACCGGTTGTAGTTAGGTCAATCTTCTTCCTAGGACCATTTTTGACAGTGAAGGTCTATCCTTTGTTATACCCACTTGAGGAGACAAATTGAATCTCTTTGTTGGAGACAACTCTACTTGTGGAGCACTCCCCAGTATCATACATACATACATACATACATACATACATACATACATACATACATACATACATGCATACATACATACATATGTATATATATGTATGTATGTATATATATGTATATGTATATATGTATATATTTGTATATATGCATATATATGTATATATGTATGTATATGTATATATGTATATATATGTATATATGTATATATGTATATATATGTATATATGTATATATGTATATATATACATATATGTGTGTGTGTGTGTGTGTGTGTGTGTGTGTGTGTGTGTGTGTGTGTGTGTCTATATATATGGTTTTGTCTTCGTTTGTATGGTTTTTAGAGGTATCTCTAGAGTAAACTTTCGTTTCCTGTTAGACAAAGTGTCAAGTTTGGCTTGAGTTTGGATGCAATGGTTGAATTCGAAAGCAGAGCATATCTACCGTGCTTCTCTCACATGGTTCTTAATGGAATTCCTTGTTTATATACGATAGTTTGGTTAGTAGCTACAATTTTAATTAAGTACTAATTTAGAACTATACATTCTGTATAATTAATTAGGAATCCCTTTTCCTTCATCATCTCAATAATAAGGGGGTGAATAGGGCCTTGTGGTTTGGCTCCTTCTTGGTATTTTAGCTTTACAAATAAGGTGTTTCAGTGACTATAAATTTGCATGTCTCCATGGTTTATATTGATGATTCACATGAGATTAGAAGTTTGTCTTTAGCATACTGGATTTTCTCTATGTTCCTTTGCTTTTATTGATTTGATATCTCTGGTATTTTATTACAAATTGTGAGATTTAGGTTTAGTAGATCTGGTTTTATCTCTTCAAAGGTTAAGTATTATTGTAGATCTGAAATGATATATGACTTAAAGTCTCACTCCTAATCTTTTGGTACTGCTTCTATGATTAAGGCTAAGAAAGTTCACAAGATTTCTTGGTGGTTGTAAGATTGTGTAGGCAAAAGACAACCCCTATGATGGTGAAGAATTTTCTCTAGTGGGGGCTCTTTGGAGGAAACCTTGTATTAGATAAAGTAGCTTCTTCGTAAATGAATCGGTTGAAGTGTTTCTTCTTTATTTGGATTTATGATACAGAGATAAGATGTTTAAGAGGAAAGGAGGATAAACTATTGCGAGACACTCTAACTAATATATTAATGTATCGGTGCGATAGGGGTTTCTGAATCATCTGGTTGGGACCATATTTTATGTATTTGGGTCTGGCTATGGGCCATAGTGATGTAAACATAGATTTTTGGTGTACACGAGCTGCAACCAAAGGTTTTCTTCCTAGTTCTTTCTTGCCAGTATGCTCGCCTGAACTGGCATTGTAAAATTTTAAATTAATAAATAAAATATTTTGGCTATGACCCATTATCTATCAAAAAAGAAAAGTATCTTGAGATCATGTTCTAATGCCACTTTTAATGAAATAACTTGCATAAGAAAAATTTCCTTATTAGGAAATATGTTTTAAATACTATATATATATATACCCTATTTATGCCTTAGATGTCACCTACGCTGACTTGGGTACTTAATTATACCACCCTGGCTGATTTGATTGCATAAATGGTTACTCGAATCATAATTTAGTTGTACATGTCCCAATATAGTTATTACGTTAAAATAATAATAACACCTTTCCCAACTTGTGGCTAACTTGTAGATTTGTGAAACACAAATGGTCAAAGGATTAGTTTTTAATTAATAAAGAAAATCCGTGACAAGATCATTATTCTACATAAGACTACCTAGCAATTTTTATATATTGTTAATTATTTACAAGTATCAATATGAGACCAATACAAGCTGTTAGAAGCACAACCATGAGGCTAATATTAGCTCCTTTTGCAAAACCACACTAGAAACCACCTATGGTAGATGAAAAGTCACAACGTAGAAATCCATTTATTTAGAAATCACCTACACACTAGAAGACAACTATGGAAGATTGATAGTCGCAACTTAGAATTTCACATTAGGTATCCATTTGGGGTTTAAACTTGGGTTTCTATAATGAGAATTTAATTCTTTAACCAATTAAGCTAAACCCCTTGGACAAGGCTGCCAACGTATTACAACATGCCAATGTTTTAAATGTCATTGATAATCTCTCATTATAAAACTATCTTGAGAACTCTTAGAAAATCAACCTAGCGATAGTTGGTATAAATGTGTTGTAGCTTTTTCTATAATAAAAGTAAATGAATTTTCTAAATGTGTTGTTTTATTTAACATTATCAAATACATTGTAAGATTGTTGGTCCAACCAATGTTTACAAAGAACCTATATATTTTTAAAATGTTACTATTGAAAGTGGTAAAATATATATATATATATATATATATATATAGAGAGAGAGAGAGAGAGAGAGAGAGAGAGAGAGAGAGAGAGAGAGATTGATTATGTAAAATATTGAAAATAATATTTGTTTAAAATCTCTACACTAAAAATATGATTTAAGCATTTTAAAATAATTAGAGATTGATAATTTAATGGATAATTCTTTTAAAAATAAAATCATACTGAAATTTTAAGTAACTTTAAATTTTAATAAAAATTAATAAATAACTTCTATTAAAAAATGATAGATAGCTTAATAATAACATATCTTAATTTAACACAAAATAATTTTAAATTTAAATCACAATTAATTAATGAAAAAAGATAATATCAAAATTAAATTAAAATTACACCTTAATCAAAAGGATGAGCGTACTAACTAATCAATCCGAGTAAAGTATCAATTAACGGTGAATAATTTTATAATTAAATAAAAATTAAAGAAGATTTAGATTATTTTAATTTTCTGAATTGAATTGTGTTGATCAACATTAGATCATGCAAACATTAATGAGAAAAATCTACACAGCTGAATCTAAAAAACTATAACTATAATGATGTTCATGATCAACCTTGCAAGCTACACGAGTTTAATTAATAAAATTGGTAAAACAAAAATTGAAATGGAGTTGTTGTAAAATAAAATAGTTTGAATGGAAATGTAAGGATTACTACGATTCCAGTCAGGTAACACTGGTTTGGTTGAAGGGGCGGGTAGGAAATCAACGTATAGAGGATAAAATGGGAAATTAGGTTGCAGCGATCAGGTGAAGTGAAGATATTGTGTTCGGCAACCAAAACCATATATCAAAATAACGTCACCCTGCAAATATTCGCCTAATCAAGCTAATTCTCTACGTTGGCCAATGGGGCTATGACGAAAGCCAAGGCGGGCATTTGGATTTGTGTATTGGAAAGCAGGTAAACTGAATATCCAACAAATTGTACCGGGCATGTTAATGAAACCTGTATATATACAGATATATGCAGATTTATACGCATTCATATTAATCACTTCATTCTTATTACTTGCATCTCACTTCATTCGTTTGCTGAAACAACTCGTAACTTGGAGACGAGAATGGCGTGGAGGACTAGCGAGCTTCTTTTACTGATGCTACTCATTGTGTGGAGTAGTTATGTGAGTGCAACTAGAAAATTATTAACAGATAGCCCAAAGATAGAAGAGGAAGGGTCTTCAAGTCCAAAGACCATCACCTTCTTTATGCACCACCTAACAGCAGGACCAAACCCAATAGCCAATTCTGGACTTGGAGTTGGTGGATTTCCTATTGGAATTCAAGGCACTGGCAATGCCATCTCTGGCCTGCCAAACCCATTTGGAAATAACAGGAACTTCAATGGCATTGGGAATGAGAATGGGAATGGGAATGGTCCTCTCCCATTAACCATTCCAAGTGGAGCCATAAACAATTCTCCTTTCTTTGGCCAGCTGCCCATCTCTTCCACCACTGGCCTCATCCCCAACGGAGGAGTACAGGGCCTCGGCTCACTCATTCCGGGCCTTGGCCTTAATGCTCCTGGCTTAGGCTTTCAGAATTCCTTTCCCAACACAAATATTATTAATGGCGTACTAAATCCTCTTGGAGTGGCCTCAGGTATCCAACTAAATAATGTGGTTGTGATTGAAGACACCTTGACAGAGGGTCCTGATCTTCACTCGTCTGCTATGCTTGGAAAGGGGAAGGGATACTATTATCATTTGCCCAGCCATGCTGAAGAGGAAGATCCCAATACAATGTTACTCGCTTTCACAGCCAAATTTGAAGGTTCTGAATACGGAGGCAGCAGCATTGAATTCTCAGGCAAAGATAACATTGCATTGGCACAGAGGGAGGTGGCAGTAGTAGGAGGGAGCGGGGTGTTCCACAATGCTCAAGGCCATGCACTCATAGAGACCATTTCTCACACAGTCGATGAAACAGTGCTCAAATTTACGGCCACTCTTACCTATGAATGAACTCATCCTCATGTTTCTCCCTCCATTACGTTTCTCCTACTCTGTTCTTCCATGTTTCTCACTTTTTGCTTATCTGCTTCTATTTAATGGCTATGTTCATTGTCAATAGCAGTACGTCCTATGTTTGTTGTAAGTTTCACTCTCCAAAACTCAGTAAAAAAATATCTTCGTTTGCTTGATGTGGGATGCATTTTGATCTCGCTTCTATTTGTTCTATGTTAAATCATATGTTTTTAAGCCAACTTAGAGAAAGTATATATTCAAAATGATTTACGAAAATCAATTGTTAATCCATTTCAGCTTATGGAAGATGAGGTTTCCTCTGAGATAGGCTGATTAAATAAATTCACAAAATTAGTATGGAGCTAGAAAATACAGTTGAGAATGGTAATTTTTTTGGTTTTTAAAAATTAATAAGAGGATAGCATTTAATTTGATAATTGAAGAATGTTTTTGAATAGATTATATTTTAGAATCTATATTAAATCAAACATAGAGAGGTCTGTCTATTAGTAAATTGAATAAGATTGAGAACAAGAAGCAAGAACATCATATAGATTCTTTATTAATTTAATTGTATCAAATTGAAATGTGTTGCGATTGATTAGTTAAGTGTTTTGAAATATTTGATTAGAAGATAAACACTTGTTTTATAGAGAGAATGCATTAGATGTCTTTTGAATACTAGCAACATAATCTCAAGTTGTATCAAATATGTATTTAATTGTATTAAAATAAAAAGACTAGTTAAAATTTAAATTTAGAAACAACAATTACACATATTTATGTGTGTATGTATATATGTATATATATACTTATCATTTATATATATATGTGTGTTTTTTCATACTTATCATTTATTAATATATACATTTATTACTATATTATTTTAAAATAAATCTTAAATAAGAATGTCTTAATAATTTTTTTTTTTTCATATTTTATAATATTGAGTCATGTAATTAGCCGATAGGCTATCTCCCGTGGCCGAAGCTATTCTGGCTCGAAAACAGACCTTTCGTACAGTTAGTCAATTGCAGCCATTTATTGCAAAAACGATGGTGTAAAACACCTGACTAATACGCATGTTAGTCAATCCGTACTGTCGTTTTGAAACCAAAATAGACGTGTCCATTCCTGTGGGGTCCCTGGCCACGCTGTACAGATTTGTTTTGCTGTTGTCGGAAAATACTGCATCATTTTGGTTGTCTTCCGGAAAACGAATGCTCTGGTTGACAGGTATGCAAAATGTGGAAGCATCCACAAGGCACGTGAACTGTTTGACAAAATGCCTGACGGAAATGTGGTCTCATGGAATGCCATGATCTCACGATATGCTCGTAATGGATTCGTTGAAAAGGCTTTAGAAACTTTCAATAAAATGCAATTGGCAGGGGTAAAGCCAAATTCCACGACGTTTGCCAGCATCCTCTCTGCCTGTGCCAAAAATTGGAGCTCTGGGACGGTGTATGGACATCATCAAACCATTATTGGAGGGGGGTATGTGTTACAGGGTCAATTTGATTGCATTTTAGGAACACGAAATGTAAATGTCACTGGGGGATTAATAAGGTCACGATTACAAAACAAAGAACCAGCCAAGATTACAGTGCGAGACAAGTTTTTGGCAGCCATTTAAACGAAAATATGTAATAAAAAAAATCCAGTGAACACGACGCTAAGTACCAGGGAAGAAAGCTTCAGAAATTGTTTTTCAGGCATGAAAATCTTTGTTTTATTGTAATAAACATTTAATTATTAATGTTAATTAATTATAATATATTAATAAAAAAATAATTTACATATTTCATAATAGTATTAAATTAAATATTATTAATATTGGTTTTCATATGGAGAATCCAAAATACTGAAATTTTGAATTTTGCAATTATTATAGAAAGGTATGACTCAAAATTTTGTCCTTCAATATAAAATTGTTTTTAATGCACTTAACAACATGTCCACTAAATTTTTGACAGAAAAAAAATTCATTAATTTTGAAAAATTTATTAAGTAGTACAACAATTGAAACTTACAAAATTATAAAATTATTAAAAAATAAAGCTTGAAATTTTAAATAAGTATATTAGTTCAAGTTTTAAAACAAAATTGAAAATCATTTTCACTTCAAAATTTATAAATAAATTGTAAAAAAATATAGAAAATTCCATTCTAAAAAATAGTTTTAACTATCAAAATCATCTTAATTATTTAATGTCTATCTTATTAGTAGAAAAATATCTTCACGACTTATAATTAATAATTAAAGTCATAAAATAATGCTTAATTATACACCACCTTAATAATTAAAATAAATTTTTCTACTACACTTTTTGTATGGAAAAAAAGAAAAAAGAAAAAAGAACAATAAAATTGATTAAAATTGTAGAAAATTTGTTAACCATGAACAATTAAAGGAATCAAGTATTCCAATATAAGGTAAAATTATTTACATCTTGTCTAAAGGGTTCTAAATTGTTGAGGAAGCATTAGCCAGTTTTCACTACATATTTGGTCTTCAAACTATTAACTGGTTTACCAAACCCAAAAACCATGTGTTTCTTCCATGAATTTTTTTGGCAAGTTCTCTTTTGCCACTTACCCTAAGTTAAAGACTTTCATCAATTGTCGGCCTTACACTCTATGAAACTCTAAATGCCAATTTGGATTGAACACAACTACGAACTTTGAGATGATGTCGATTGTCTACAATCTCAAATTGATGGCCTCCAAAATACTTATGTACGGTTACTACTTAAGTACACTCATAGCTGCTCTACATCTTTGCTTGATATCAAATATTTCAATCGTAATATACTTTGACATATAGCATACAATTAGTGCTTGCACTTAGGTGAGATGCAATGGTAATTGAAAATAATGTCCAAATTCAATTAAATTATTCTTCATGATTTCTAAAATATTAATTTTATCCTACCATTTTTTAATTCTTAAATTCTTGTAATATATTATATTGTATATGATAAACAATATAGATAAATTTGGTTTCAAATACCAAATGGGTTTGATTTAAAAACGTGACTAATATTTCTTTTTGATTTTGTCTCCTTGGTAGTTGGCAAGATTGAATGTCTTCCTTGAAGTTTTTGTGCACCATCTATATGAGTAGGTGAAATCAACTTGATGTATTGGCAATTTACCTTTTCAACTTGCAATTGATTTTACCATCAACCATTTTTGTGGTGATGGTAGACACCCTCATACTATATGTTTTGGTAGCTTCTAAATCATGTCAAACCAACTTAAATGATGTTCTATCCATTCTAGCAATCCTATTTGCATTTTAGCGAAATTGCATTCGTCAGTTAGAAAATAGGTTCAATTCCTAAATAGATTAAATTGCAAACAAAGATTAGAAAAACTGCATCTCTAAAAGAATTTAAAACAAAAAATCAATCATTTAGGGCTCTAAATATTAAACTAAAACCTCAACAAATAATAAGGACATTCATAAATAATAATTGCCTTTTATATATGAATAAATTACGGTGTAGTAGCAAGCTTTGATATGACTCAGGAATTCCATAAATGTAGTTACAATATCTATTTTAGTTGGTACTGTTCTGACTAGAATTTGGATGAAATTTTTCAATTTTGTCCACATTTTCCAATCAATGTAGAAATTATTCTCAACCTTTTTGAAGATTTTGAATTTCCAAAATTATTTGACCCCTAAAATAAATCAATTTTTTTGAACCTAGTAATTATGTCCATAATGTCATGACTATCATTATAGGTTATAATCTTATGCAAAGAAAATGAATCCAAGGTTTGAAAAGGCCTTGGAAAATTGAACTCTTCTCTCCACTGTGTGGCTTGCTAAATGGAATTCACATACCTCGAGTATGCTTCCACACTTTGCAAGCAACTCATGTGGCTTGTCTATGTTTGCATATTTATTTATTTTTTAATTGCATTCAAGTGTTCTAGTGCAGTTTCAAAAGAAAAAAAATGTTGAGAAATATATCGAATTTTTTAAAAACTAGATTGTTTTCTAACCACTTCTAATGTCAATTGTCAACCTTAGTGTTATAAATTTACTACAAATGCGTGACAAAGAATGTAAACTACCAATCTTATTATTTTTTTATTTACTGTTAATTAAAAATAAATAATATCACTAATATCCCATCTTTTTTGATATGCAATCAAACATTTAACAACATTTTAACTATAACTAATATCAGTGCCAATTGCAAGAGTTCAAAGAACCAAGAGGAAAGAAACGTGTATTTATAATTATATAAACTAGCAATTGCACTTTGGTGTGCAATGGGTATGCCGAATAAGTGTGGAAGGTTAATTAGAAATAAAAATGTTCTATTTTTTGTTTACATTTGTGGAATACATGAGGTCAATTTGTAAGGCATTTACAAGATGATGTTGTTTGTGTAAAAAAGGTCTCAATAGAGAAGTGATATCTTTAAAACAACTTGTATCAACTTACATGGATCTAGACCTCATTAATGGTTACAAGAAAACTGTGGATGAATACAAGAAGCTCTGTAACAGAGTCTTGATTCTGGAAACCATTAATATTGGGGAGGGAAATACTATGGCCGATGATATTGAGGACCTGAAAAACACCATCGCCAAAGCTGAAGACATCAGAGATGCTTTCAACCCCAGGTTTGAGAAGATTGAAAAGGAGATGCTGGACAAAAAAAGCCTTGCAGACACTAGCGAAAAAACCCTCTTAGACACTGTCACCAAAGTTGATAAAATTGAGGAGTGCCTGAAGAACATCGTTGAATAGAGCCTAAGTATTTTGAAGATCTCGGCTAGCAACACCCACACCCTCATCAGCAAGATGGATGATGAAAAGGAAATCCAGGACTTAGAACTAGAAGTTGAAGGAACAAGGGAAGCTCAAGATCCCAGAACCCGCACCAGAGGCAAGAGGAAGGAAAAGAAACCGAACAAGGATCTAGAAGACCTGAAAGCTGTCGGGGCTACCTATGACGAGCTGGTTACAAAGGCGGAGGATCTGCTAAAGAAAATCACTGTGTAGCGCATTCCCTGTTTCTTTGCTATTTTTTTGTTAAGCTGTTCTTTCTGTTTGCTGGTCTTTTGGCCAGTCTTTTTGTCTGCGGACTCTTTTGTTCTGTTCTTCTCGGTGTTTTATCTCTATCTATGATGTAAAGGTTTCGGGTCCTAAAAACCTATTTTTTAATTAATCAGAACTTACATGGATCTAGACAAAACTAAAACATGTCCTATGAATTAGGAAGATAATCAATTTCCATTACTAATAGGCTTGTTATATGTTTGCAAAAGGGGAGAGAGAGGAAGAGAGAGAGAGGGGGGGGAGGGGGGTGGGGAAAGAGGGGGAGAGATATAGAGAGATAAATAGGGATAGAGAAATTGATAGAGTATTGGGAGAGAGATAGAGAGACTATGGAAGATAGAGGTGGAGAAAGATATGTATAGAAATATATAGAAAGACAAATGGAGAGAGAGAAATATGAAGCAGGTGTGGTGGGTAAGCTAAAGAGGTGCAAGAGGTCAATTAGGAAAAAAAAAGGGTCTTTTTTGTGAGATATAAGGAGATATATAGAGAGGGGTAGAGGGGGAGATAGATAGATAAAAACAAATAAATAGAAGTAGAGGTAGGAAGGAAGAGAGAGAGAGAGAGAGAGAGAGAGAGAGAGAGAGAGAGAGAGAGAGAGAGAGAGAGAGAGAGAGAGAGAGAGAGAGAGAGAGAGAGAGAGAGAGAGAGAGAGAGAGGTGGGATAGAGTGGTAGAGAGTGCAATATAAGGAGATATAGATGGAGGGGTAGAGGGAGAGAGATAAATAGAGAGACAAACAAATATAAAGTAGAGAGATAAATAGAGATGGAGAGACAAAAATAAAGATGGAGAGAGGGGGAGAGAAATAAGGGAGATAGAGAGAGGAAGAAAGAAAGAGAAAGAGAGAGATATAATAGCAAGAGAAAGGAGAGAGAGGTAGATAAATATATGGGGAGTGAGGGAGGGAGAGACATGGGGAGAAATAGAGAGAAGGAAGAGAGAGAGGGGGGAATATATAGTTAGAGAGTGATGTAGAGTTAGAGAGGGATATGAAAAGGTATAGAGAGATAGAGGTAGAGAAAGTGATAGGGAGAGAGATTGAGAGAAAGGAAGGTAGAGGTAGAGAGATATGGATGTAAAGAGATAGAGAGAGGGGCAAGAGGGAGATAGAGAGATAAATAGAGATATGGAGATATAGATCAAGAGAGATAGAATGAATAAGAGAGAGGTAGAGATAATAAGATATAGATATAGAGTTGGAGGTAGAATAGGGAGATAAAAATAGAGGGGAGAAGAGTGAGAAAGAAGCTGACAAAGACAAGTAATAGAGAGAAGTATAGAGAAAGCAAGAGAGATAGAGGGTGGGGAAATATGGAGAGGTAGACATAGGGAGGGAGAAACAAGGAGTTTGTGCATGTATATGAGTGAGAAAGAGATATGAAGAGAGATGAACTTGGAGATATATATAGAGATAGAGAGGTAGAGGGAGAGACTAGAGAGATGATAGAGATGAAATAGAGACATGGAAAGAGGGAGTAATAAAGAGAGAGATAGAGATAGGGACATAAATAGGGAGAAATATGGGAATAGAAAGGGGAGATAAAAATATAGATATGCATTAGGAAAGAAAGATGGGTGAGAGAGGAAGATATATAATATATAGTGGAAGAGATCAGAGTAAGGAAAAGGGAGAGAGAGAAATAGAGATAAAAGAAGGTGCCAATAAGAGGGAGATGGAAATATAAAAAGATAAAGATCTATAAGAAATGAGGGAGAGGTAGAGAGGGATATTAAGAGAGAGAAGGAGAGATGAAGGGATAGATGGAATGCATAAGAGATAGGTAATGAAATATAGATAGAGAGGGAGAGGGAGGTATCAAAAGGTAGCGATAGAGGGTACACTTTAGTGAGAGATAAAGAAGAAGATAGAGATAGGGAGGAAGAAATAAAAAGTGTGTGAATGAGAGAGGGATATAGATATGCGGATAGGAAGGGAGAAAAAAGTTGTGTGTGTGTGTGTGTGTGTGTGTGTGAGAGAGAGAGAGAGAGAGAGAGAGAGAGAGAGAGAGAGAGATGGAGATGGAGCTAGAGATAGAGCGAGGGGAAGGAGAGAAATAAAGAGAGGATATAGGAGAAGAGAGATATAGAAAGAGGGAGTGATGGAGAGAGAGAGAGAGGAAGAGATAGAGATAGAAAGAGAGAGAGATAGAGATTTACACATAGTGAGAAAGAGAGAAAGGGAAGAGAGATATATACAGGGAGAGGTAAGGAGATAGAGACAGAGGAGAGAGATAAAACGCAAATGAAATTTTTTACTTCTGAGCTATTATTTTTTAGATTCTTTTTCAGTAGATTAAATGTCACTTCATCCTTGTAGTTTCTATGATGAATTAGTAACTTCTTATAAATAAGATAAACCTTAAATAAAAAGAACTAACATGAAAATTTAATATCTATATATATTTATTATTTAATCATGTATCTAGTTTATATATTAAATACATACTATATAATGAGACTATTTGTTATAATTCTAACCACCTCTCTAACTCCTCTAAATTTGTATAAATCAAATCAAAATAATATCATAATTTAATATATGTTAGATTAAATTAAATAATATACATTGTATAATATAGAATAATAAATATATTATAATGCAAATTATAATAAACTAAATATATACTTAAGATTATTATTTTAAAAATAAATTTATATATATTCAATAATTTCTATTGTAGAATATAATATATAATAATAATTATAATTATTATATTATTTGAAAAATGGATTAATTATTATATTATTTGAAAAGTGAATTTAGTAATCCACTCTATATAATATAACCATGATATATAGTATTTCTAATATAATAATTTTCACTACATAAAATATAATACTTATATAACTTATATTATATCAAATATTCCACATAAAAATAATATAATTATGTTATATAATATTGAATTTGTATTATATAAAAAATATTATATACTAGTTAAATATATTTATATTTAATAAATTTTTTATTAAAATAAAATAATAATATTATTTTAGTATTTTTCTTCTTTTGGATTAGATCATGTAGATTTTGTTGCCAATAATGGCAAGAGAAGAGAACGATAGATCATATAGTTTGATTCGAAATGAAACCAAAATTTAAAATAAATTAGTTATGTTACATTTTTTTTTTCTAAAATCACCTTTAAATCTACAATAAATATATTAAACCGAAACAAAACAAATGGTTTACTTAATCAATGGAAAAATAAAGTTAAAGATAATAATATTTTAACTTAACTTGTCAAAAAAAATCTTAAATAATTATCTATTCATAATTATTTTATTAAACATATTTTGATTTAAAATGACTTCGATTTTTTATTGTTCTACCATTCTTTTATAAGTTGTACTCTATTCTTTCATATATATTTTTATCAAGGAAGGTATATAGAAAACAAAAATTCCCAAAGAATTAAATGCTATGAAGTTGTATTTTATACTTTTCTTTAGTATTTCATTCATAAAATGAATCTTAATAAGCATGATATTCTAGAATATTATTTATTTTTCTTAAAAAAAATCAGATAACTGCATTTAATAACCATTATAAATGAATTTGTATTACAAGTATTGGAAATGAATGTTTCATGTCATCCTCATTAACTTAAAAATATAATTAATTTTAAAATGTAATTTATTTTTAATCTTACTATGTTAGATAATTTTATATATACCACTCATTTTAAACTTATCACAATACACCCTTAGCTATTAAATTATATAATTACATTTCTTCTATTCTCATATTTAAAATAAATAAATAATTTTAAATATAATAATATAAAATATATTTATAATTCTATAATTGTTAATTGTAATTTACATTAAAGTATTTTAAAACTTGTGTTCTTCCATTAATCTTGATTTTGATTCCAAGTAGAATAATATCTTATTCTTTGATTCCTTAAATGGAAATTGTAAAGCATATTCTTTGATTCCTTAAATGGAAATTGTAAAGCATATTACTCCTAGTAGTCATTCTTACTCTCTCAAAGCCAATAATATAGGTTTTATCATATGCAATAAATGTTGATAAGTGATGCTGCTCTAGCATGCAGCTCCATGCAACTCCAGTTTGGACATGAAGCTATCCATTCATCACCATGCATAAGCTATTTTTAGTTAATAGTTTTTTTTGTTTATTCATACAAATAAAGCATGTACTCCAGCATGCATGAATCCTTAGGACTATTTTTAGTTTTGCTTTTTGCATGAGTTTGTTTTTAGTAAATAAAGCATGTTGTGCATGCACTTATTGTATTCTTAATTTAGGGAGTAGTTTGCTTTTTTTAGTTTGAGAGCCTTAGTAGCTTTCCATGCAAAGCTAGGAATATATTTAGAACTGCAGTTATTATTTATTCTTCTAGACTGCAAATTCTTTATATATACAGCCTCTATGTAATTTTTTAATTAAGCTTCAATAAAGATATTGGTGTTTTCTTCTTTTTGTTGTTATTGTTTGCTAATCAGTTGGTTCAGAGAGGATAGGTTAGGTTCAAAATTCTACAAGTGGTATCAGAGCAGGTAAAATTGTTTTGGGTTAAAGTTTTATTGTTGGAATTTCGCCAAAGTTAATCATGTCGAATTCTAACCATATGCCCGTTCCAGAATTTGATGGGAATGATTATGATTATTGGTGCATTAAGATGCTGACCTTTTTGATTGGAAAAGATTTGTGGGAGATTATTGAATCAGGTTATGAAGAGCCAACTGATTGGAATGCCCTTACAGCCAATGAAAGAACAGCAAGAAAGGAAGCAAGGAAAAAGAATGCTCAAGCTTTGTTTCACATTCAGATAGCTCTTGATAAGAGCTTATTTCCAAGAATATCAGGAGCAACAACTGCCAAAGATGCCTGGAAGACTCTACAAGAAGCTTACCAGGGTAGTGATCAAGTTAAAGTGGTCAAGCTTCAGACATTGAAGCAAGAGT
Source organism: Cryptomeria japonica (assembly GCF_030272615.1). Taxonomy (NCBI): domain Eukaryota; kingdom Viridiplantae; phylum Streptophyta; class Pinopsida; order Cupressales; family Cupressaceae; genus Cryptomeria; species Cryptomeria japonica. The sequence goes on from NC_081415.1 coordinate 529,580,649, forward strand.
TCGAGAATTTGAAGATGCAAGAAGCTGAAAGTATAAGTGATTATTGTGTGAGAGTCAAAGATGTGGTCAATAAAATGACTACACTTGGAGAAATTGTAAGCAATGAAGTTTTGATTAAAAAGGTGTTGAGATCTTTGACACCCAGATGGAATCATGTAGCAATAATCATAGAAGAAAGCAAGGATTTGACAAAACTACAGTTTGATCAACTGGTTGGATCCCTGATGTCTCATGAAGAAAGATTGAAAGATTCTTTTGAAGGTGTAGAGAAAGCATTTTCCTCTAAATTGCTAATCACAAAAAATGAAGATGCAAGCAGCAGTAGTGCCAAAATCAATCAAGGCCAAGGTAAAGGGCAAAGCCAAAATTCTTCAAGAGGTAGAGGAAGAGGTGGCTCAAGAGGAAGTGGTGGTTTCAGAGGAAGAGGTAGAGGCAGATTTGATAAGAGAAATGTTCAATGTTACCATTGTAATAGGTATGGCCACTTTGAAAGAGAATGCAGATTGAAAGAAGGTAAAAGTGCTAACTATGCTCAAGAAAGTAGTGACAATCCTCCCGATCACTTATTTTTATCTTATGCCAAGGGTGAAAATACTAGTAAAGATGTTTGGTACCTAGATTCTAGATGCTCTAACCATATGACAGGGAATGAGAAATTGTTCTCAACAAAGGATGGAAGTTTCAAATCCAAGATCCAGCTTGGTGATGATAAATCATTGGAGGTTGCTGCCAAAGGAGCTATGGAGGTCCAAACAAAAGAAGGTATAAAGAGTATTCATGATATTTATTATACTCCACAATTGAAACACAATTTGTTAAGTGTTGGGCAGCTATGTGAGAAAAATTATAAAGTAGTCTTTGAGAATAAGACTTGTACTATCTATGATAAGAATAAGGATAATAGGGTGATCACTGTTGTTCCTATGACAAGAAATAGGATGTTCCCCTTGAGGTTTGGTGAACATAACAACAGTTTGGAAAATATGGCTTATGAGGATTCAAGTTGGTTATGGCATCTCAGGTATGGGCATTTAAATTTTCATAGTTTGAAGTTTCTAACCTCACATGCATTAGTTTTTGGTTTGCCCAAGGTTGAGGAACACAAGGAGGTTTGTGAAGGTTGTGCTAAAGGAAAGCATGCAAGAGAAAAGTTTCCAAAGGGCAATGCATGGAGGGCTCATCACCCACTTCAGCTTGTTCATTCAGATATATGTGGTCCTATGCAGACTAAGAGTTTGGGTAAGTCATCATATTTCATCACTTTTATTGATGATTACTCATGAAATTGTTGGGTATATTTTTTGAAGGCCAAAGATGAAGCCTTGGATACATTCAAGAAGTTTAAAGCCCTTGTAGAAAATGAGAAAGGGTGCAAGATCAAATGTTTAAGGACTGATCGTGGAGGAGAGTTTTGCTCAAAGGCTTTCCAAAGTTATTGTGATTTTAATGGCATCAAGAGGCAACTTACTACTGCATACACACCTCAACAAAATGGAGTAGCTGAAAGGAAGAATCGTACTGTGGTTGAAATGGCAAGGTGCATGTTACAAACCAAGGGATTGAGCAATTCTTATTGGGGAGATGGAGTTGCTACAGCGGTGTACATCCTCAACCGTAGCCCCACCAGTGCACTAGAAAAGATGACTTCTTATGAAGCTTGGTATGGTAAAAGGCCTAATGTTAATCATTTCAAAGTTTTTGGTTGTTTGGCTTATGTGCATGTACCGGATCAGAATAGACAGAAGTTAGATGCAAAGAGTGAGTCATGTATTTTTATTGGGTATAGTGAGAAAAGCAAGGCTTATAGATTGTATAATCCCCTCACTAACAAGCTTATTCTCTCAAGAGATGTGATTTTTGATGAAGGGGGAGTTTATGGTCATAAAAAAGGCCATGTTGAGAAGCCAAAATCTATTTTGAATGATGATATAATTGCTGATATTGATCATGAGCAGCCAACTAATGTTTCTATATCCAATGGTTTAACTCCACCAAGCAACCCTTCATCAAGTTCTTTAGTACCAAGTTCAAGTCCAGCTTCTTCTCCAAGTTCTACAAGGAAAGTAAGGAGATTGAGTGATATCTACCAGAGGAGTAGAAATCAAGTACATGAAGAAAACCCAGTAGGTGAAACAGTGAATTTTGCTTTATTAGCCAAGGCTGATTTTGAACCATCATGTTTTGAAGATGCATGTACTAATGAGATTTGGGTGAAAGCCATGGAAGAAGAGATGGATTCCATTCACAGGAATTGCACTTGGGAGTTAACAGAACTTCCACATGACAAAAAAAGGATTGGCACCAAATGGGTCTACAAGACCAAATTTAACAGTGATGGGAGTGTTGAAAGACACAAAGCGAGATTAGTTTCTAAAGGCTTCACACAAAAGTATGGAATTGATTATGAAGAGACATTTGCACCAGTAGCAAGACAAGAGACCATAAGAATGCTGATTTCATTAGCAGCTCAAAAGAAGTGGAGCATACATCATATGGATGTGAAAAGTGCCTTCTTGAATGGGTACTTAGAAGAGGAAGTATATGTGGAGCAGCCACAAGGTTTTGAAGTGGAAGGAAAAGATAATTATGTCTACAAGTTGAAGAAGGCTTTGTATGGCCTCAAGCAAGCACCAAGAGCGTGGTATGCCAGGATTGATGGATACTTTCAGGAGAATGGCTTCCAGAGAAGTAAGAGTGATCCTACCCTATACTACAAACAAGAAGGTACTGATATTTTCATCATAAGTTTGTATGTTGATGATCTTTTGTATATGGGTAGTAGTTCTAAGAGGAAAGATGAATTCAAAGCTGCTATGATGAAATAATTTGAGATGAAAGATCTTGGTCTAATGAAATATTTTCTAGGAATGGAGGTTTATCAAAGTAAGGATGAGATTTTCATTTGTCAAACAAAGTATGCACAGGATATGCTGAAGAAATTTAATATGACTGATTGTAACCCTGCCTCCACTCCAAGTGCTCATGGAGATTTGTTATGTAGAGATGATGGTGCTGATTTAGTTGATGAGACAACTTATAGAAGTATTGTGGGGAGCTTGATGTTTCTAACCCATACGAGGCCAGATATTGCTTATTCAGTTTCACTTGTTTCAAGGTATATGACAAATCCATCTGAAATACATATGAAGGCAGCCAAGAGGATTTTGAGGTATGTGAAAGGGAATTCAAGTTTTGGTATTCATTACTACTCTTCTGAAAAGTCCAATCATGTAGGCTTTAGTGATTCAGATTGGGGAGGTAGTATGGATGACCGTAAATCTACATCTGGAAATTGTTTTTCTTTTGGTTCTGGTTTAATTACCTGGAGCTCAAAAAAGCAAAGTATTGTTGCCCTCTCATCTACAGAAGCGGAGTATGTTGCAATTACCTCAGCAGGTACACAAGCTCTTTGGCTCAAAAAAGTTTTGGAAGAAATTGGAGAAAAACAATTTCAGCCTACAGTAATTTATTGTGACAATGTGAGTGCCATCAAGTTAGATAAGAATCCAGTTCATCACAACAGAACTAAGCATTTTGATTTGAAATATCACTTCATACGAGATTTAGTGCAAAAGAAGGATGTCGAATTGAAGCACATCAACACCCAGGATCAGCTAGCAGATATATTCACCAAAGCGGTTGCGAAAGCTCAGTTTATAGCACTACGAGATAAGATTGTCAGCCCTCTCAGCATCAAGGGGGAGTATGTTGATAAGTGATGCTGCTCTAGCATGCAGCTCCATGCAACTCCAGTTTGGACATGAAGCTATCCATTCATCACCATGCATAAGCTATTTTTAGTTAATAGTTTTTTTTGTTTATTCATACAAATAAAGCATGTACTCCAGCATGCATGAATCCTTAGGACTATTTTTAGTTTTGCTTTTTGCATGAGTTTGTTTTTAGTAAATAAAGCATGTTGTGCATGCACTTATTGTATTCTTAATTTAGGGAGTAGTTTGCTTTTTTTAGTTTGAGAGCCTTAGTAGCTTTCCATGCAAAGCTAGGAATATATTTAGAACTGCAGTTATTATTTATTCTTCTAGACTGCAAATTCTTTATATATACAGCCTCTATGTAATTTTTTAATTAAGCTTCAATAAAGATATTGGTGTTTTCTTCTTTTTGTTGTTATTGTTTGCTAATCAGTTGGTTCAGAGAGGATAGGTCAGGTTCAAAATTCTACAATAAATAGCCTATACGGTGAAGGATTTAAAAATCCTCTTACATGAATTAACATATGCTTAGACTTCAAATCGAATGGGTGTGGTTTAAAAATTGCCTTTTACTTGAACTCGTTTAGGTTGTAATTATTAAATTTTAGTCATGCACTTATTAAATTTTTTTGATGCCAACTCAATATGTCGTGGATTGTAATTACCGTACAAATATTAAGGTGCTGTCAAGTTGGGGTGGTTTCAAATCTGTTTTGAGAGTCCTTGGACACTGAATAGAGCAAAAAGGGTCGGCCAAGTGTAATTGGATTTTATTGCAAATTAAGGGAAAGGATCTAGTAGTTGAGCGCGTTCCAATTCAGCTGCACAAGTATTGGGGTCTTTTTGCACACTTATTGGTCTCACTTTTTTTAGGCTGTTTTGGATACCTTGGCAAAAAGCATGCTGATGTGGCATCATAGTTGATGTTGTGACCTTGAAACCTTAGTTATAAGTAGGGGACTTGCCAAGTAAGCTGTTGTAAAAAAATTGGAGTGATTTAAAATTTCCACGTAAGATTTTGAGAAGCACGAAGTTAGGGTGCACAACTACTAGATCCTTTCCCCTAGTGCCATTTGGGATGTATGTGGTCGCAGATGCCAAGGAGAAAGAGTAGACAGCGAAAGGAGTCATTTTTCGGATGCTATCCATGCAGGCATTTGCCTTTATGAAAATTGCAACAGAAGAAACGGTGACTACCAAACGAACAAAGAAATATCGATGGCCTTAACATTTTGAATCGTCTTACATTCCCTTTTTCTTTTTTTAAACTAACTGTGAGTCCTTGATCCTTGATTTTAAAAACCAGATTATCCATCTCAAAGAAGAAACATTTTTCGATGTAATTACTATGATTCTATCCATTGCCCCTCATCTAGATACAAGCGCTAGTTTAATTAGCTCATAGACTATATAATGTGGGCTTTGCCCAAGCTCATTGGAATTCAATTCAGTGTTCTCACACTGGAAAAAACTTTCATGAAATTTTTCCCTAACAGTTAGAAAAGACTCAATCTAGAAAAGACTCGCATTTAATATCTTCATTTATTTAACTCGGTTGTGTTAACTAGAGAGAAGTAATTGAAAGCGGAGATGTAACTTATGGACCATGCAAAGATGTAATTCATACAACAATACGACTCACTTGCCTTTCTGTGTCAATCGACTAGGTACTTAGTTTTTTTGCGAAATGTTTAGATCTATTTTTTTGTTTATTCTAAATAGATCGAAGCACGATTAGGGGAAGAGCATTAGTAGTCGTCATAGCTAACTTCACGCATCTACAGATCTTAAATAGTACATCGGATTTTGATTTGTCTTCGTATGCGACTTAACTACTTATAGCTATTGATTTGGCTTCTGGGTAGTAACGATGCACGTTGTGGAATCAGTTGTGCGCACAAAGGTCAAAAAGTACACATTTCAAAGTGTCGCCTGATACCTAACTAAAGATGTTCCAGTAACCATCCACTCAAAATCACCAGTGCTTGTGGACAAATGTCGCAATAGTTTTGCACAAATGTTCCAATAGTGGTGCACAAATGGGTCAATTATGAACAAAAAATGACAAAAAATGATGGGCTATTGATACAAAACAAATTTATTAATGATATTTTCACTATGACTGCTATGGGGGTCCCTATGACAATAAGATAGCAGCTATTTAAACTATGACGGCTATAAGTACTCTTCCCCTACACGAAAATTGATTTTGATTCATCTTATCTTAAAATGTTTTTTTTTTTTTCGTTAGGATTTCATTATTTTTGCTGCAAACTCTGTCCTCATGGCATCATTGACAGTTTGACATAGTTTGTGTAGACTCTTGAGGCAAGTCATGTGCCATGCTTTCATGAGTTTTATTTTTTTAATATGTACACGGAGAATAATTTTTAAGTTGTGTTCTTTTATATCCAGTAAAACTAAACCCCCCATTCTATGTAACAGTTATTTCATCAAATATACAAACATATGTCTTAGATTTCATCAATTCAGAAAGCTTAAAAGATACAAATACATAAATATAAATTTGGGGAACTTGTGACTGGACACTTCATACAATTCTATGTTTCAAAGGTTATTTGTGAGCCCACAAAGACATTCATATTTGTACATTCTCACAAACAAACATCAATGCAAGTTTGTGAGAATGCCATTAAATTGCAGAGTAAGAATTTCAAATATAGAAGAAAGATCTCAATAACTAAAATGAAATGAAAATTTCAAATTAAATTAAACAAGGGGAAAGAAAAATGGCATAAATATAATGAATTAAAATAAAAATGTCACATCTGTTGAAAAATGTATGTGCTTTATAAACAATAGAAAATTTGTTACTCTCTTGATTGCTTAACATTAAGATGAGGAAAGGATGGATTTGGACTTGGATTATAGATTTTTTTAAGAGATGAATGAGAAAGTTAACTTATTTTTCCCTTTTGAAGAATCAGTTAACTTGAGTGGTTGAGATTGTTAACTATTTTTTATTTATTTATCATAAATTTTATTAAAAAAGTTATTTGTTTTCATAATAGATTTAAATTAGATTTATTTCTAATATCTAAATATTTGTGATAAAATTATTTATTTATATTAATTACATAATAAAAATTATTTAATCAATTTGATTTTGATGAATTAGATTAGTCAAGGTAATATGAATTATTTTAACAAGTGAAGTTGTTAAGATTGTTCATTATTACAGTATAAATACACCTACTATACCATCATAATACTAAATGAATGGAGCCTAGAAACTCATAAAAAAATAATTCTAAATTTTATAATTATAATGTTTGTTTTAGAGCTAACAAACTTGTATAAATATGATAGATTTAACTATAATAAAATAACTTTTTTATCTCTAATATTTTAATTTTTTTTAATTAATAAAAGCGGGATAGGTCCATACCATTACATATCTGCATAGCAACACCAAGAGTGCATGAGGGATGGACAATTAGCAAAAAAAAACTCCTACTATAACAAAACAAAAACCCAACATGGCAACTTGAAAGCTAGCAAGAAAACTAGAAAACCAACAGAGATAGAAAGATACCGAAACCCACAAATAACTAGAACAACCACCCAGCAAAGGCACAAATAGATGACCAACTACATGGGGGAATTTTTATCCTACCAATCTTGGCACAAACTTAACACCTTATTCGAAAAGGACACTTTTTTGCAAAAACCGATCCTAGAGCCAGAGGACATGAATGAAGAATCAGAGATGGCTTTAATTAGGGACTTCGTGGGGCCTAAACCCGCAATCAAGGCCTCTTTGCATTTACATTTCTTCTCCCTTTTCCTATTCATCTCAGTTTTGATAGTCTAGATATCTTGCAAGGAGGCATTATGCATATTGGCCGCATTCTTGCAAGCAAGATTAACCTCCTCAATTTTCTTGTTGAGGGCCTCCTAAGATCTCTTAATTTCTCCCATCTTGATTTTTGTCCCAACCATTTTGAGGTTGGCATCCAAATCTTCAATACTCTCACTCACATTATCCCACTGCCCCATGAGGCCCAAAAGGTCATTGTTAGATATCCACACTCTGTCTTCATCTAAATCCTTTGGAGCTAGGTATTAGCCCTAGCTTTAGCTTTAGTTGTTGCCTCCAATTGGTTAATTTTTCTCATAGCAACATTCATCTTCCTGAATAGCCACTTCAACAAGTCTTCCTTCCTTTGCACATCATCATCCAGGTCCTTCACAAATTTAGCGAGGACCGTAATTGAGCTTGGGGGCTTGGTGTTAGCAGAGGGGGGAGGGTTTGAGAGGATAAGGCTAGGGTTAACTTTATCATTAACATTAGTGGTAGGGGACCAATCTGTAATACCCACCCTAGTGACTTTTCTTGGCATGGACATTATTTGTTATATTTGGTGATGTTGGACTCTATATTTCCTTGTTAGAGTAGATGATGAGACGTATTTAGTTATATTTGCACCTTTATGGTTCAGTATGTTATCTGATTCATTAGTGAGTTAGGGGTTTCATTGGTTTATGTACATGATTTAATTATGATAATCTTTTCATATGGCTGCTATATTTTATATTTATTATCTCAAACTAACAATGCTAACCCAAACATGCTTGGAATAGATTACTATATGAGATATCTGTAGGATGAGGGGAGGTAGTCGTAGTTACTCTACGGAGACCTACACGATGTCGCACTCCCCCTCCTTGTTTATCATTTGTATATGGATATATATTTCGGTGATGCAGGATTGCAGGTACTGGGCATCGACTCCACCTGGCTACATAGGTCTGAGCGTGCCTCTAAATCCTTGAATGTTGTTGTTGCAGAGATAACACCAAGGTTCCCACAAGTAAACCTATTGGACGTAGGTCTCCTGTTTAGGAAAATCACCCTATCTTGAGGGTTGGACAATGTCATGTTTATGATGGGTATTGGGTTGAGTATTTTGATTGGTTCAGACTTATATTGTTCGTATTTTTTTTATTATTTCTTTGATAGGATACCTACACATTAAATGATTTAAGTGGTTTATGTTATGTTGCATTAAAAAGATGAAACAAAAGTAAAATATATATATATATATATATATATATATATATATATATATATATATATAGATTGTATGTATGGGTAAAATAAGATTTGTTTTTTTATTAATTCTATATATATATAAAAAGGATAAAATAAAAAGATCGAGGTTTAAAATAATGTTATATTAGTCAATGAGTTTTGAACCTATGACTTCTCTTGTATGAGTCTTGATAGTTACCATTGAGCTATATGTGTTATTTGAGATTTTTATTAGCTATCTAGTATTTAGTATGCTTATTTACGTGGGGTATCTATTAAATTTCAAATAAACTATTATAGTTAGTGTTAATAAATAATACCAACCATAGAGGTTGGAACAGTTGCTTCCCGTAAAACAACCTCTCCAACTATACAAGTTGGTATTATTTATTGAAGTTTGTATTTTTGGAGAAGGGGGTTGGTATTTTTTGGGAAGGTAATCAGAAGGAATTTGAAGGTTTAGGAGCAGAAAGAGAGATTTGCATAGGAAGAGGTTGAATTTTTGCTTGTTTTTTCTCAAAGGATTTTCTCCACAGGAACCAAGGTAGGCCTCATTCCAGGAAGAATCCATGTGGCTTGCTTGTGCTATGCTTGCATAATTTAAATAAATATTAGATGAAAATTTAAATTTAAAAATCTGAGTGTTGTTCTTGAAATACTTTCTTCTGCTTCTTTCTTTGTTTGTGTAAGGGATATGCTTGGCTGGGAAATTCAACCTGGAGAAAATGAGTGTCATGTTGGGAGTAATAACTCTTGTATTTGTTTTAGTTTTATTTTTATAGTTTTTAATTGTCCCAGTTTTGCTAGTTCTGATTTTGTTATTCATAACTTTCACAAAAGATATTATTTGTCAACTCGCTTCAGTGAAAACGTATAAATCTGGGCGTACTAAAACATATTAAAAATTTAGGAAAATCCAATGGTTAGTTTGAAAGTTATGTTCCCTTTCCCGAGACTAATTTTCTGTCAATCAAAACTAAAAATCGTTCATTGTTTGTGTCACTAGGGCATCAAATATCTTCCTCAAACTAAAACCAAATGATTATAAAATAAATGGATATGAAATAAAACTCCAAATATTATAATAATCCATCATCTTTTAATGATTTAAAATTAATTTATGAACATACTCTTTTACTCAACTCTATTAAAGAGGGTTTTAAATAGTTTTAAGAAAATTTATTTAAACTTTTATTATAATCTTTGGTTGAGGCTAAAATTAAATATAAATCATTATACTATTTTCTCAAATATATTTCAATCTTCACTCAAACCATTTATCAAGATAAATATCTATTAAACAACAAGAAACATGGTTCAATTTTAATAGGTCTTTGAGTTGTTCTTTGGGTTGATTTTCCTTCTTAGGGGTTTGGGTGCTTTCTATAGTAGGTACCTCTATTTTAAAGACTCTAATTCATGTATGTGAGGTGTTCATGATAAAAATAAAATAAAATGTTTTATATATGTTATGTGTTGGCCACCTCCTTCTCATGCTTGATTGTGGCTTAGGGATATGGGTCAAACTCATCCTTATGGTTTGGAGTACATGGGAGAGTACTTGAACTTATATGCTTATTGTGTGAGATGAATTATGATTATTTTTATTTGATAAATGTTTTGAGTAGGGTAACTAGATACCCTAGGTGGGTGGCTCACTATAGGTTGCTAGGACCCAAAGTGGTTTCTAGGAGATCCTATGAGTGGGTTTAATTCAAGTGATAACCTTTTTAAAAATGAACTTGGGTTGGGTTGGGATATAACACACTAATACAAGATAAATGATTATTTTAGTCCATATAGGCCTGTTGGAGTACTGCGACCATTGTTACAGGCCGGGTGGATCCTTTTGAGAGGGGACCGTAGTACATGGTAGGCAGGGTGGATCCCAACATTAAGGCTGTATGATGACACCCACCTAGTAGGTGTTCTGGTTCTCTCTCTCTCTCTCTCTCTCTCTTGTGATGTTATTTGATGTGGTTATGTGATATGTGGTTCTTGTTTATTATTTTGGGGAAACATGTCTCATGGCCTTAGTATTGCCTAGTACTTGTGTAGACCTTGGTTTTATCTCCTAGCACGGGGGAGTGGACCTTTGTGGTTCCACGTGGTTGGGTGGTAAATATTTTTTGAGGTGTGTTCGTGATCTCTTTTGATGATGCTTCTTGATCCTTGATTGAAGATGTTGAAGACCTTTCTTTTGAGCTAGTACATTCAAATATTGTAAAGATTATTTGTAAGCCATGAATGGCCTCATAATAAACATGTAATTTTATGAAAAGCATTGTAAAAGGGAGGGTAGTTTGTAGGAACTATGATAAGGGATGATTACTTTGTATTTGAAACAATGTTTTTAAAAGTTATGTTACCCTTCCTAACCTATCCCTTTATGATCTTATTGTGTTGTTATGAAAATTGAGTAGAAGGCATTAATAGAAATTGCAATTGCATTATTATATATGTTGTTATCAAATGAAAAGTATTAATTGTATGGATGTTGTAAATAATAATCAAGGGGAAAATGATGCAAAGGATAGTTATTCATTCTATTATGGGAAATGGGATTGTTATGTACTTTTACTTTGGTCTCAAGTGAAATGATAAAAGCTTTGTAGCATATTCAATAGGTAGTAAAGTTAATGTGTTGCAAATTATTATATCATGCTCATAATTAAGAAGATCATTGTATGTTTATTTTATGCACATTATGTTATGTGTTAAGCGGTTATATCTTTCAATTATGTTGATGAACATTAAAGGGAACCTGTAAGGGCATTAAGTATGTTTACTTTCTAGAGGTGGTAGATGTATGTTATATTAAAAAAAAATATTGTAGCATATTTTGGAACTTTTGTTCTTGTCCTACCGGGTTCCTTGGCGGGGCATGACAATTCAAGTCTATGGTTTCAAAGGAATCCGATTCATCAGAGGAAATAGAATTAGAGTCTGAAACCTCAACAATCTCCACATTCTTGTGCGTCACAGTCTTGATTTCAACATCATGATCCTTTTTAGTGGCAGCAATGACTTTAAATTTGGCCATACACATAAGGTTGTTTCTTGTGGGCATTTTTAAACCCAAATGTGACACTTCACTAGAATTGACAAGGGTGACAATGAGATCAACATATAAGTTGGGGTCATAAGTGGACCCAATATCAACAGTGAGGACCCTATTAGAGGGGGTTAAGGCCAAATGGAAGTTATATAACCTATGGATGTTTCCCTAATGGAGATGGGGTTTACCCTTAACAAAAGATTTAGAAATAGATTGTGATACAAAGGATAAAACCCAATAGGAAAAATTCATTCTTACCCCATGGTGGAGGTGGATCAACATGGGGAAAATCTAAAGGTGAAACCACCTCTTTCTTCCATCTAAAGTGAAGTACTTCATGAGAAGAAGGGCTGTTAGAGTATTCGGGTATTTACTTGATTAATTAAACATTATTTGTTTAATTATTTAAGTTGCCTTTATCTCTTTTACACTTAAGCTAGCTTTAGGTGCATATAATTAATTATTTTAATTAATTATTATGTGCAAACCTAGGTTTTCCCTTTTTAGGGTTTCTTGACCTATTAAAGGTTGAGTTCTTTCTTTTCATTGTAAGAATCACATTACATATTTTTGTGAATATTGAGCTCTCTCTTTCTGAGCATATTCTCTGTGTTTTGTATGTTCTTCAGATTTTGCTTCATTGCTTCTCCTTGTAACAGGTTATTCGGCTTGCAAAAGATCTTCAGGCTCCTATGGTGTTTTATTTTCTCAACTCCTATATGGTATCAGAGCATCAGATCTGCAGCTACCTGTTCTTGTTTTGAGATTTTTGGCTTTGGAAGCAGATCTGGGGTTTCAGGAATTTTTTATGTACCTAGGGTTTGAGCTTTTTTTCTGAGCACTTTGGGCCTAAACGGACCTCACCATCATGCTCAGAAGTCCCGAAAACCCCTATGGTCATATAAAATTCGACCTATTTTGGTTCCTGAGCCTCTAGGAGCAATTTTTTTCTCAGATCCAGGCCGTACGACCCTGGCACGCAGATCGAGAAATTTTTTTCAAAAAAATACAAAATTTGCCTTTTTACGCCATGCAGGCCAAAATTTGCTTTTAAACAAATATCTTTCAAAAAAGCGAAAAAAAAAGAGATAAAAAAATTTTTGTGGCAAAGTTTTTGGGGGCCCCCACGGTATGCAGGGTACCGTGGGGCCCCTGCATTGTTGCAGGCTGTCGCCGTCACCTCGAGCCCCACGTCGTTGGTCTCCCAGCCCCCGCCGACCCTCCCATCCTACCGGCCCCCGCCGCTGGTCTCCCCGCCGCTGGAATCCTCCCGGCCGCCCTGCCTACCGCTGCCTCTAGTCTCCCCGCTGCCAGAATCCTCCCGCCGCCGCTGGTCTCCCCATCATCGGAATCCTCCCGGCCACCCTGCCTACCGCCGCCGCCGGCCTCCATGCAGCCCACCGCCGCCGACCTCCATGGAGTGCCTCCGGCACCGCTCAGTCCCAAGCCCTTTTTTCTGGCCGGCCACCGGGCCTCCACTCGACCGCCGCCCTGCCACCCGGCCGCCACTGGTGCGCCACCAGAGCTCCACTCCTTGGCCACCGGACCACCCACAGGCCATCAGACCCCCTTTTTTGGGCTTTTTAAGGGGGGGGTTTGGTTTTTTGGCCCTATCTTGGGCATACGGAGTCAGATTTTGGCGAACAAATAGGCGTCGGAAAGATGGTTCCGAGGCCGACCTCATGGTATTGGTAATTTTTTCCAATTTTTCTGTTTGACTGTAATTTTTTGCAGTCAAAGTGAGGTCTCTTTTTTGCACTCCAGGAGATGTAGAATGAGCATCTGACCTCCGTTTTTTGAAAACTTTATATTTTATTCAGTTTTTTGCTTTTCAGCACTCTGGTGGATATCGTGGTTGTTTCAGGTCCTGGGATCTCTTTTCTGAGTAGGATGTCTCTGTTTTGATTCTCGTTTCTTTTTCCAGTCTTCTTATCATTGTATCTTGTAATTATGCAAACACACTGAGATAAAGTGCCATCATGCATTGTTTACTTGGAATCTTGCATATACTGTGTCTTGTTGTACATGCACTGTTGATCAAGTGCCATGAGGGGGTTGATGTTTGCCTTTGTTTTCCATTTTCCTTTGTCAAGTGAGTGTTCCTTCCACGACATTTGCCTCATGATGATGTGTCTCAGCCCTTTGATGTTCTTGGTTCTTCGTCATGCAGTTGTTTTTGGCTGTCCTTTTCAGTGTTCCTGTCCCTCTCCCACTTCCGCATTATGGGGAGGTTTATCCTGTTGGTTCTAATGCTTCCATGGTTCGATTGATCAGCTCTTCAGGCTTTGGTTTCTCATGCCATCTATATCTTCGATTTCAATTGTTTTGCCTTGTTTGCCTCCTGATTCGAGTATTGTCATTTGAGGGCACTCATGCAGATTACAGTCTTCTCTACCTGGTCATGTTCTAGTTCAGTGGATGTTCTTCAGATCAGCAGTTATTCTTCGACAGAGTTTGCATGTTCTTCATGCTTCAGTGGTGTTCTTTTATCTCTTTCTGGAGAGGAGTTTTTTCCCACTGGGTTTTCTCCTTTGTCTCCGTTTCATAGAGATTTTATTGTATTTGGGTACCTGATTAGGCCTTGTTGCCAGGACCCATCTTTCATGCTTTCATTAGCTGTTCTAGGTTTTAGCTTCTCCCTAAGTCTAGCTTAAGGGGGGGTGTTAGAGTATTCGGGTATTTACTTGATTAATTAAACATTATTTGTTTAATTATTTAAGTTCCCTTTATCTCTTTTACACTTAAGCTAACTTTAGGTGCATATAATTAATTATTTTAATTAATTATTATGTGCAAACCTAGGTTTTCCCTTTTTAGGGTTTCTTGACCTATTAAAGGTTGAGTTCTTTCTTTTCATTGTAAGAATCACATTACATATTTTTGTGAATATTGAGCTCTCTCTTTTTGAGCATATTCTCTGTGTTTTGTATGTTCTTCAGATTTTGCTTCATTGCTTCTCCTTGTAACAGGTTATTCGGCTTGCAGAAGATCTTCAGGCTCCTGTGGTGTTGTATTTTCTCAACTCCTATAAGGGCTACCTCCTTCCAAATAACAGGAAGATCTTCCTTATTGTATCCACTTTGGAGCTTAGAAATCCCTTCCCCAGATTCAAAGAAATGCTTGAAATCTTCCTTGTAGCCTCCCTTGGGCTTTTAAGGAAATGAAACACCATTGAGGGCCAAACCAATCACTTTTTCTATGGTCTCCTCAAAAACCACAAAGGAAACACTCCCAATATTAATAGCACCATTATCCCAAGCTTGAACAAAAGTCGTAGAATGTTTGGGACCATGGCCAGTCATCTCCTCCACATAGGAGTCCAAATTGCCCTGAATAACCTTATTCCAGATCTCCCCATTGTTTTTGAAATTAAAGAATTCAGTAGGTTCCACTTGGTTCAAATCACCTCCCATCTTCAAAAAAACCAAAAGCAAGATTAAGAAAGCCATACAGGTCTTTAGGATAGAAACACTAATAGGTACCAATAGTATTGAAGTCCTACCACCTTATCAAGCAAGGAAAGGAGAAGGCGAGAATATAAATTACCAAAAAGGTAATCTTGGGATTATGCATCATTAAAAGGTAAGTTTTCAAAATCATGGCATGATCCACAATCAGGATTTCGTGCAAGTGAGACCCTATTTTAAAATCAGTAACCATCATGCTGGATCTTGCTAGCTTGTCTGCTAAAGAGTTGCCCTCACGCCAGACGTGGCAGAATTTGACATCGCCAAGAGTAGGAAGGAGAGAACGACACCTGGCAATGAAAGAGTTAGTCTTCCAATCTGGTTTATCCACCTCATTAAGCATCATAATATTATTGAGAGAGTCACCTTCCACAATGATTCGTCTTAGATCCTTCTCCCTGACATCAACTAATTTGTGAAATATCGCAAACACTTCAACCACACAAGAGGTTTGGACACCAAACTTTGCCACATAGGCAAGGATTAAGCTACCACATGAGTCTATGATCATGCCACCCCCTGCCACCTGATCTGGGTTACCATGGGAAGACCCAACAAAATTGAGCTTTAGCCAACTCGTGTTGGGGGGTCCTAATATTTTAAATTGTTTTAAAATTTTGTGGTGTCGTATTTTAAAAAAAGATAAAAAATACATGGGATGGTTATATAATATGAATATCATAAATTTTATTCATTTATCAAATCATTTATGAAATTTTTAAAATGAATAAAGTTAATAAGAATATCGTGTAGCATACATATATTTAAAAAAATATGTAAAAATAACGATAGATATCATTATCCATAAAATTATTCCATTTCTCTATTATTCCAGTTAAAATATAAACATATTAATCACTATCACAACTTTTTTTCCATCAATCTCTTCTTGCTATTTTTGAGAGTTGAGTTGTTAAGTAGAGCAAAATCCTAACCAAATAAGGAAGGAAAGTTGGCAGGTAAGGATCTTTGGAATTACATTTTCTACTTTTTCTATCAATCTCTTCATGTTATTTTTTGACAAAGGGTAAGCTATTAAATAAAACAAAATCCAAACCAATTAAGAAAGGACAGTTGGGTAGATAAGGATCTTCAAAACTATGATTTCATCTTTGATGTTTATCTTTGTATTATTGTTTTCTTTCACATATTCTTGCTAACCTCTTATAGGGGTTATTTCCATTGTAGAGGATTATAGTGAAGCATTTGATTTATATATTCAAGCAAATAGCAACAAATGGATTTGATGTAATACCTCTTGTGTTTATTATAAACATATATTGTAATTTGCATTTCAAATAATAAAAACATTTTGCACAATTTATTGGTTTAAATTAAATTGCATGTAAATTCATATTCAATTTATTTGACATATCAAAATCATATCACTTATATTATAAATATTTTCTACTAACAATACTGATGCTCATTTCTTGTGACTCTTCAACCCTCTAATATGCAACTCAAAGTATATCTCGCTATTAGTGTAACCATTGCACATAAATTTGTGCAAGTGCTAGTTTTTCATAATTGTTTATGTAGATGTTTAAAATTTTGTAGTTTTGAGTTTATAAATTTGAAATTTATAATATTTGAAATTTGGGTATTATTAAAAAATGGAGTGAGTGAAGGCCAAAAAAAAAAAAGAAGAAAGAAAGAATGGAGTGAATCGGTGAGAGTAGGATATTGGAGTAGAGAAAAGAGAAAGGATGGGAAACCCTAGAGAAGGAAGAAAATTTGAGAATTCATAGGCATGTTTGGCCTCAAAATACCATGGTATGTAAAACATTGATGTAATTGAAGAAACCTTGTCAGATGGGGAATTTTTCGAAGAATTAGCAATAATTTGTAGATTCATTGGGCTAAGAAATGAGTGAGAAAAAATTAGGTCTTGTATCACAAAATCCTGGAAAACAGAAGTCATATGTAACAAGATTTATACCCAAAGGATTTTTCATAGTCATCTTTGCGTCTCAAAAGGAAAGAAAGAATATATTGCAGGGTGGAGTGTTGGAAATGTCCATGGTAACCCGCTATATATGTAGAAGTGGTATCCAAATTTTAATCCATTAGAATTAGACCCTTATGGTTCCCCTTGATAGATTTGGTTGAATAACCTATCCCTAGAATACTGGTCGGAGGAGTGCTTTGAAAAAATTGGTAGATAGTTGGAAACAATCATGGAAATTGACATAGACTTGGTGAATGAAGATTCATATTTATATGGTAGAATACAAATCACGGCGGCTGGGAAAATCCCAAAGTAAATTCCTCTTTGTGTCTCTAACAAGCATTGGATTCAGAGGGTAAAAATTGAAGAGGAGAAAGACTATTGTCTAAGGAGTGGTTGGATGGATCATAGGGGTGAAAAAATCTAAGATTGCCCCCAAAAAATGGAGAAATAAATTTCGAAGAATTTAATCCCCAAGGAAGCTTTTGGCATAAACATTGACAAGCACATAAAAAACAAAAATGAAAAATGGAGTTGCCAAGGGATGATGGGAATCAAGGGATGGATAGCAATAATGCCATTTCTCCACTATGCCCAAAGGAAACTAATGTGTTGTGTAGTACCCCTACCCTAATCAAATTCTAATCTCAGTTTGACCTTGGTTAGTTTATCATAACATAATGATTATAGTCAAGTGTTTGATTTTAGTGCATAGCTCTTAATGTGGTTTTCACACCAATTTGTATGCAAGTTATTAATTCTCCTATTTCATGTTATTATCTCGGGCTAACATTTTCATTAAGTTTATATATATATATATATATATATATATATATATATATATATATATATATATATATATATATATATATATATATATATATATATATGTATGACTCTTGGTTGCAGGAGATTTCAGGTACAGTACCGCATGGGTGCGAGGTTCGTCTCCACCTGGATTCATAGGTTTGAGTGTACCTCTTTGATCCTTAGAGTCGGATTAGGTGGTTGTAAGATCCTCATTTGACCATAGCCGTGCTCAAGTGAGCATCGTCATTCGTCATCGGTATTCCCTTTGGTTGGGTTTTGCGGGTCGTCTGTTCGTTTGTCTTTCTTGGGTTGCGTGTTTGGTGTGTGGTGTTAAATCGAATATTTAATCCTTAGTGTTTAATTTGATTTAATGTGTGTTTACACATTAGTATTTTAGGGACTTAATTAAATAGGTCCCCTTTGTGCGATCTATCATTTATTAGAATTGCTCAATTCAAGTTGGTAGCAAGTTCGTTTAAATGGTTTAATTTTAATGTGAAATTTATTATGTTTATGTTGTTGGGAAAATAAAGATTTAATTTTAATTGAAATAGAATTAATTTTATCTTCTTGGCAATTTGGAAATAGAAAGGTTAATTTCAGCTATTTGAGAAAATCAATTTTAAATTGAAAAGTAAGTTAATTTATATTGATATAGATTAAAAGAATGATTATGGTGATTTATTTTAAATAAAAATTTTAAATCCAAAATAAAAATTTTGGTCAAACCTTTCCTATTTAACCTAGATTTTTGGAAAAATATGGGAGATTGATTTTTTTTGGAAAATATTTTTGGATGGAAAAATTTGGGGGTTTTGGGAGGAGAAGGAATTTCTTGAGCTAGAGAATTGGGCTCTTCATCAGATCTTGCCAGGAATGCGAGATGAGGTAGGATTCAGATGCATCTCTTTGATTTCTGGTTGTATTGTTCTTGCTTTTCTAAAACCAAGTATTGGATATTATTTGGGAATGGTTGTTCATAATGAACTCTTGTTTAAATCTCCATTGGGTGTTCTCAAACTTAAGTTTTATTTTAGAAATTAGTTTGTTTCAGGCAAGATTGGTTGAATGGATTGGATAAATGGTGTAAATCCATCTTAGGTTGACATATATGATTTTTTGTTTGAGAAAATTTGCCTATTTGGATTATGGTTATTCTAAATTTGGTTTTTTGTGAAAACCATGCATTCTGGAAGTTTATTCCTGTATTTTTTTTGGTCTCTGCTCGAGACTTAGCATTTTGGGGTGGTTGTTTTATTGTTTAAAAAAAAAAAGGATTTAGAAAAAAAAAAATTTCATGTCTCTACTGAGACTATATTTTTTCTGTTGCTGTTGATTTTTTTTAGCAGTCACTACCAAAGGTAGCGGCTACTACCTATTGGTAGCGCTGCTACCAAAAGGTAGCAACACTACCATTGGTAGCGGACTGCTACCTTTTGGTAGCAGTGCTACCATAGGTAGCGTGAGCTACCAAGGAGGGGGGCACGTGGAGGTCCACATGGGTACCCTCCCCCCTTCACTTTATTTTTTTAAAAAAATTGTTTTTGTTAATATTTTTTTTTCAGAAAAAAAAAAAAATATTATAAAAGTTAAATATTATTTTTTAAATGTTTAGTTTTAATAAAGTTTTTAATTATGACTAAATTTGGCATTAATTAATAATTCGTGAATAATTTGTTATTAATTAATTGTATAGTGTTAAATATACATTAATTAATATTCAAATCTTATTTTATTATTATTACATATTTTTCTAATTAAATACTCGATTTATTAATTTCGTTATTAATTATTAATTTGTTATATTTAATTAATCACGGATTAATAAATATAGACATTAATTAATAGTTAATTTTGGTATTTTTCTATATGTACGTAAGGAAGTAATTTTTTGAATTTGAGAAAAGCTTGCCTATTTTTCGTTCTTTTAAATGTTTATTTCCTTAAATCAAAAAAAGTTTAACTTGGTTTTGGAAAGATGAACTTGGGCAATTATTTTCGAACCAACATGACAATGATATTTTATTTGTAGAGTAATATCATATTTAGTTGGTTAATGCTTATTTAATTATATTCATGTGAACTTGGTTTAAGAACTCATAATGGCATATTTATGTATGTTCGATGCAATGAACCTTAGAGAGTTAGAAAACCAAGAACAACCTATACCTGGATAAGGTGGATAACTGTTGTCAAACTTAGATCATTTAGAAAACTTGATCGACATTTTATGTTTATATCAATATGGGAAAAGATTGTATTTACCAATTGTTGCCTATGCAAGTTTAATTTCTATATTAAGTTTTGCTTAAGTAATGGCAAGCCTTGATTTGTTGGATTGGACCCTGTCATATGGATTGATTTGGGGTATCTGTTTCTATCCTTGGTCTCGAGTTGTCTGTTATTTTGTTGTGGTGTTATAATTGGTCATATCTTTAATACGGGTGTAGAATGATGTTTAGTGGTTGACCATAGTTCATCAAGTCTCTAGTTAGAGTACTGTCTGTCAGTGCACCTCATATGAAGTCGTGTTTGACCAAATGGTTGTTCCCTCCATTTTGAACTCCATTTTCTTGACCATGTGTATTCCTTGCTTTTCAAGTTCGTTAAAGTATAGTCTAGTATTGTAGGGTAAAGTGGCTTTCGATTGGAGGCCGCACCCAAAGTGGTTGCTGGGTAACCCATCGAAAGTGAGTCTAATAAGTGATAACCTAATAGTATATTAGAGTGTTGTTAATGATTCACTAAGTAAGATAATTGTGCCTCACACATGGGATGAGTGCTTAGAACATAGACTCGACATGCTGTGAGAAGGCCTGAAATGGCAAACCATCATTGTTGTCTTCACGAAAGGATGTGTGGGTCCACATGAGGCTTGGATGGGCCGGAGGTTCGTGTTAGGTTGCCAAAGTAACCCAGTGTATGGGGCTGAAATCTATTAAGACCTGCCATGGTAACCATACCAAGTTGTGTGATGACAGTTGTCCCTATGTTCGCTAGTGTGTTGTCTTGTCTTGTCTTGATAGGAGCGCTTTTGTGGAATCGTCCTATTGCTTATGCCCTTGTGAGTACCTGATTGTCATGCTAGTCCCTGGGTTGTGATTACTTAGTTTTGTGGATGCTCAAGTGGACCTTGGTATTTGCCTTGATTATGTTCAGTTGGATCCTTTCCTATTTAGGGTTCATTTCTGTATTTATTGACCGATGTGGTCATTTGTATATTGGTTACATTCACCTTGTTGGCATGATTGTAAATGAAGTGAACCTCATGTATTCTTAACTTTATTAATTATCAGAGGGGTCTTGCAGTTGAGCAGACCCGAAGATGTAGCCCTTTAGGGGTGAACTCCGAGATCATCTTGGTGTTATGTGATGCTTTGGTTCTTATGTTTCATGTTTAGTGTTAGCATGTATGGATGACATTTTGATAGAATGTATAAATGGATTAGATAAGATTTATTGTAAATGCATGTATGCAGACATCTTTTAGATGTAGTAATGTGAATCATGAAAGAATGTAGTTTTGAACAATAGAATGCATTCAGTTATTGTTAAGGAAATTAAATATGCATGGGAAGCTCTCTTTAGTATATGATGAAATTCAAGTGTGTTGTGAAATTAGATGCATGACTTAAATTTAAATGAAAAGTATGAATGAAGGGTATAGATAAATCTTAATGGATGAACCTTATCTTGTGATTTGTATTTTCATCTTCTAAAAGAAATTATCCTTGTTTAAGAATTATCTCGTTATAAGATAATCAACTTATTGGATTTATTAGTGTGAGTTAAGTGAAATGTGGAATTAAGTAATCATGTTGGGAAACTCTTTAGGTGTTAGTTGATGTCTTCTGCTGTGTAATCTGAATTTTGATATCTCGTTGTATCTTTTGTTGTGTTTAACTTTAAATTTTTTTTTATTACACTCTATTCTTGTGTTTTAGCTTATCCCTTCGGGGTTTCCTGGCGGGGCATTACATGTTGCAAGAAAAGAACAATGAGGATCAATCAATGGGAAAGTAGAGCAAGGAATAATATGAATGGGTAAATAAATACAGTGGATGAAATGGATACTATATATGCAAGATGCATCGGCCAGATGGCAATGCAAATGTTGGGAATATTGAAGAAATTTAGGGGTAGAAGAACTAACAAGCAAAAGAGGGAAGAAGAAGCAAAGGAAAAAGGTCTGACAAGTGTGACAACATTTTTGAGAAAATCTAAGGGAGAAAAGGTATCCCTTGGACAACAATGAAGATCCTCATGTGGAACGTTAGGGGCCTATCAACTCCTGACAAGTGGCACGTCCTTAAGCGCCATTTGGGTAGTATTGTGGAAGATATAGTTATTCTACAAGAGACTAAGATCAATCAAGAGGAAGGGCAAAAAATTATAATTTTTTTCCAAAGATGCGATGGGGCATTTGTTAATGCACGTGGTAGTTCTAGTGGGTTAGGGATTATATGGAATATCAACACATCAAAGGTTACAATGAAGATAGAGGAAGATAGTTGGATTACATGTATAGTAAGAAGCAAAGAAACAAACATAATTTTTCCTATGATTAATCTTTATGGGCCCACCAAAACAGAGGGAAAATTTGGGATTTGAGATTCTATCCAACATAGGTCCAGGGATTAAAATAAAGTTTTTCTCATAATGGGCAAAGATTTTAATGCAATTTTGGATGTATCAAAAAAGAACAAGGAATTGAATAAAATTAACCCGTTAATGATAGATTTCAGGACCTTTATCAAAAATATGAAGTGATTGACTGTGTCTCGAAGAATGAAGTTTACACCAGGATAAATAGAAGGGTTGGGTTCACTTGCATCATAGAAAGTCTTGACCATTTCTTTATTGGAGGCGGGTCGGTTAGAGAGAATATGGAATGGGCTTGTAAAATTCTTCCTTGTCCCTTTTAGACCATTTCCCTATACAACATGACTTGAAAGAAAGAGGTAGGTCAAAGAAAAGATACTTTAAATTTGAAAACATGTGGTGGTAGGATCCTAATCTCAAGGACAAAATAAGGGATTGGTGGAAAGAGAGTGACATTTTAGAAAGGACAATTAACTTTTGTTTTGTGAAGCATTTCGGTTTTATAAAAGGGAAATTTCAAAAATGAAATAGGGAGACTTTCGAAAAGAATATTCAAGAGAAGGAAGATGTAGAAAGGGAATTGGAGGATCTTGATGAGAAAGTAATCGAGAATGGAATGGTCTTGGAGGATTTTAATAAAGAGAAGAAATTAAAAGAAAAACATACATAATCGATCGCTCGGGAAGAAGAATATTGCTGAGGGAAAGCAAGGGATAATTGGCTTTGAGCGGGAGACAAAAGTACAAAGTTTTTTATTGCATCAATAAGGGCATGAAGGGAAAGGAATAGAATTGAATGAGATTAAATTGTTGAATGGGGATATTTTTTCTAACCTGACAGAGATAGAAAAGGAAGCAATTATATTTTTTCAAACACTCCTCAATGATGAAGATAGGGGAGATGAGAATCTTAGAGATGGCATTCTATCATTGGTACCAAAATACATTAGTGATGTAGACAAGAAGATAATATTAGAATCATTATCTATGAAAGAAATAAACTTTGTGGCCTTCCAATTGAGTCTAGAGAAATCACCAGGTCCGACGAATTTCTTTAAAATATGTTGGGATTTTATAGAGAAAGATGTGCATAAAATGGCAAAAGAGTTCAAAAATAATGGGAAATTTGTCAAGGATTTTAACAATACAACAATAGCTCTTATTACAAAGAAATTTGTTTGCACATCAATGGTGGATTTTTGACCTATCTCTTGATGCAACACTATTTACAATATAATTTCAAAGGCAATGATCGATAGATTGAAAAAGGTGCTTGGGAATTTAATCGCCAAAGAACAAAATGGTTTCACTCTGAGTAGAGGGATAGCTGGCAACATTATTCTTACTGCTGAAACTACTCACACAATGAAGACAAAAAAATCTCAAAGGTATCATGATTAAATTAGATATTAGTAAAGCTTATGAAAAAGTATAGTGGGAATTCCTTTCCAAAGTATTATAACTCTTTGGCTTTTGTTCAAAATGGGTATATAACTAGTGAAGATGTGTATATCTACCCCCTAATTTTGGTTTTGGTTAATAGATCCATGTGTTTATTCTTCCCTTCCTTAAATGGGCTTTGGCAAGGAGACCCAATCTCTCCTTTTTTGTTTGTGTAATGGTGAAAGTCATGGGGAGAATGGTTGTGAAATTGTGGGAGGGAGGATTATGAAAGGGGATATCAGTAAACAATGAATTGGAACCAATCACGCATATTCTATTCATAGACAAAACAATTATTTTTGGGGAGGCAATGGTTCAGGAAGTGGAGGTAATCAAGGCAACACTAGATATATATTCCAAAACCTCAAGTTAGATCCTAAACGAAGAAAAAATAGAGATATTGTTCTTTAATACAAGGAAATAAATACAAAATAAGATTAATTTCTTATTGGTATATAAGATTGGAACTCTCCCTATTAAGTATCTAGGGGTGCCATTATTCACTGATTAGGGCATAATAGTATACTAGGAAGAGTTAATTAACAATTGTCAAAATAAAATTAGTAATTAGAAAAATAAATGGTTGACGTTAGCTGGAAGGATATTGATGATTAAGTCAGTGTTATTATAGTTATTCCAATTTATGTAATGTCCTGCTTTCAATTGATAAACAAAGCAATTGTTGTTTTAGAAGGATTACTAAAAAAAAATGTGTGGGAAGGATCAAAAGAAATCAAGAAAATACCTCTTATAAAATGGGATTTGACACATAGGAGCAGGAATGACAAAACATTGTTCTTGGGGCAAAATTGGTATGGAATATGTAAAAGGAACCAAATAAGCTATTGTGTTAGATAATGTAGAAAACATATCTTGACAATGAGGACTCAAGCAATATCCTCACTATAGCGACCAATTCAAGGGGTTCTATAGTATGGAGATTCATTTGTGAGAGCAGGAAAGTCATTATGGACCATCTATGTTAGAGGATTGGGAATGAAAGGAAGGTGACTTTTTGGTGAGATTCTTGGAATAGAAAAGAAGCAATAGCAGTGGTAATGAATGGACTAGATTGGATGAAAGGGATAGAAAGTGAAATTGGTCAGTATGTAGAAGATTATGTGAAACTAGGTATGGAAGGATGTGGTAAGGAATGGAATTGGAATCTAATGAATAACATCTCTATACTAGAAGAAGAGAAAGCCATTTTGTGCGCGATTCTAAGGAAAAGAAGAATAAATCTAAGCTCAGATGAAGATGAAATTATATGGAGTGTATAAAAATACAGTAGCTACTCTATTTGTCTTGGATATAATGTTTTAGAAATCCAACCTGAGAGGAAGGATTGGACAACAATCTTGTGTTTGCATAAAAGTGTTCTCCCTAAGACCAGGGTTGTTTTGTCCACAACCCTGCATGGTACAATTCTAACTAGTGAAAGACTAAGGTTAGTTTGGATTGAGGGACCAAGTTGTTGCCCCTTATGCTACTTGGATGGAGAAAGTATTGATCACCTTCTACGTAGATGCCCCTTTGCTAAATAGTGATGGAAATGGTTGATAGCATCTCTAGAATGGAAAATTGCCCTTCATATATCACTACAAAAATTCCTTATCAGTTGGCCTCTTTTGAGTAAGAAATCGATGTGGGGAGACATTTGGATAATAGGTCCCTCCATGGTGGTCTCACAAATTTGGAAAGAAAAAAAAAATAGTTAATGATAAATCCCTGAAGGTGGAAGAAATAATTAAAAAGATAGAGGTAGGAATATGTGAGGTGGCAAATTTAGTGGTTAAAAATAAAAGGATATAATTTTTTTCTATATGGGACAACAACATTAAAAAACAATGGGAGGGCTTAAAGGATTTAAATATAAACATTTCAAGAAAGTCAAAGGCTAGGGAGGTAGCTCAATGGAAGAAACCATAGCTTGGACATTTCAAGCTTAATTTTGATGGAGCTGCAAAAGGGAACCTAAGAAAAGTAGGAATTGGGTGTATCATTAGGAATAATAAAGGGGGATGTGTAAGAGTAGTGGAAATGAATATAGGTTAGGCTAGACAAATAATGAGTTATAACTAACAACCTTTCTTAAAGGTTTAGAGCATTGCTTAGAGATCAAGATAAAAGATATCGATGTAGAAGGGGATTCCTAGTTGAGTATCAATGTGGTATGTGAAGGTTCGATTCACAATTGAAAATTAAAAACCCTTGATATCTCATATCAAAAGGATAATAGAAGAACTTGATCAAATTTGAATCTCCCATATCAATAGGGAGTCAAACAAAGATGTCAAATTCCTTGCTAATTGAGGGGTAGAGATTTTGGATGGTGAGATTGTTATTAGGAATGAGGGAATTTGGCCAAGACCCAAAGTGCTAATGGACAATGATATGGATGGGATACTCCCACCTTCTAGAATTGGGATTGGGGGAGGCAGAAGAGGAGATAATTTGAATGAGGAAGGACAGGTTCATCTAGATTTGAATAGTCAAAGAATGTGTCACGAGCAGGCCAAAATGTAAAATCTATAGGAGAGATTGATGGGATAAGCCTTGAAATTACAACTGATGATGAATGGACAAGCAAACCTTTTAGGAAGGGAGAATAGATGGCATGATAATATCTTCAAGAATAATAATAGAAGGCATTCTTTCTATAGTTTATCATTCCCAAAAAGTAGGTTTTATCGGTTGATGTAAAGGACCAATACTTGCTTTTCAAAGAAGAAAGAATGGGAACAAATCCTGTAGGGGTAGATTGTAAAATCAATTTTTTTGCAGGAGATTATATTTCTCAAGATTGCATCATGCAGTTAAGATTCATTTCAATTGATGAGTAGGATTAATTTCAGTAATCAAGAGATGAAAGAAACCTTGGACATCAAATGTATCTGTTCTATGGTGGAAGAGTTGAGGGAGACCCCTGAGGAACAGGTTGCCTAACTATTATAGAATGGGAATGAAGAGGAGACACTAACAATGATAAATATTTTGGGAATAAAATTCTAGTCTGGTGGTCATGTACATGACAGTGTGATCTATGAGAACCTTTTTGCCCCCATTGTGCAGATATTGTGGTATGCAATTAATGCCTATGGGATAGTTGAACTATCAAAGAGGAGAATACAATGGAGGTTAAAATTGCACTAGAAATGTTGGAGATAGTTCCATGCTTAGGAACCACATGTGTTGATATATATATATATATATATTATGAATATCAATTTTTCACTATTCTAATTAGACATGAACACAATGAGCTAATTGATACAATCTTAAAAAAATCGAAAAAGATATGAATAATAAAACTGAAACTCAAGTTTTCATTTTGAACCAAACATGTAATATGCACCAAATAAAAATTGAAGAAGATTCCATTATAATTGTTGATCGTATATCACAAAAAATATATTAGAGGTGGATGAGTAAATTTTATTTTAGTGTGTGTGGGGTTTTTAATAAATGATATTTTTGGACTAAAATGAAGCTAAGGTTAAAAAAATCTTTCTACACTAATAAAATAGTAGAGATTAATAGAAAATGTGATTTAAAATAATATGTAGGAAAGAAACAACATAATAAAATCATTCAATGTGATGTATTTTGGGAAAATACTTGTGGGAAAAAACCTTGCATTTAAGGTTGAAATTGATGTATTAGTTAGCAACAATATTAGTTACAATGTGATTTAGGCAAGGAGACTTCATAAGGATCAACACTAACACTTATGCTTGGAGTAATATCACTCGTATAAAAATATCTACAAAATAGACTATGCACACTCCATTCTAACCACCTAATAAATAGAGAAAATAATACGTGAAACTACCAAAGGGAAATTACAAAACCATGAGCTAATACCACTCAAAAGTGGTGTCCAAATCTCCTATATATATTCAAATGCCTAGATCCCAAGCAAACTGATATACTATTTTTTCATAATTTTTTGTAGTTATCCACAAAACTATAAAACTTTAAACATCTACATAAACAATGATACCTAGATTCCTTATGATAGTAATAATGATATGTCATAGGTCAGTGAATATTATTGCTCAAAATTTATAACAATCTTAAAAATTTCTTGTGTCATAGATGTTCTTACATCCTTGAAGTGGGAGATTGAATTCAAGATTCTTTAAGTTTTTATCTAGGACTTAATCATGCTCCCCTTTCCAAATTAAATATTTTGAAGAAACCCAAGCCATCATAACTTTGTTTGATAGCTAAAATTCAGTTTGATATTTTTAGGGCCATAAATGATAGGTATATAACCAAATTTTATAGTCAAATATTAGGATGCAAGATTACGACACCTTTCTTAACAAGGATGAGTCAACCAAATCTTATTTTGTTCAAATATATTTCAATTGCTTGAAATCACTAATGTGTGAAAGAGTTTTTTGTTGTATCATATTAGTTCTATATATTTTAGATGTTTTATTGAAAATATTATATTTTAGTGTCTATTAAAACTCTTGCAAGTAATGATTATTGTTATTCCACTGGGTTGGATTAAATATATGCATCATACATTAAGAAAGGATAAATACAAGGGATCAGTTACAATAGAAAACATTAAGTATAACTATTGAATTTTATTATACAAAGCAATGGAAAAGGTAGACAATAGTGAATGAGAGAGGGAAATTAGAAAAGGGAAACCGTTAGGTTCCATGAAGAGACCCTTACATAATTTACTCAAGAAAGTAAAGTTGAGTTGAGGTTGACTATGCTAGAGAGAAATTTTAAATAAGGGAAACTCAAATCAATGAAGGACTTACTTATCCTAGCTGTATATAATCTCTCGCATCAATTTTTGTTTATGTAAATTAGTTTTTTTGTCTTCCATCAACCTATTTTAACCTATATAGGTATATTTTTATTAATAAAGATATTATCTTGATTATGATTAATATTTGATTTTGTGTTGGATGTCTAGAATACTACATTAGGCTATCCCTCATTGTTTTCCATTGTATAAATCACATCAAATGGTATTAGAGCAAAATTATTCTCACTAGCTTCTATCTTGGAAACTAGGAATTTTACTCTAGGTTTGAGAGGTAGCCTTGTAAGTGTGGTAATCTATGTGAGAGATTAAATAATGTCAAAGAGAGTATGTATTATGTGGGTTTTAAGCCGAGTGTCCATCAAAAAAGGAGGGTGCTAGGTAGATGGTGTGGGAAAACCCACCACTAAATGAAAAGTGAGTAGATGAAGCTATGAGAGGTTACACATTTTAATATCATTATTAGTTAGAGAGAATGTATATATCATTTGGGAAAACAAATCTTGGGTTGGAGTGTGAGAGTATGTGATTCGTTGAGATTATATGTATTTGAAAGTACACACATGAGAATAAATCTTCAAAGAAATGTGGAGTGGTCTTGAGGAGGCTAAAAAAATTTATATTTATGGAGTAGATAAAAATGAATCATATGGAGACAACTCTTGAAATATTGGAAGTTATTAGTCCATGAGAGTGGATTCTCTTGAGGAGTAGAATGTTAAACTTATTGAGAGAAAGGGTGAGAGTCTATAATTTGTGATTGATAATTTGTAGATGAAATCTCACTATGTACAAGCATAGTTATGGTAGAAGATCTTATAAAAGAAGATCGTTGTAATAATTATAAGGTGACTTACTTTTAGAAGTAAAAGTTCTTCCATGGAGAAAAATATCAAAAGAAGAAAGGAAAAAATAGGAGAAAGTGTTGATGGAAAATATGGATGTGAAAGTTGTTGATTCACTTGTACAATTATCATTAGAGAAAGAGGAATATGAGGTAGATTGGTCATGTAGGTGGTATATAAGAAGAGAGATAATTTATACCAGAGGAGGAGTATATAGAGTAGAAGTGAAATATTGTGTCCTTGGAGAATATAAAAGAGTTAATAATTTATGAGTATTAACATGAGACTAATACAAACTCTTACAAGGACAATCATGAGACTAATATTAGCTCCTTTTGAGAAACCACACTAGAAAAAACCTACAGAAGATGAAGAGTCACAATGTATAAATTTATTAATTTATAAACTACCTACACACTAGAAGGCAACTATGGAAGATTGAGAGTCACAACTTATAATTCCACACTAGGTATTCATTTGAGATTTAAAATAGGGTTTCCATAATGAGTACACAATGCTTTAATTAATTAGCCTTAACCCCTTGGAAAAGGCTGCCAACTTATTACAACATGCCAATATTTATATTTTAAATGTCATTGACAATCTCTCATTATAAAACTATCTTGAGAACTTTTACAAAATCACCCTAGAAACATTTGGAATAAAATTGTTGTAACTTTTTCTATAATAAAAGTAGATGATTTTTTTAAAATGTGTTGTTTTATTTAACATTCTCAAATACATTATAAGATTGTTGGTCCAACCAATGTTTACAAAGGATCTGTATACTTTTAAAATATGTTACTATTAAAAATGGTACTTGTATACACCAAAAAATATTCTAGAGATAATTGATTAAATATGAAGATATTTAATTATTCCTCTACTATATAAATGAATTTAATAATTTATTTATATAGTTAATTATTTCTAATTCCTCCCACCTTAATTCATTTCTTCTATTTTCCTAATTAAATAGGCAAATTTAATTAATTAATTAATTTAATTATTCATCACCATTAAAATTGATTTTTTAATTAAAATTTGGACACATGTTTCCTAACCTTTAACCACCCAACCTAACCACCTTCTTGCCTACACCATCCAACCTAACCATGGGTTTAACTAACCCTATCTCCTCCAACTTCCTCATCCTAACCTCTTGTGGGTTGGTTATCTTCTCTTTAGGACACATGGCATCTTTGCCACATGTGCTTCATCTCCTTGCCATTTGCCTTCTTGCTGGCACTTGTTGGAGATTCCTTGACACTTGTCCCTTTAGGGATGACAAGTTTCCTATCCTTCAACCTCCTCTCTAACTTCCTCATTTTCAACCATTGATCTCTCCAGACCAAATCTTCATCGTTGAATCCTGCCACCTTAACTTTGGCTCTTCTCTCCCCTCAGGCTATCTTCGTCCCTTGGAGGGTATTTTGTTGTTGCAAGGGGCCTCTTTGTGGAGGGCCTGCTTGTCCTTGCTATGGTGATTTTCAGGGTTTCCTCTTGATGGTTGTGGACGCTTCTCTTTTCCTATTTTTCTCAAGAGGTTCTCTATTGTTGTTCAGGATTTCTTCTTTCTTCTTTTCTCAACCTATCCTATTGAGGTGGATTATTCTTCTATTGAGGGGAAGAGTTGTGGGCTGAGATTTGTGGGAGGGAACTTGTTGGGGGCTTTGGATGCCCTATTTTTTGAGGTTGGCTGTTTGATTGCTTCTCTCTCCATGTTGTCGAGTTTCTGTCTCTTTTCTCTTATGGAGGTGGAGATTTTTATGGAGCTTGTCTTCTTGGAGTATTTCTAGATCAGGTCTCTCTATTGAAGGTTTGCGTCTCTTCTGCCCCTATAGAGGTGAGTCCCTATCCTATTGAGGTAGAAAGGGGCTTTGCTGGATTGGGGTGAATGTCAAATGCTTTGAGTCTGTTGGCTTCATCTTGTTGGTTGTGGGTGTCATTTCTAAACCCACTCTCAAAGGTTTGAGGAGCCTTTCAAAACCCTTTGGTCCCAGATTACGCTTGGATAGGCTGGATGCTAGCAGTTTTCAAGGGCCTTGCTTTGCCAATGTTGGTTTTTGGTTAGGGTTGGGCCTTGTGGCTTTATGTGGCCTTGAAACTTTGTTGTAGGTTGAGGGAGCCTGGGAAAACCCTCCTTGTCGGCTGAGGATGCCTGAAAAACCCTCGTTCTTTGTTTTCCAAGCTCTTCTATTTGTTGTTTAGAGATTTTGCTATTGCTGGCCTTCTTTGTATTGTTTATCTTTGGTGGTGTCTATCGTCTAGTTGGCTATGGTTGCCTATTTTCTTGTTTATGTTTTTTGCAGCCTTTAGTTTTTGAGATTTGGATGCCCGTAGGTACAGAAGGTTTCAGGTCCTTTCTAAAACCTGTAGTTTGTAGTCTGATAGTCTAGTCCATTTTGCGATGACTGCTCTCTGATGTAAAGGGTTTCGGGGCCCCTTCAAAACCTATTTATCCCTAACAAAAAAACATATCAATAGGATCATTGCATTGTGATAATGGCACTCATTACATTTTTAGCATAGCTATCATGATAATTTAGAATTGCATATCATTTATTTCATAGAATTGCATCATTTCATTCTCGTTTCTCAGGTAGTCATCTTGCAGATCATGCAACTGAAAGCCAACCTATAACCCCGCAAGATCTTTGAGAATAGAAAGCAATGAGATGGTTTTACGGAGTGTTTTTTATCTTGTTTATTTTATTTTACTCTCTAATGTAATGTTTCATTGAATGTTATCTTTAATGATTGTTAAATGGTCTAATACACAAAATTTTACACAGAGTACTTAAAAAAAAATATTTTTATCATATTTATAGATAATAATTATAATCAAAATAAAAACTAATTTAAAACTATTATATATATAGAATTGAAAAAATACATCAAGATTAGTATATCTTGATAGTTTACAAATTTATATAGAATATTGAAAATAATCTTTGTTTAAAAATATCTACAATAAAAAAAAAATCAAGCATTTTAAAATAATTAGAAGTTAATAATTTAATCTATAATTCTTTTTAATTTTGATGTAATTGAAAGAAAGTACGAATTTAATATTAAAAAAAAATCATACTGAAATTTTAAAATAACTTTAAATTTTAATAAGAAAATTAATAAATAGCTTCTATTATAAATAGGATTGATAGTACATCTTAATTTCACACAAATTAATCTTAAATTTAAATCTCAACTAATCCATGAAAATAATATATTGCCAAAATTAATCTAAAATTACATCTTAACCAAAAGGATGAATCTACTATCTAATCAATCTGACAAAGTATCAATTAAGAATGAATAATTTTCTAACATAAATAAAAATTAATGAAAATTTAGATTATTATAGTTTTCTGAATTCAGTTGTGTACATTTTTCTCATCAAATTTGAGATCATACTATATGATCTAATTCATAATTCTGTTCTTTCTGATGAAAGATCATCCAAAATATTAATGAAAAAATCTATAAAGTTGAATCCAGAAAACTATAGTGATATTCATATACAGTGGAAACTTCATAAGTTTAATTAAGATTTAAATTAGTGAAATAAAAATAGAAACGTAATAGTAAAATCAAATAGTTTGAGTGGAAAGGTAAAATCAGGTCACACTGGTTTGGTTGAAGGGCGGGTGGGAAATCAACTTTTTAGAGGATAAAATGGGAAATTAGGTTTTAGCGATCAGGTGAAGTGAAGATATTGTGATAGGCAACCAAAACCTTTGATCAAAATAATGTCAACTTGCAAATCTTCGCCTAATCAAGATAACTCTCTTATACGTTGGTCAGTGGAGCGATGGCGAAAGCCGAGGCGACCATTTGCATTGTGTATTGGAAAGCAGGTAAACTGCATATCCAACAAATTGTACCGGGCATGTTAATGGCACCTGTATATATACAGATATATGCAGATTTATACGCATTCATTTCATATCCATCACTTCATTCTTATTACTTTCATCTCACCTTATTCGTTTGTTAAAAAGAATTTGGAATTTGGAGAAGAGAATGGCACAGAGAACTAATGAGCTTCTTTTTCTGATGCTTCTCATTGTGTGGGGTAGCTATGTGAGTGCAAGTAGAAAATTATTAACAGATAGCCCAAAAGTAGAAGAGGAAGGGTCTTCAAGTCCAAAGACCATCACCTTCTTTATGCACCACATAACGGGAGGACCAAACCCAACTGCCAATCGTGGACTTGGAGTTGCAGGATTTCCCATTGACACTGGCAATGCCATCTCTGGCCTGCCAAACCAGTTTGGAAACAGCATCAATTTCAATGGGAATGGGAACGGTCCTCTTCCATTGACCATTCCAAGTGGAGCCATCAACAATTCTCCTTTCTTTGGCCAGCTGCCCATCTCTTCCACCAACGGAGGAGTGCAGGGCATAGGCTCACTCATTCCTGGCCTTGGCCTTAATGCACCTACCTTAGGCCTTCAGAACTCCTTTCCCAACACAAATATTATTAATGGCGGATTAAATCCTCTTGGAGGGTCCTCAGGTATCCCACTGAATAATGTGGTTGTGATTGAGGACACCCTGACAGAAGGTCCTGATCTACACTCATCTGCTATTCTTGGAAAGGGGGAGGGATATTATTATCACTTGCCCAGCCATGCTGAAGAGGAAGATCCCAATACAATGTTGCTGGCTTTCACAGCCAAATTTGAAGGTTCTGAATATGGAGGTAGCAGTATTGAATTCTCAGGAAAAGACAACATTGCATTGGCACAGAGGGAGGTTGCAGTAGTAGGAGGGAGCGGGGTGTTCCATGACGCTCAAGGCCATGCTCTCATACAGACCGTTTCTGACACAGTCGATGAGACGCTGCTCAAATTCACCGCCACTCTTACCTATGAATGAAGTCATCCTCACGTTTCTCCTACTATGTTCTTCCATGTTTCTCACTTTCTTCTTATCTGCTTCTATTTAATGGCTATGTTCATTATCAATAGCAGTTCGCCTTATGTGTCTTGTAAGTTTCACTCTCCAAACTCAATAAAAAAAAAATCTTCATTTGCTTGATGTGGGATGCATTTTGATCTCTCTTCTGTTTGTGCTATGTTAAATCATATGATTTTAATCCAACCTAGAGAAAGTATATATTCAAAATGATTAACTAAAAATCAATTGTTTTTCTCTTTTATTTATGGAAAATGAGGTTTCCTATGAGATAGGCTGATTAAATAAATGCACAAAATAATTATGGAGTTAGAAAATATACTTGAGAATGGTAATTTGATATTTGGTTTTTAAAAATTAATATAGAGAGGTATTTAAAATTTGATTATTGAAAAATGGTTTTGAACAGAGTACATTTTACAATCTATATTATGTCAAACATAGAGACATCTCTTTATATTAAATTAATTAATGAAGACAAGAAGCAAGAACATTATATAGATTCTTTACTACTTTTATTGTATCAAATTGAATTGTGTTGCTATTGATTAGTTAATTGTTCTAGAATATTTAATTAGGAGATAAGTACTTACTTTATAGAGTGAACATGTTAGAAGTCTTTTGAATATTAGCAACATTGTCTCAAGTTGTATCAAACATGTATGTAATTGCTTTAAGGTAAGGGGATTAGTTAACTCAATTTGAATTTTTTAATTTTGAATTTAGAAACAACAAATGTATACATATATGTGTATGTCTATGTTTGTATGGATATATGTACATATGCATATATGTATATATATACTTATCATATGTGTGTGTATTCATTATTTGAAAATAAATCTAATATAAGAATGTCTTAAAGAAAATATTTTGTCTTTTTTTCATTCATATTTTATAATTTGAGTCATGTAATTTAATTGTCACTTTTTCGTAATTGTTTATGTAGATATTTAAAAAAAGATAATTTTGAGATATATATATATATATATATATATATATATATATGGAGAGAGAGAGAGAGAGAGAGAGAGAGAGAGAGAGAGAGAGAGAGAGAGAGAGAGAGAGAGAGAGAGAGAGAGAGAGAGTTTTCTAAAAATGGGAGATCAATTTTTTAAAACTTGTGAGAAGATATCTAATAGACTTGCTCCCATGAATGAACGGCTTTTATGAATATCAATTGTTCAGTATTCTTATAAGACATGAATATGGTAAGCTAATTGATACAACCTTTAAAAAAATTTAAAAATATATAAACAATAAAATAATAAAACTA
The DNA here is from genome assembly GCF_030272615.1 of Cryptomeria japonica. Taxonomy (NCBI): domain Eukaryota; kingdom Viridiplantae; phylum Streptophyta; class Pinopsida; order Cupressales; family Cupressaceae; genus Cryptomeria; species Cryptomeria japonica. The sequence goes on from NC_081415.1 coordinate 529,616,587, forward strand.
TAAAAGAGACACTCAAGTTTTCATCCTAAAACAACATGTTTATAAAACATGTAATATACACCAAATAAAAATTGAAGAAGACTCTATTATAATTGTTGATCTTATATCACCAAAAATATGATAAAAGTGGTTGAGAAATTTTTATTTTAGTGTGTATGGGATTTGAATAAATGACATTTTTAGATTGAAATGAAGCTAAGGTAAAAAAAATGCTTCCTACACTAATCAAATAGTAGAGATGAATATAAAATATGATTCAAAATAATATGTAGGAAAGAAACAAAATAATAAAATCATTCATGATGTATTTTAGAAAAATACCATGGGAAAAAATATTTCCTTTAATGTTCAAACTGATGTATTAATTAGCAACAATATTATTTACAATGCAATTTAGGCAAGGAGAATTCATAAGGGTCAACATTAACACTTAGATTTGGAGTAAAACCACTCGTATAAGTATCTACAAAATACACTATACAAAATCCATTCTGACCACCCAATAAATAGAGAAATAATACCTAAAACCACCAAATGACAATTACAAAACCATTAGCTAATACCACTCAAAAGTGGTGTCCAAATCTCCTATCCATATTTGAATGCCTAAATCCCAAGAGAATTGATATACTATTTTTTTATATAATGTCATAGTTATTCTCGTAAATTAGGTTCTAAATTTCCCTTGTTGAAACTTTCCAAATAAGTTTTATGATAGTAATAATGATATGTCATAGATGCTAATATTATTGATGCTAAGCATCTTGTTTGCAGGTTACATATTCAATGTTGCAGGTTGTGAACATGCTTCTACGAGATAGTTGCCCATTACAAGTGAATGCATGCCTCATTGGTTTTTCGAGTTTATTTTATTCTAGAATAGACATACTTTCTCTGTTCATTCCTTAACATTTGTTCATTTTGTTTTATAATAGACACACTGCCTCATTTTGTTCATTCATTGTTCATTTTGAGTTTGTTTTGGGTCAAATTTGAAGAAAGAGCATGCACAAAAGGAGGTGGAACTACTGGAAACTGACTATTAAACTAAGTTATTGATTCTTCACTAAAACCCTTGGATCCTAATTTTGATTCTACCTGGGTCCTAGTCCGAGCCTGATTTCCCTTGGATTCCTCCAAGGTCCTTCTTAGGTGGCTGGGTTCTCAATGATTATTCATCATTGGCTGTGCCTAATTTTGTGGCAAATTAATAAAGTAGTACTGGCTGCAAAGTGTACAATTTAAATTGCTATCTCATATATGTTGCAACCTTTTGTAAGGGATGTGATCTGACCCAAACTGCTATTCAAATTGCACTTGTCATAAATACACAGTTGGTCATCATTGGTGCAATCTGATCTTTATTTCTATTTTTATTTATTTATTCATACTGTCATAAGGATGTGAAACTACTACTAGTGATTTCTTATTGGTCAACTGGTTATCATATTGATTAGTAATTAGCTCTGAGATCTTCCAATAGTTATAGTGGTATTATTTATCACTAGATTTTTGCGTCCTACTATCTTGATGACTAGATCTGGTATTGTCAATTATTTTCTGAGGGTTTCAAGACCTAATTGAGAATCATTAATCAAATCAGTTTCTGCATCTATGCAATTCACTGTATGAGTGTTTACTTTTATTTCATTTCAGTCTGTCATAAACTAAATAAATTCAAGATTACATTTTCTCTTAGTTTATTTTATATCATTGGAGTAGATTTTATGTCATATATATATATTAATATTTGTGTGTGTGTATGGATGTACTCGTACCCATACCCAAAGTTTTTTTGTCGATTCCGTGAATCTATACCCGATTCCGTATCCATATGTTTACTCGAATCAGAAACTTAGCTGTGAAATTATCTAAAAGCCATCTTGTTTCATGTATGACCTATGAGGGGCTTCTAATTGACATAGAACTGATGAAATTGACCTCAAAACTCCACCTTTTCAGGCCTTAAACTGATGATGAACTTAGAAATCCACATTTTCTCTAAAAACTAATGCCTGAACTGATGAATGATACTAAGAACTTACATTCTAACTTGAAGTTCACTTAACTAAAACTCCCACCCTTTAGTCATTTCCATATGCATGTTTATGGTAGTCCAATCTACTAAAAAATACTATCATGACTACACTTTCATTTCTCATAGAAGGTGATCATATCTCCATGTTGCATTGTCCAATCTCAAACTTATTGTCATGTGCCTCTGTATTTAGAACCTGGTTTCTATCACAATCCTTATTATTCACTCCTCATTACTGGTTTGCAACACTGTATCACCATTGTCTAGAGCCTCTGTGCATGTCTTATGACTATTACATCTTTGAATGCCTTTGAGTTCTTTTTTTTCTTTGATAGACTTGATCTTCTTATCTCTCTATGACTGTACTTTGTCTTTGATTTGCTTTGCGACAAGGCTTTTATGGACTACAATTGGCATTGATGAAATCTCCTTGTATTTCCCTTAAGTTTGGGGTCTTGAAATGGAGTGTACTCCTTATGATGGCACTATCTACTTTGTGTTCTACAATACTCTCATGTCTCCAACTCAGACGATTTCATTTATGACTAGATATATCTTTGTAAGTCCCTTATTTGTTAATCATTATTTCCTTGAGTTGTGTATGCCTAAGACTGAAATAGTGTTCTTGATAGTCTTGCTGCTCACTATTTTGTAGAGTTTTCCTCAAGCATGTGCACTATCACATGTTGCCCTTTAAACAAGGTCTAGGACTATACCTAACCCTACACTGTTATCCATGACTTCATACCGAGTTCTAGGTCTCTATCTTTATAATATCCTCCTTTGATAATATTTTTAAACAACAATATGACTATCTGTATGACTATTTATGCATGCTTTATGTACTGGATGCAAGACATTTTTGGCATTTACTATTATGGTTCCTTATGATAAGTCTTCTCATGCATTCTTGTAGCTATTTCATCTTTATCTTCCTGATAATGAAGTACCTACTATGCGTAATCCTTTGTAAGCTCACTGATATTAATCCTTTGTAATCGGCAAAAGTCAACCCAATGGTAAAACCGATAAGTAGAAGCATGTGATTAGGATAGCATACACCGTTTAAGTCCATTGCCAGAACACACACTAGCGGCAATGGAGAAATCTTGTCTTGCGGATAGTCGATGAGGCTATCAGTACGACTTATCCTGATGGACACTAGCAAAAAGTAAAATTCATAAGCAAAGGTTACAGCGATAAAGGGTCATCGGTGTAGACAAAAGCAATTGGGATTTTTTTCTTTTTTAAATGTTGAGGAAGGTCGGAATTTTGGCGAACACCACAAGACAATCGACAATGTTGCCATTCTTGCAATGAAAAAAAAATCACAGGATGCAACCTTGTCCGTCGTCTTAATCGTCAAAATTCTGATATCTCCTTGAAGATGGTCCATCGACAGAACACACACTAGCGACAATAGAGAAATCATGTCTTGCCAATAGCCGATGAAGCTATCGGTAAGACTTATCCCAATGGAAACTAGCAAAATTAAAATGCATTGGCAAAGTTTACGATGTTAAAGGGTCATCGAAAAAGGTTACGACGATAAAGGATGCAATGAGTTTGGAATTTTGATGTCTCCTCATCAAACAAACATGTCGCCTAGCGGCAATGGAGAAATCTTGTCTTCCCGATAGTTGATGAGACTATCGATAAGACTTATCCCGATAGAAACTGCCAAAGTAAAATGCATCGGCTAAGGTTACGACGAGAAAGAAAGGGTCATCGACAAAGATTACAGCGATAAAGGATGCAACAAGGTCGGAATTTCGACATCTCCTCATCAAAAAAACATGCCGCCGGTGCATAGAAATTTCCGACGTGGTGTCGTCTGAATTTTGACGTGAATCCCATTGTCGAAATCACTGATGAAAAATAGTGACGAACAAATACATCCGAATTCTGACGTTTAGTTGTCTGAGTTCCGACGAATGATCATCGGAAAAATGCTCCAAATGTACTAGTGTGGTAGCATAATAATCTCAGACATGAATCATCAATAAGCATCTCTGTTGATATCAACAACCCGAAGTGAATCCATGTCCACAAATTCTAACACTTACCTTCTTGTTCATTTGATCGATTCTCCTCTCAACTAGTTTGTCAAAGTGACAAACTCATCACTCCTTACTCTTCCTCTTCCTGTCCCGGTAGCTCATCATACTTTCTCTTGCTGATCCGTTGCACATCACTGATTTCACATGCTGGAGGCTTCCTCATGTTCCACTTTGGTCTTCTGGTATAAGCCTTCAACCACCTACCTTATATTTATTGACTGATCTATCCCAGAGATTTATAATGCATTATATGTATGTTGGGAGATAAGCTAAGTATTACCACTTACTAGTGGAAGTAGATCCTTATCATTTGCTGGCCAATAACTGGTGGGAACCCGTTTGTCATTACATTGTGCACTTTGCTTCTGGTATTGCACCAATATGACTTCCCCATTTGAGCAGACACAACTTTAACTTGACATATAACCCGGTAGAATTCCCATATGTCTTCCTTACTATCTTGAGGCAACACGATTTTTGTCATTCTTCTCTTCATTCCGTGACAACATCTTTATCCTGTGGGAGTCCTATTGTATGAGATCAAAGAAACAACATAGCGGTTGTCTGGCCTTCTTCATTAGAACAACCTTTCTTTTTTACCGATCACAATGCTTACTGGTTGGAAAAAACATACTGCCAACACATCACTCACCAGTTAACATTCCATAATGCCAACTGTCTCCAATGCCTATTCACTAGTCAACATCCCAACAATCCAAACCGGTTGACATCCCATATTTATTGGTGATAAGCTATACTGGTAACATGCTATATCGGTTGACATCAATGACACCATTACCGGTTGACATCAATGACAACACAATGCCAACAATCTCCCCCTTTGGCATTGATGTCAACACATGTATTATCTGATATACTACTAGATTTTTTCCCTCTTTGACAACAATGGCAAAGGGTACTGATAGAAATTTCTACCGGTTGCTTCTCCCCCTTTGACCATTATACTCTGCATCCTCTTATCCAACAACACTTGACATAGAGTGCTTAGACACCATTTGAAACCAATTGTATATACCAATTTGATACCAATTGTTGAAAAGTGTGTCAATGAATTTCACTTACCCGCCGGTCAGACTGCATGTTCTCCCCTTTGATATGCAGAAGGTTATTCTGACACCATTTTGCTGATACCAATTGTTGATGTTGACACCGATACCAATTTGATATCACATGAATATCCTCCCCCTGTGTAGGTAACTCTTTCGCTTTGGCCAGCATATGGCTCAAAAATCAAGGGATGTAAAGTTGTGAACTCCCCTTGAACCATAGATCTCAAGTTTTCCTTGGCTGTCAGGTTCTTAACCTGGGCTCCTATCTACACCTTGTATCGGTAAAGATGAGAATATATACTTTACATATGATCTTGTACTTCCATGATATCCATCACAACTTGTGACAAGATCTTACTTAACCACAATGCCAAGCCACATCATCATCATGTCAACTATCAAACCGGTTAAGTCAAAATGATGCATGCATATAAGGTTGACTACTAGACCAACACATTGCAATTCAGGTCTTCCCAATATCACTTGAGACATAATATCCTCAATCCAAGCCACAGGAGTAACTACAATGATCCCAGATCACATTGACTCATATTATCTGCAATACCGGTTAATATCCACACCAATAACATACTATACATGCTGGTTTACTATACCAGACCAATATTTCTACTGAAACATTTTGTCCATCATCCTCTGTCTTCTTGTGTCAAGTGCCTCTGATCCCAACTATAATTTGAACCCTCCATTGACACATACAATAATAATCCATCTCTCATATGTAGATGTGTAGCTAAGGCAACAACTACACACACTGTCATCTCATCTTCTTCCTTTATGCCGACAACAACTTGTCCTTACATTTGTCCTTTTCAACTATGTGGGTGAATGATGTGATCAATATGAAACTCCTCTTGATTCTTGCAACTCCTTTAAGCCTTAGGAGATATCACCTGTGCATTGGATTCATAGTGTCAGTCCATGGTTCTACTCTCTTGCTTCTTCCTCCATACCTAATTGATCTCCCTTTTCTCATTTGCAATCTTTGGAGCAGTGCTGACTTCCTTTTATTGATTGGTCCTTGCTCCAAAAATATTGTTGTAGTAGTAGAGTATGTTCATGCCAAACAACTGATTGAAGGACCTTCTATCAAACTGGTTTGATCTTCTTCTCCAAACCATGTCATTGTGACCAACAAATGGAACAAAAGAGTTTCTTGACATTCTAGGAGCTCTTCTGATTTTGTTCCATGCAAAACTTTGTCTTTCGTACATTCTATTATCTCTTCCATGCTGACCATAGTTGCTATACCTTGAAATTTTGTTGGAAGAAAAGGTGGAAGGGCTACCAAATGTTTGAACATTCTTCTTCCTACACTCATGACTTCTATGGCCAAAACCATTACATCTTTGACAAACTGAATTGCTATTCCTAGGAATTTTTTTTTGTCTATTCGTATACCTCATTTTGCATTCATCTACTCTATGGCCATATCATTTACATGAAAAGCAGCAACTAGAGAAGGAGGGATTATCACTTACAAACTAATTCTGTGAAACATGTGGTGATCTTATAGATTTGGCTTCTCGATTTCTACTTCTCTGGGGATTGTTCTTGGGAACAATAACATCTCTTTGTCTTCCATCGATAGGAGGTCTATGAGGTTGTTTTCTAACGTTCTTATTTCTGATGGAGACATCTTCTCTCAGCCTCCCTTTCCCTTTTGGATCAATATTATTCCTCCTTGTTGCACCGGTTTTTATTCTCATGTCTTCACGGGTTGTAGTTAGGTCAATCTTCTTCCTAGGACCATTTCTGACAGTGAAGGTCTATCCTTTGTTATTCCTACTTGAGGAGACAAATTGAATCTCTTTATTGGAGACAACTCTGCTTGTGGAGCATTCCCCAGTATCAAACCCTAATCCTCTAGTATCCTTGGAGTGCTTTTGTTTATTCAACAATATATCCAAGGCATCAGTGCTACCATCAAACCAAATCCTCACCTTGAGCTCATCTTGACACTTCTCAAGGTCTTTTCGAAGATTCTCCATTTTTCCCTTTAGCCTCTAACATTCTTTATCATTTGTCTCCACTTCTAGCTCCAACTCCTCACATCCACTCTTCTTGGCATCAAATACTGGTTTCAATTCACCAGTCATTCTTTTGGCCTCTTCAAGTTGAGTGGTCTATATGATGATGTTTTTGTTTGACACTTCAAGGCATATTTTCAACTGACTTCATTCTTCATGAACTATATTTTTGTAATTCTTAAATTCATTTCTAACAATTTTAAACTCTTCAAGAGCACTTACCAATTCACCTTCAAAGTCAATTTCAGCCTCAACTTCTTCTTCATCCTCTTCATCACTGCCAAGCACATCTTGCCGGTAGGATTGATCTATGTTATCCCTTTTTGATGTGTGCATTTCACTTTCTGTCTCTTGAGCCATTAAGAGATTGGTTTCTTCTTCATCATTGCCGCAATAGCTGGCTAGTCTAGATCCATCATATGTATGTTCATGTTTCTCATTTCTCTTCTTACTCTCACAAACCAATTTTGTAGTGCTAGGTTCGTTTCCATAGAGCTTCTTCAATCTATCCCACAAACTCTTTGCAGATTTGCATATGTCCACCTTTGAATAAACATCACCGGAAAGCCCACTGAGTATAGCTTTCATGGCTTCATCATTGCACATAGATCTTCTTTCTGCTTTAGAACTGGTGGGAGGACTGACAGTACTAGAGAGACCATTAACAACTGACATCCAAACATCACAACCTAAAGAGGATAGGTATACTTCCATTCTACAACTTCAAATGGAATAGTTTGACCCATCAAATACCAGAGTAGTGGTTGACACAAAACTGACCATTGTGTTCACAAACCAGAATCTACACAAGTTGGAGAAAGATTATCTAATTAGGAACCTAAGCTCTGATACCAATTGTAGAACACAAGATGCCATTGAGAGAGGGGGGGTGAATTAGTGGTTTCCAAACTTAACCCTTTTAATCCTAAATGTGAGTACTAGTTAACATATAAAGGACCAAGTAAACATACTAGTGAGATAATTGAAGAGATTAATATACAAGCAGACACAATGACACATCACATAACACTAGATATATGAGGAAAACCCAATATGGGAAAAACCTTGGTAAGAAATGCTGCTAGAGTGTACTCGTCCAATCCAGAATCACAATAAACAACTGAATAAAAAGTTTATTGCACCAACCCAAGGAGCACCAACCCCTGCACCGAGCACCACCTCAGTGATTACAATGACTGTAAACAATACAATAGTAATACCTCGGTTACAAATGAGTTTTGTAACCTTTACACTTTAATTCTCTCTTCCAGTTTAACTCTTCTCTTCCGGTTTAACTCTGCTCTATTCTCGACTTTACCAGATGAACCTCTTTTCCTCTCTTTGCCTCTGCTCTACTGATTCTTTGCCTTCTTTCCTCGCTCTGCTGCAACCTTATCAGTTCAAACACTTTTAGTTAAGTGAACTGATATTCACTGTAAATGCTTCACCGATTATCTCAACCCTTACCATTTGAATCTCTTTCTGCTACTCTACCTCTTCTCTACTTCTTTGAATCTCCTCAGGCACTTAATTTGCACCGCTTCACTCTCTACTGCCCTGCTATGGTTCTAACACTATCGGTTCACTTGTCTGCTACAATATTTAGCAACTTACCGATTACTTTGACCTCACCGGTTAAACTCTCTTACCGGTTCTCCTTCCAACACTCAATCACTGTGATCTTCTGTAGTTTTCTGTTAATACTTAGACTAATCAACTCTCTCTCTTCTCCAACATCCGGCTTGCAACATCAATTTACTGAGGCCTTTGGCCTGCATATTTATACATAGGCTTTCCCACCAAAACAAAATTCAATTTTCACACGTCTAGGGTTTCTTCATCAACCATGAGGCGTACCAAATCCAATCAGATCTTGTTCCTGGGATTGACCTCCTGTAATAGATCATGCAACACGCCATTTGTCTTCTTTCTAGTACACATTTTCTATAATTAGCAACCTACAAACTGATCACCAACCCTGCATTTTTCAATCACATTAAATGATCTCATTGTCCCTTTCTCCAGATCAAATCATAGCCTGATGTCCTACTTCAATCATTGCATCAATTAGATCTTCAGTCTGCATCGAGTCGCAAGCCCCTACAACTCACTCTTTATTTTTGCAGTCTACATTAACAGTCAACCCAATCACCAACTACCTCATTCACTGATCTTTGTATGTTAGGTTTTCTACTTTGCCACCTGGAAGCTATGTGTCTTCTTTGTCAGCATCCACCTCTTCTTAGTCCACTGCATCGGTTCAGACTTAGTCACTGACCACAGCACACAATTGGTGCATACTTTATACTACCAGTCTTCTTGCCCTGCCATACACCAACTGGTCAACCTTCATGCCATGCTTTTCTTTGTTCTACCGGTTGGATCACATTTGCCTTGTCACCACACTTGCCAATCCACAACATGTATCTAGAGCAAGTCACTATACACATGTCCATTTGATAGGAGATTTTTTCTTTTCCTCTTTTCTCTCTTACTGGTTGGCATTGACATGTGAACAATCTCTAATGCACACCTCCTATCATACCAGTAGCATGATAATATTAGACATCAATCATCAACATGCATCTCTTTTGATATCAGCAACCCAAAGTGAATCCATATCACAAATTCTAACACTTACCTTCTTCTTCATTTGACCGGTTCTCCTCTCAAATGGTTTGTCAAAGTGACAAACTCATCAATCCTTACTCTTCCTCTTCCTATCTCGATAGCTCATCATACTTTTCATTGCTGATCCAGTGCACATCTATGATTTCACATGTTGGAGGCTTCCTCCTGTTCCACTTTGGTCATCCGATATAAGCCTTCAACCACCTACCTTATATTTCTTGATGATCTATCCTAGAGAGTTACAATGCATTCTATGCATGTTGGGAGATAACCTAAGTATTACCACTCACCGATGGAAGTAGATCGTTGTCATCTGCTGGCCAATAACTGGTGGGAACCAGTTTGTCATTACATTGTGCACTCTGCTTCCGGTATTACACCAATATGACTTCCATGTTTGAGCAGACACAACTTCAACCGGACATATAACCTGGTAGACTTCCCATATGTCTTTCTTGCTATCCTGAGGCATCACACTTTTTGTCATTCTTCTTTTCATTTGGTGACAGCATCTTTATCTCATGGGAGTTCTGCTATATGACATCAAATAAACAACATATCAGTTGTCTTCCCTTCTTCATTAGCACAACCTTGCTTTCTTACTGGTCACAATGCTTACCGGTTGGCAACAACATACTGCCAACACATCGTTCACTGGTTGACATACCATAATGCCAACTATCTCCAATTCCTATTCACCAGTCAACATCCCAACAATCCATATTGGTCGACATCCCATATTTACCGATGACAAGCTATACCGGTAACATGCTATATCGATTGACATCAATGACACCATTACCGATTGACATCAATGACACCATTACCGATTGACATCAATGACAACACAATGACAACAGTAATCAGTAATATTAATGATTTGTTTCGGCAAAATTTTCTAGATTAAGTGATTGACATAGATAGAGTTCAAAAATGGTGAGAGTAGGTGGTATTGTGGAAATGGAGTCAAATCTTAGGCTGATTTCTGTAATTGACAACAGACTCATTGCATTTCAGGATGAGATTAAACTAGAGAGATGAGGTATAGTGCTAAATGAGTTGGATGACTTCTCTTGCAGAGCGGTCCGCGAGATTATGGGAGAAGAATATATTTGAAATGAACTCCAAGATCGAGTGAATTGTGATATTCCTACAACATTTGTTGCTATTCTACTTTCAATAGGTATACCAAAGGGTGAAGTAATTCAATTAAGTAGAACTATCTTCAAAGAGGAATTCCTAGGTAATTTAGAACAAGTCGTGGGAAGTGTTGATGAAAACATAATGATCTCCTTCTTGAAAGATTATGGAGCAGATGCAGGTGTAGGAGGGGTGGAAAATGTTGGGAGACAAATTGCCAAAAGACCTTTGCTAGAATTAAGGGACAAAGTATCTTTTAACCAAAGGAGGGAGGATATCTTTAGAAATACAATTTTTTTGTTCAAATCACTACATTTGAAGGAATCCCCAAGAAACAATTGGTGGTTTGAGTATCTTAGGGATGAAGGTTTTGAGACACCGGATGACATGCCAGACGTTCCTATGGAAAGGATTCAAGTTCAACCATTGATGATTATCAGGGCATCATGGGTTAAAGGAAAAATAAAGCAAGATCGTGGAGCCTCCAACAAAGGCCAATACATGGACATGGATGAAGTAGTGCCTTCATTCCCAAGGAAGAAGGAAATGGATTGTGATTTTTTCATCCTTGGCATCTTAGAGGACCGATATGTGTAAGGATAAATCTTGTTTGAACCCAACTTTTGTATGAGTTAGTTTATTATATATATAGGATTATGCTCGATCATTGAGGCCCTGCTTAATAGTTTATGTTAGGTTTAGATCTGCCCTAATTAGTATGACTCCTAGAGGAGTGAATATTTTATATATAACTATATATGGTTATCAGGGTTACTCTCGATATGGGATGGTTTTATTTTGATCAATATTGTATATGGTTTTGAAAGTTCATATGCAGATTATAGACATATTATCTTCCCACATTTTGGTATAATAGTTAACTAATATAAAAAAGAACTTATTATGAAGTAGGTTTAATTTCCTATGGATAAGATGATATGTTCTCATGCATTTTGGTCGATGGCTTTAATCTATGCTGGTTATATAAGATGTAGTGTATGATAGAATTTCACATGTAGGTACCTAAATGGCTGGAATTTTGTTTCTATCTCTGTCTTAGCTTGATGATGTTAAAAGGTTAACACTGTAATTAAGGGGTATGGTGGATGATGCTCGATTTTGTAGAGATGGAAGGTTGGCTTAGTAATATACATACATACATACATACATACATACATACATATACATATACATATACATATACATATACATATACATATACAGACACACACACAGACATACATACATACATACATATATATATATATATATATATATAGACATACATACATAAATGCATGCATACATACATACATACATAGACATACATACATATCTATATATACACACACACACACATATATATATATATATTACTGAGCCAACCTTCCATCTCTACAAAATCGAGCATTATCCACCATACCCCTTAATTACAGCATTAACCTTTTAACATCATCAAGCTAAGACAGAGATAGAAACAAAATTCCAGCTATTTAGGTACCTACCTGTGAAATTCTACTTACTGTATCATACACTACATCTTATATAACCAGCATAAGCATATATATATATAGGGTTAGATTTAACTTCTACCTGGGAAATTCTACTTACTGTATCATACACTACATCTTATATAACCAGCATAAGTATATATATATATATATATATAGGGTTAGATTTAACCTCCATTTCCTGTTAGACAAAGTGTCAAGTTTGGCTTGAGTTTGGATGCAATGGTTGAATTCGAAAGCAGAGTATATCTACTCTGCTTCTCTCACATGGTTCTTAATGGAATTCCTTGTTTATATAGGACAGTTTGGTTAGTAGCTACAGTTTTTATTAAGTACTACTTCAGAACTATACATTCTGTATAATTAATTAGGAATCCCTTTTCCTTCATCATCTCAATAATAAGGGGGTGAATAGGGCCTTGTGGTTTGGCTGCTTCTTGGTATTTTAGCTTTACAGATAAGGTGTTTCAGTGACTATAAATTTGCATGTCTCCATGGTTTAAATTGATGATTCACATGAGATTAGAAGTTTATCTTTAGCATATTGGATTTTCTGTAGGTTCCTTTGCTTTTATTGATTTAATATCTCTCGTATTTTATTACAAACTGTGAGGTTTAGGTTTAGTAGCTCTAGTTTTATCTCTTCAAAGGTTAAGTATTATTGTAGATCTGAAATGATATATGACTTTAAGTCTCACTCCTAATCTTTTGGTACTGCTTCTATGATTAAGGCTAAGAAAGTTCGCAAGATTTCTTGGTGGTTGTAAGATTGGGTAGGCAAAAGACAACCCCTATGATGGTGAAGAAGTTTCTCTAGTGGGGGCTCTTTGGAGGAAACATTGTATTAGATAAAGTAGCTTCTTCGTAAATGAATCGGTTGCAGTGTTTCTTCTTTATTTGGATTTATGATACAGAGATCAGATGTTTAAGAGGAAAGGAGGATAAACTATTGCGAGACACTGTAACTAATGTATTAATGTATCAGTGTGATAGGGGTTTCTGAATCATCTGGTTGGGACCGTATTTTCTGTATTTGGGTCTGGCTATGGGCCATAGTGATGTAAACATAGATTTTTTTTGGGTCTGGCTATGCTCGCCTGAACTGGCATTGTAAAATTTTAAATTAATAAATAAAATATTTCGGCTATGATCTATTATCTATCAAAAAAGAAAAGTATCTTGAGATCATGTTCTAATGCCACTTTTAATGAAATAACTTGCACAAGAAAAATCTCTTTATTAGGAAATATGTTTTAAATACTATATATATACTCTATTTATGCCTTAGATGTCACCTACACTGACTTGGGTAGTGAATCATAAGTTAGTTGCACATGTCCCAATATAGTTATTACGTTAAAATAATAATAATACCTTTCCCAACTTGTGGCTAACTTTTTTATTTGTGAAACACAAATGGTCAAAGGATTAGTTTTTAATTAGAAAAGAAAACCAGTGACAAGATCATTATTCTACATAAGACTATCTAGCAATTTTTATATATTGTTAATTATTTACAAGTATCAATATAAGACCAATACAAGCTGTTAGAAGCACAACCATGAGGCTAATATTAGCTCCTTTTGCAAAACCACACTAGAAACCACCTATGGTAGATGAAAAGTCACAACGCAGAAATCCATTTATTTAGAAATCACCTACACACTAGAAGACAACTATTGAAGATTGAGAGTCGCAACTTAGAATTTCACATTAGGTATCCATTTGGGGTTTAAACTTGGGTTTCTATAATGAGAATTCAATTCTTTAACCAATTAAGCTAAACCCCTTGGACAAGGTTGCCAATGTATTACAACATGCCAATGTTTTAAATATCATTGATAATCTCTCATTATAAAACTATCTTGAGAACTCTTAGAAAATCAACCTAGCGATAGTTGGCATAAATATGTTGTAGCTTTTTCTATAATAAAAGTAAATGATTTTTCTAAATATGTTGTTTTATTTAACATTCTCAAATACATTATAAGATTGTTGGTCCAACCAATGTTTACAAAGAACCTATATATTTTTGAAATGTTACTATTGAAAGTGGTAAAATATATATATATATATATATATATATATATATATATATATAAAGAGAGAGAGAGAGAGAGAGAGAGATTATTATTGGAAAAATAAAACCATACTGAAATTTTAAGTAACTTTAAATTTTAATAAAAATTAATAAATAACTTCTATTAAAAAATGATGGATAGCTTAATAATAGCATATCTTAATTTAACACAAAATAATTTTAAATTTAAATCACAATTAATTAATGAAAAAAGATAATATCAAAATTAAATTAAAATTACACCTTAATCAAAAGGATGAGCCTACTAACTAATCAATCTGAATAAAGTATCAATTAAGGGTGAATAATTTTATAATTAAATAAAAATTTAAAAAGATTTAGATTATTATAGTTTTCTGAATTGAGTTGTGTTGATCAACATTAGATCATCCAAACATTAATGAGAAAAATCTACACAGCTGAATCTAAAAAACTATAACTATAATGATCTTCATGATCAACCTTGCAAGCTACATGAATTTAATTAATAAAATTGGTAAAACAAAAATTGAAATGGAGTAGTTGTAAAATAAAATAGTTTGAATGGAAAGGTAAGGATTACTACGATTCCAGTCAGGTAACACTGGTTTGGTTGAAGGGGCGGGTAGGAAATCAACGTATAGAGGATAAAATGGAAAATTAGGTTGCAGGGATCAGGTGAAGTGAAGATATTGTGTTCGGCAACCAAAACCATACATCAAAATAATGTCACCCTGCAAATATTCGCCTAATCAAGCTAATTGTCTACGTTGGCCAGTGGGGCTATGACGAAAGCCAAGGCGGCCATTTGCATTTGTGTATTGGAAAGCAGGTAAACTGAATATCCAACAATTTGCAGTACCGGGCATGTTAATGGCACCTGTATATATACAGATATATGCAGATTTATACGCATTCATATTCATCACTTCATTCTTATTACTTGCATCTCACTTCATTCGTTTGCTATAACAACTAGTAACTTGGAGACGAGAATGGCGTGGAGGACTAGCGAGTTTCTTTTTCTGATGCTACTCATTGTGTGGAGTAGTTATGTGAGTGCAACTAGAAAATTATTAGCAGATAGCCCAAAAGTAGAAGAGGAAGGCTCTTCAAGTCCAAAGACCATCACCTTCTTTATGCACCACCTAACAGGAGGACCAAACCCAACAGCCAATTCTGGAATTGGAGTTAGTGGATTTCCTATTGGACTTCAAGGCACTGGCAATGTCATCTCTGGCCTGCCAAACCAGTTTGGAAATAACATCAACTTCAATGGCATTGGGAATGAGAATGGGAATGGGAATGGTCCTCTCCCATTAACCATTCCAAGTGGAGCCATCAACATTTCTCCTTTCTATGGCCAGCTGCCCATCTCTTCCACCACTGGCCTCATCCCCAACGGAGGAGTACAGGGCCTCGGCTCACTCATTCCGGGCCTTGGCCTTAATGCTCCTGGATTAGGCTTTCAGAATTCCTTTCCCAACACAAATATTATTAATGGCGGACTAAATCCTCTTGGAGGGGCCTCAGGTATCCAACTAAATAATGTGGTTGTGATTGAAGACACCTTGACAGAGGGTCCTGATCTTCACTCGTCTGCTATGCTTGGAAATGGGGAGGGATACTATTATCATTTGCCCAGCCATGCTGAAGAGGAAGATCCCAATACAATGTTACTCGCTTTCACAGCCAAATTTGAAGGTTCTGAATACGGAGGCAGCAGCATTGAATTCTCAGGCAAAGATAACATTGCATTGGCACAGAGGGAGGTGGCAGTAGTAGGAGGGAGCGGGGTGTTCCACAATGCTCAAGGCCATGCACTCATAGAGACCATTTCTCACACAGTCGATGAAACAGTGCTCAAATTTACGGCCACTCTTACCTATGAATGAACTCATCCTCATGTTTCTCCCTCCATTACGTTTCTCCTACTCTGTTCTTTCATGTTTCTCACTTTTTGCTTATCTGCTTCTATTTAATGGCTATGTTCATTGTCAATAGCAGTACGTCCTATGTGTGTTGTAAGTTTCACTCTCCAAAACTCAGTAAAAAAATGTCTTCGTTTGCTTGATGTGGGATGCATTTTGATCTCGCTTCTATTTGTTCTATGTTAAATCATATGTTTTTAAGCCAACTTAGAGAAAGTATATATGTAAATCAATTGTTAATCCCTTTCAGCTTATGGAAGATGAGGTTTCCTCTGAGATAGGCTGATTAAATAAATGCACAAAATTAGTATGGAGCTAGAAAATACAGTTGAGAATGGTAATTTTTTTGGATTTAAAAAATTAATAAGAGGATAGCATTTAATTTGATAATTGAAGAATGTTTTTGAATAGATTATATTTTAGAATCTATATTAAATCAAACATAGAGAGGTCTCTCTATTAGTAAATTGAATAAGATTGAGAACAAGAAGCAAGAACATCATATAGATTCTTTATTAATTTAATTGTATCAAATTGAAATGTGTTGCGATTGATTAGTTAAGTGTTTTGAAATATTTGATTAGAAGATAAACACTTGTTTTATAGAGTGAATGCATTAGATGTCTTTTGAATACTAGCAACATAATCTCAAGTTGTTTCAAATATGTATTTAATTGTATTAAAATAAGAAGACTAGTTAAAATTTAAATTTAGAAACAACAATTACACACATTTATTTGTGTATGTATATATGTATATATATACTTATCATTTATATATATATGTGTGTTTTTTCATACTTATCATTTATTAATATATACATTTATTACTATATTATTTTAAAATAAATCTTAAATAAGAATGTCTTAATAATTTTTTTTTTTTTTCATATTTTATAATATTGAGTCATGTAATTAGCCGATAGGCTATCTCCTGTGGCCGAAGCTATTCTAGCTCCAAAACAGACCTTTAGTACAGTTAGTCAATCGCAGCCATTTATTACAAAAACAATGGTGTAAAACACGTGACTAATACGCATGTTAGTCAATCCGTACTGTTTTTTGAAACCAGAATAGACGTGTCCATCCCTGTGGGGTTCCCGGCCACGCTGTACAGATTTGTTTTGCTGTTTTCGGAAAATACTGCATCGTTTTGGTTGTCTTCTGGAAATTTGTTTGCGAATGCTCTGGTTGACAGGTATGCAAAATGTGGAAGCATCGACAAGGCACGCGAACTGTTTGACAAAATGCCTGACGGAAATGTGGTCTCATGGAATGCCATGATCTCACGATATGCTCGTAATGGATTCGTTGAAAAGGCTTTAGAAACTTTCAATAAAATGCAATTGGCAGGGGTAAAGCCAAATTCCACGACGTTTGCCAGCATCCTGTCTGCCTGTGCCAAAAATTGGAGCTCTGGGACGGTGTATGGACATCATCAAACCATTATTGGAGGGGGGTATGTGTTACAGGGTCAATTTGATTGCATTTTAGGAACACGAAATGTAAATGTCACTGGGGGATTAATAAGGTCACGATTACAAAACAAAGAACCAGCCAAGATTACAGTGCGAGACAAGTTTTTGGCAGCCATTTAAACGAAAATATGTAATAAAAAAAATCCAGTGAACACGACGCTAAGTACCAGGGAAGAAAGCTTCAGAAATTGTTTTTCAGGCATGAAGATCTTTGTTTTATTGTAATAAACATTTAATTATTAATGTTAATTAATTATAATATATTAATAAAAAAATAATTTACATATTTCATAATAGTATTAAATTAAATATTATTAATATTGGTTTTCATATGGAGAATCCAAAATACTGAAATTTTGAATTTTGCAATCAATATAGAAAGGTATGACTCAAAATTTTGTCCTTCAATATAAAATTGTTTTTAATGCACTTAACAACATGTCCACTAAATTTTTGACAGAAAAAAAAAATTCATTAATTTTAAAAAATTAATTAAGTAGTACAACAATTGAAACTTACAAAATTATAAAATTATTAAAAAAATAAAGCTTGAAATTTTAAATAAGTATATTAGTTCAAGTTTTAAAACAAAATTGAAAATCATTTTCACTTCAAAATTTATAAATAAATTGTAAAAAAATATAGAAAATTCCATTCTAAAAAATAGTTTTAACTATCAAAATCATCTTAATTATTTAATGTCTATCTTATTAGTAGAAAAATATCTTCACGACTTATAATTAATAATTAAAGTCATAAAATAATTCTTAATTATACACCACCTTAATAATTAAAATAAATTTTTCTACTACACTTTTTGTATGGAAAAAAAGAAAAAAGAAAAAAGAACAATAAAATTGATTAAAATTGTAGAAAATTTGTTAACCATGAACAATTAAAGGAATCAAGTATTCCAATATAAGGTAAAATTATTTACATCTTGTCTAAAGGGTTCTAAATTGTTGAGGAAGCATTAGCCAGTTTTCACTACATATTTGGTCTTCAAACTATTGACTGGTTTACCAAACCCAAAAACCATGTGTTTCTTCCATGAATTTTTTTGGCAAGTTCTCTTTTGCCACTTACCCTAAGTTAAAGATTTTCATCAATTGTCGGCCTTACACTCTATGAAACTCTAAATGCCAATTTGGATTGAACACAACTACGAACTTTGAGATGATGTCGATTGTCTACAATCTCAAATTGATGGCCACCAAAATACTTATGTACGGTTACTACTTAAGTACACTCATAGCTGCTCTACATCTTTGCTTGATATCAAATATTTCAATCGTAATATACTTTGACATATAGCATACAATTAGCTCTTGCACTTAGGTGAGATGCAATGGTAATTGAAAATAATGTCCAAATTCAATTAAATTATTCTTCATGATTTCTAAAATATTAATTTTATCCTACCATTTTTTTATTCTTAAATTCTTGTAATATATTATATTGTATATGATAAACAATATAGATAAATTTGGTTTCAAATACCAAATGGGTTTGATTTAAAAACGTGACTAATATTTCTTTTTGATTTTGTCTCCTTGGTAGTTGGCAAGATTAAATGTCTTCCTTGAAGTTTTTGTGCACCATCTATATGAGTAGGTGAAATCAACTTGATGTATTGGCAATTTACCTTTTCAACTTGCAATTGATTTTACCATCAGCCATTTTTGTGGTGATGGTAGACACCCTCATACTATATGTTTTGGTAGCTTCTAAATCGTGTCAAACCAACTTAAATGATGTTCTATCCATTCTAGCAATCCTATTTGCATTTTAGCGAAATTGCATTGGTCAGTTAGAAAATAGGTTCAATTCCTAAATAGATTAAATTGCAAACAAAGATTAGAAAAACTGCATCTCTAAAAGAATTTAAAACAAAAAATCAATCATTTAGGGCTCTAAATATTAAACTAAAACCTCAACAAATAATAAGGACATTCATAAAGAATTATATATGAATAAATTATGGTGTAGTAGCAAGCTTTGATATGACTCAGGAATTCCATAAATGTAGTTACAATATCTATTTTAGTTGGTATTGTTCTGACTGGAATTTGGATGAAATTTTTCAATTTTGTCCACATTTTCCAATCAATGTAGAAATTATTCTCAACCTTTTTGAAGATTTTGAATTTCCAAAATTATTTGACCCCTAAAATAAATCAATTATTTTGAACCTAGTAATTATGTCCATAATGTCACGACTATCATTATAGGTTATAATCTTATGCAAAGAAAATGAATCCAAGGTTTGAAAAGGCCTTGGAAAATTGAACTCTTCTCTCCATTGTGTGGCTTGCTAAATGGAATTCACATACCTCGAGTATGCTTCCACACTTTGCAAGCAACTCATGTGGCTTGTCTATGTTTGCATATTTATTTATTTTTTAATTGCATTCAAGTGTTCTAGTGCAGTTTCAAAAGAAAAAAAATGTTGAGAAATATATCGAATTTTTTAAAAACTAGATTGTTTTCTAACCACTTCTAATGTCAATTGTCAACCTTAGTGTTATAAATTTACTACAAATGTGTGACAAAGAATGTAAACTACCAATCTTATTATTATTTTATTTACTGTTAATTAAAAATAAATAATATCACTAATATCCCATCTTTTTTGATATGCAATCAAACATTTAACAACATTTTAACTGTAACTAATATTAGTGCCAATTGCAAGAGTTCAAAGAACCAAGAGGAAAGAAACGTGTATTTATAATTATATAAACTAGCAATTGCACTTTGGTGTGCAATGGGTATGCCGAATAAGTGTGGAAGGTTAATTAGAAATAAAAATGTTCTATTTTTTGTTTACATTTGTGGAATACATGAGGTCAATTTGCAAGGAATTTACAAGATGATGTTGTTTGTGTAAAAAAGGTCTCAATAGAGAAGTGATATCTTTAAAACAACTTGTATCAACTTACATGGATCTAGACCTCATTAATGGTTACAAGAAAGCTGTGGATGAATACAAGAAGCTCTATAACAGAGTCTTGATTCTGGAAACCATTAATATTGGGGAGGGAAATACTATGGCCGACTATATTGAGGACCTGAAAAACACCATCGTCAAAGCTGAAGACATCAGAGATGCTTTCAACCCCAGGTTTGAGAAGATTGAAAAGGAGATGCTGGACAAAAAAAGCCTTGCGGACACTAGCGAAAAAACCCTCTTAGACACTGTCACCAAAGTTGATAAAATTGAGGAGTGCCTGAAGAACATCGCCTAATAGAGCCTAAGTATTTTGAAGATCTCAGCCAACAACACCCACACCCTCATTAGCAAGATGGATGATGAAAAGGAAATCCAGGACTTAGAACTGGAAGTTGAAGGAACAGGGGAAGCTCAAGATCCCAGAACCCGCACCAGAGGCAAGAGGAAGGAAAAGAAACCGAACAAGGATCTAGAAGACCTGAAAGCTATTGGGGCCACCTATGACGAGCTGGTTACAAAGGCAGAGGATCTGCTAAAGAAAATCACTGTGTAGCGCATTCCCTGTTTCTTTGCTATTTTTTTGTTAAGCTGTTCTTTCTGTTTGCTGGTCTTTTGGCCAGTCTTTTTGTCTGCGGACTCTTTTGTTCTGTTCTTCTCGGTGTTTTATCTCTATCTATGATGTAAAGGTTTCGGGTCCTAAAAACCTATTTTTTAATTAATCAGAACTTACATGGATCTAGACAAAACTAAAACATGTCCTATGAATTAGGAAGATAATCAATTTCCATTACTAATAGGCTTGCTATATGTTTGCAAAAGGGGAGAGAGAGGAAGAGAGAGAGAGAGGGGGGGGGAGGGGGTGGGGATAGAGGGGGAGAGATATATAGAGATAAATAGGGATAGAGAAATTGATAGAGTATTGGGAGAGAGATAGAGAGACTATGGAAGATAGAGGTGGAGAAAGATATGTATAGAAATATATAGAAAGACAAATGGAGAGAGAGAAATATGAAGCAAGTGTGGTGGGTAAGCTAAAGAGGTGCAAGAGGTCAATTAGGAAAAAAAAAGGTCTTTTTTGTGAGATATAAGGAGATATATAGAGAGGGGTAGAGGGGGAGATAGATAGATAAAAACAAATAAATAGAAGTAGAGGTAGGAAGAGAGAGAGAGAGAGAGAGAGAGAGAGAGAGAGAGAGAGAGAGAGAGAGAGAGAGAGAGAGAGAGAGAGAGAGAGAGAGAGAGAGAGAGAGAGGTGGCATAGAGTGGTAGAGAGTGCGATATAAGGAGATATAGATGGAGGGTAGAGGGAGAGAGATAAATAGAGAGACAAACAAATATAAAGTAGAGAGATAAATAGAGATGGAGAGACAAAAATAAAGATGGAGAGAGGGGGAGAGAAATAAGGGAGATAGAGAGAGGAAGAAAGAAAGAGAAAGAGAGAGATATAATAGTAAGAGAAAGGAGAGAGAGGTAGATAAATATATGGGGAGTGAGGGAGGGAGAGACATGGGGAGAAATAGAGAGAAGGAAGAGAGAGAGGGGGGAATATATAGTTAGAGAGTGATGTAGAGTTAGAGAGGGATATGAAAAGGTATAGAGAGATAGAGGTAGAGAAAGTGATAGGAGAGAGATTGAGAGAAAGGAAGGTAGAGGTAGAGAGATATGGATGTAAAGAGATAGAGAGAGGAGCAAGAGGGAGATAGAGAGATAAATAGAGATATGGAGATATAGATCAAGAGAGATAGAATGAATAAGAGAGAGGTAGAGATAATAAGATATAGATATAGAGTTGGAGGTAGAATAGGGAGATAAAAATAGAGGGGAGAAGAGTGAGAAAGAAGCTGACAAAGACAAGTAATAGAGAGAAGTATAGAGAAAGCAAGAGAGATAGAGGGTGGGGAAATATGGAGAGGTAGACATAGGGAGGGAGAAACAAGGAGTGTGTGCATGTATATGAGTGAGAAAGAGATATGAAGAGAGATGAACTTGGAGATATATATAGAGATAGAGAGGTAGAGGGAGAGAATAGAGAGATGATAGAGATGAAATAGAGACATGGAAAGAGGGAGTAATAGAGAGAGAGATAGAGATAGGGACATAAATAGGGAGAAATATGGGAATAGAAAGGGGAGATAAAAATATAGATATGCATTAGGAAAGAAAGATGGGTGAGAGAGGAAGATATATAATATATAGTGGAAGAGATCAGAGTAAGGAAAAGGGAGAGAGAGAAATAGAGATACAAAGAAGGTGCCAATAAGAGGGAGATGGAAATATAAAAAGATAAAGATCTATAAGAAATGAGGGAGAGGTAGAGAGGGATATTAAGAGAGAGAAGGAGAGATGAAGGGATAGATGGAATGCATAAGAGATAGGTAATGAAATATAGATAGAGAGGGAGAGGGAGGTATCAAAAGGTAGCGATAGAGGGTACACTTTAGTGAGAGATAAAGAAGAAGATAGAGACAGGGAGGAAGAAATAAAAAGTGTGTGAATAAGAGAGGGATATAGATATGCGGATAGGAAGGGAGAAAAAAGTTGTGTGTGTGTGTGTGTGTGTGTGTGTGTGAGAGAGAGAGAGAGAGAGAGAGAGAGGAGAGAGAGAGAGAGAGAGAGATGGAGCTAGAGATAGAGAGAGGGGAAGGAGAGAAATAAAGAGAGGATATAGGAGAAGAGAGATATAGAAAGAGGGAGTGATGGAGAGAGAGAGAGAGAGAGAGGAAGAGATAGGGATAGAAAGAGGGAGAGATAGAGATTTACACATAGTGAGAAAGAGAGAAAGGGAAGAGAGATATATATAGGGAGAGGTAAGGAGATAGAGACAGAGGAGAGAGATAAAATGCAAATGAAATTTTTTACTTCTGAGCTATTATTTTTTAGATTCTTTTTTAGTAGATTAAATGTCACTTCATCCTTGTAGTTTCTATGATGAATTAGTAACTTCTTATAAATAAGATAAACCTTAAATAAAAAGAACTAACATGAAAATTTAATATCTATATATATTTATTATTTAATCATGTATCTAGTTTATATATTAAATACATACTATATAATGAGACTAATTGTTATAATTCTAACCACCTCTCTAACTCCTCTAAATTTGTATAAATCAAATCAAAATAATATCATAATTTAATATATGTTAGATTAAATTAAATAATATACATTTTATAATATAGAATAATAAATATATTATAATGCAAATTATAATAAACTAAATATATACTTAAGATTATTATTTTAAAAATAAATTTATATATATTCAATAATTTCTATTGTAGAATATAATATATAATAATAATTATAATTATTATATTATTTGAAAAGTGGATTAATTATTATATTATTTGAAAAGTGAATTTAGTAATCCACTCTATATAATA
Organism: Cryptomeria japonica; assembly: GCF_030272615.1. NCBI lineage: Eukaryota > Viridiplantae > Streptophyta > Pinopsida > Cupressales > Cupressaceae > Cryptomeria > Cryptomeria japonica. Next base: position 529,640,891 of record NC_081415.1, read on the forward strand.
TAACCATGATATATAGTATTTCTAATATAATAATTTTCACTACATAAAATATAATACTTATATAACTTATATTATATCAAATATTCCACATAAAAATAATATAATTATGTTATATAATATTGAATTTGTATTATATAAAAAATATTATATACTAGTTAAATATATTTATATTTAATAAATTTTTTATTAAAATAAAATAATAATATTATTTTAGTATTTTTCTTCTTTTGGATTAGATCATATAGATTTTGTTGCCAATAATGGCAAGAGAAGAGAACGATAGATCATACAGTTTGATTCGAAATGAAACCAAAATTTAAAATAAATTAGTTATGTTACATTTTATTTTTTCTAAAATCACCTTTAAATCTACAATAAATATATTAAACCAAAACAAAACAAATGGTTTACTTAATCAATGGAAAAATAAAGTTAAAGATAATAATATTTTAACCTAACTTGTCAAAAAAAATCTTAAATAATTATCTATTCATAATTATTTTATTAAACATATTTTGATTTAAAATGACTTCGATTTTTTATTGTTCTACCATTCTTTTATAAGTTGTACTCTATTCTTTCATATATATTTTTATCAAGGAAGGTATATAGAAAACAAAAATTCCCAAAGAATTAAATGCTATGAAGTTGTATTTTATACTTTTCTTTAGTATTTCATTCATAAAATGAATCTTAATAAGCATGATATTCTAGAATATTATTTATTTTTCTTAAAAAAAATCAGATGACTGCATTTAATAACCATTATAAATGAATTTGTATTACAAGTATTGGAAATGAATGTTTCATGTCATCCTCATTAACTTAAAAATATAATTAATTTTAAAATATAATTTATTTTTAATCTTACTATGTTAGATAATTTTATATATACCACTCATTTAAAACTTATCATAATACACCTTTAGCTATTAAATTATATAATTACATTTCTTCTATTCTTATATTTAAAATAAATAAATAATTTTAAATAGAATAATATAAAATATATTTATAACTGTAATTTACATTAAAGTATTTTTAAACTTGTGTTCTTCCATTAATCTTGATTTTGATTCCAAGTAGAATAATATCTTATTCTTTGATTCCTTAAATGGAAATTGTAAAGCATATTACTCCTAATAGTCATTCTTACTCTCTCAAAGCCAGTGATATAGGTTTTATCATATGCAATAAATAGCCTATACGGTGAAGGATTTAAAAATCCTCTTACATGAATTAACATATGCTTAGACTTCAAATCGAATGGGTGTGGTTTAAAAATTGCCTTTTACTTGAACCCGTTTAGGTTGTAATTATTAAATTTTAGTCATGCAGTTATTAAATTTTTTTGATGCCAACTCAATATGCCGTGGATTGTAATTACCGTACAAATATTAAGGTGCTGTCAAGTTGGGGTGGTTTCAAATCTGTTTTGAGAGTCCTTGGACACTGAACAGAGTAAAAAGGGTTGGTCGAGTGTAATTGGATTTTATTGCAAATTAAGGGAAAGGATATAGTAGTTGAGCCCTTTTTGCACACTTATTGGTCTCACTTTTTTTAGGCTGTTTTGGATACCTTGGCAAAAAGCATGCTGATGTGGCATCATATTTGATGTTGTGACCTTGAAACCTTAGTTATAAGTAGGGGACTTGCCAAGTAAGCTGTTGTAAAAAAATTGGAGTGATTTGAAATTTCCACGTAAGATTTTGAGAAGCACGAAGTTAGGGTGCACAACTACTAGATCCTTTCCCCTAGTGCCATTTGGGATGTATGTGGTCGCAGATGCCAAGGAGAAAGAGTAGACAGCGAAAGGAGTCATTTTTTGGACGCTATCCGTGCAGGCATTTTGACTGCCAAATGAACAAAGAAATATCAACGGCCTTAACATTTTGAATCGTCTTACATTCCCTTTTTCTTTTTTTAAACTAACTGTGAGTCCTTGATTTTAAAAACCAGATTATCCATCTCAAATAAGAAACATTTTCGATGTAATTACTATGATTCTATCCATTGCTCCTCATCTAGATACAAGCGCTAGTTTAATTAGCTCATAGACTATATAATGTGGGCTTTGCCCAAGCTCACTGGATTTCAATTCAGTGTTCTCACCCTGGAAAAAACTTTCGTGAAATTTTTCCCTAACAGTTAGAAAAGACTCAATCTAGAAAAGACTCGCATTTAATATCTTCATTTATTTAACTCGGTTGTGTTAACTAGAGAGAAGTAATTGAACGCGGAGATGTAACTTGTGGACCACACAAAGATGTAATTCATACAACAATACGACTCACTTGCCTTTCTGTGTCAATCGACTAGGTACTTAGTCTTTTTGCCGTGTTACAATTCAAGAAAAAGTACTCTTTGTGTAAAAAGTACTCTTTGTGTGACATGAAAATATCAGCACTTTAATATGTGATTTAAGAATCAGATCTTCAAATAAAATTGGATTTCATTAGTTGTTAAGCTAAGAAATTTTTAGATCTATTTTTTTGTTTATTCTAAATAGATCGAAGCACTATTAGGGGAAGAGCATTAGTAGTCGTCATAGCTAACTTCATGCATCCACAGATCTTAAACGGTACATCCGATTTTGATTTGTCTTCATATGCGACTTAACTACTTATAGCTATTGATTTGGCTTCTGGGTAGTAACGATGCACGTTGTGGAATCAGTTGTGCGCACAGAGGTCAAAAAGTACACATTTCAAAGTGTCGCCTGATACCTAACTAAAGATGTTCCAGTAACCATCCACTCAAAATCACTAGTACTTGTGGACAAATGTCCCAATAGTTTTGCACAAATGTTCCAATAGTGGTGCACAAATGGACCAATTATGAACAAAAAATGACAAAAAATGATCGGCTAATGATACAAAACAAATTTATTAATGATATTTTCACTATGACTGCTATGGGGTCCCTATGACAATAAGATAGTAGCTATTTAAACTATGACGGCTATTAGTACTCTTCCCCTACACGAAAATTGATTTTGATTCATCTCATCTTAAAATGTTTTTTTTTTTTTCGTTAGGATTTCATTATTTTTGCTGCAAACTCTGTCCTCATGGCATCATTGACAGTTTGACATAGTTTGTGTAGACTCTTGAGGCAAGTCATGTGCCATGCTTTCATGAGTTTTATTTTTTGAATCTGTACACGGAGAATAATTTTTAAGTTGTGTTCTTTTATATCTAGTAAAACTAAACCCCCCATTCTATGTAACAGTTATTTCATCAAATATACAAACATATGTCTTAGATTTCATCAATTCAGAAAGCTTAAAAGATACAAATACATAAATATAAATTTGGGGAACTTGTGACTGGACACTTCATACAATTCTATTTTTCAAAGGTTATTTGTGAGCCCACAAAGACATTCATACTTGTACATTCTCACAAACAAACATCAATGCAAGTTTGTGAGAATGCCATTAAATTGCAGAGTAAGAATTTCAAATATAGAAGAAAGATCTCAATAACTAAAATGAAATGAAAATTTCAAATTAAATTAAACAAGGGGAAAGAAAAATGGCATAAATATAATGAAGAAAAATAGCATAAACATAATGAATTAAAATAAAAAATGTCACATCTGTTGAAAAATGTATGTGCTTTATAAACAATAGAAAATTGTTACTCTCTTGATTGCTTAACATTAAGATGAGGAAAGGATGGATTTGGACTTGGATTATAGATTTTTTTAAGAGATGAATGAGAAAGTTAACTTATTTTTCCCTTTTGAAGAATCAGTTAACTTGAGTGGTTGAGATTGTTAACTATTTTTTATTTATTTATCATAAATTTTATTAAAAAAGTTATTTGTTTTCATAATAGATTTAAATTAGATTTATTTCTAATATCTAAATATTTGTGATAAAATTATTTATTTATATTAATTACATAATAAAAATTATTTAATCAATTTGATTTTGATAAATTAGATTAGTCAAGGTAATATGAATTATTTTAACAAGTGAAGTTGTTAAGATTGTTCATTATTACAGTATAAATACACCTACTATACCATCATAATACTAAATGAATGGAGCCTAGAAACTCATAAAAAAATAATTCTAAATTTTATAATTATAATGTTTGTTTTAGAGCTAACAAACTTGTATAAATATGATAGATTTAACTATAATAAAATAACTTTTTTATCTCTAATATTTTAATTTTTTTTTATTAATAAAAGCGGGATAGGTCCGTACCATTACATAACTGCATAGCAACACCAAGAGCGCATGAGGGATGGACAATTAGCACAAAAAAACTCCTACTATAACAAAACAAAAACCCAACAGGGCAACTTGAAAGCTAGCAAGAAAACTAGAAAACCAACAGAGATAGAAAGATACTGAAACCCACAAATAACTAGAACAACCACCTAGAAAAGGCACAAATAGATGACCAACTACATGGGGGAATTTTTATCCTACCAATCTTGGCACAAACTTAACACCTTATTCGAAAAGGACACTTTTTTGCAAAAACCGATCCTAGAGCCAGAGGACATGAATGAAGAATCAGAGATGGCTTTAATTAGGGACTTCGTGGGGCCTAAACCCGCAATCAAGGCCTCTTTGCATTTACATTTCTTCTCCCTTTTCCTATTCATCTCGGTTTTGATAGTCTAGATATCTTGCAAGGAGGCATTATGCATATTGGCCGCATTCTTGCAAGCAAGATTAACCTCCTCAATTTTCTTGTTGAGGGCCTCCTAAGATCTCTTAATTTCTCCCATCTTGATTTTTGTCCCAACCATTTTGAGGTTGGCATCCAAATCTTCAATCCTCTCACTCACATTATCCCACTGCCCCATGAGGCCCAAAAGGTCATTGTTAGATATCCACACTCTATCTTCATCTAAATCCTTTGGAGCTAGGTATTAGCCCTAGCTTTAGCTTTAGTTGTTGCCTCCAACTGGTTAATTTTTCTCATAGCAACATTCATCTTCCTGAATAGCCACTTCAACAAGTCTTCCTTCCTTTGCACATCATCATCCAGGTCCTTCACAAATTTAGTGAGGACCGTAATTGAGCTTGGGGGCTTGGTGTTAGCAGAGGGGGGAGGGTTTGAGAGGATAAGGCTAGGGTTAACTTTATCATTAACATTAGTGGTAGGGGACCAATCTGTAATACCCACCCTAGCGACTTTTCTTGGCATGGACATTATTTGTTATATTTGGTGATGTTGGACTCTATATTTCCTTGTTAGAGTAGATGATGAGACGTATTTAGTTATATTTGCACCTTTATGGTTTAGTATGTTATCTGATGCATTAGTGAGTTAGGGGTTTCATTGGTTTATGTACATGATTTCATTATGATAATCTTTTCATATGGCTGCTATATTTTATATTTATTATCTCGAGCTAACAATGCTAACCCAAACATGCTTGGAATAGATTACTATATGAGATATCTGTAGGATGAAGGGAGGTAGTCGTAGTTACTCTACAGAGACCCACACGATGTCGCACTCCCCCTCCTTGTTTATCATTTGTATATGGATATATATTTTGGTGATGCAGGATTGCAGGTACTGGGCATCGACTCCACCTGGCTACACAGGTCTGAGCGTGCCTCTAAATCCTCGAATGTTGTTGTTGCAGAGATAACACCAAGGTTCCCACAAGCAAACCTATTGGACGTAGGTCTCTTGTTTAGGAAAATCACCCTATCTTGAGGGTTGGACAATGTCATGTTTATGATGGGTATTGGGTTGAGTATTTTGATTGGTTCGGACTTATATTGTTTGTTTTTTTTTCATTATTTCTTTGATAGGATACCTACGCATTAAATGATTTAAGTGGTTTATGTTATGTTGCATTAAAAAGATGAAACAAAAGTAATATATATATATATATATATATATATATATGGGTAAAATAAGATTTGTTTTTTTATTAATTCTATATATATAAAAAAAGGATAAAATAAAAAGATCGAGGTTTAAAATAATGTTATATTAGTCAATGAGTTTTGAACCTATGAATTCTCTTGTATGAGTCTTGATAGTTACCGTTGAGCTATATGTGTTATTTGAGATTTTTATTAGCTATCTAGTATTTAGTATGCTTATTTACGTGGGGTATCTATTAAATTTTAAATAAACTATTATAGTTAGTGTTAATAAATAATACCAACCATAGAGGTTGGAACAGTTGCTTCCCGTAAAATAACCTCTCCAACTATACAAGTTGGTATTATTTATTGAAGTTTGTATTTTTGGAGAAGGGGGTTGGTATTTTTCGGGAAGGTAATCAGAAGGAATTTGAAGGTTTAGGAGCAGAAAGAGAGATTTGCATAGGAAGAGGTTGGATTTTTTCTTGTTCTTTCTCAAAGGATTTTCTCCACAGGAACCAAGGTAGGCCTCATTCTAGGAAGAATCCATGTGGCTTGCTTGTGCTATGCTTGCATAATTTAAATAAATATTAGATGAAAATTTAAATTTAAAAATCTGAGTGTTATTCTTGAAATACTTTCTTCTGCTTCTTTCTTTGTTTGTGTAAGGGATATGCTTGGCTGGGAAATTCAACCTGGAGAAAATGAGTGTCATGTTGGGAGTAATAACTCTTGTATTTGTTTTAGTTTTATTTTTATAATTTTTAATTGTCCCAGTTTTGCTAGTTCTGATTCTGTTATTCATAACTTTCACTAAAGATATTATTTGTCAACTCTCTTCGGTGAAAACGTATAAATCTGGGCGTACTAGAACATATTAAAAATTTAGGAAAATCCAACAGTTAGTTTGAAAGTTATGTTCCCTGTCCCGAGACTAATTTTCTGTCAATCAAAACTAAAAATCATTCATTGTTTGTGTCACTAGGGCATCAAATATCTTCCTCAAACTAAAACCAAATGATTATTAAATAAATGGATATGAAATAAAACTCCAAATATTATAATAATCCATCATCTTTTAATGATTTAAAATTAATTTATGAACATACTCTTTTACTCAACTCTATCAAAGAGGGTTTTAAATAGTTTTAAGAAAATTTATTTAAACTTTTATTATAATCTTTGGTTGAGGCTAAAATTAAATATAAATCATTATACTATTTTCTCAAATATATTTCAATCTTCACTCAAACCATTTATCAAGATAAATATCTATTAAACAACAAGAAACATGGTTCAATTTTAATAGGTCTTTGAGTTGTTCTTTGGGTTAATTTTCCTTCTTAGGGGTTTGGGTGCTTTCTATAGCAGGTACCTCTATTTTAAAAACTCTAATTCATGTATGTGAGGTGTTCATGATAAAAATAAAATAAAATGTTTTATATATGTTATGTGTTGGCCACCTCCTTCTCATGCTTGATTGTGGCTTAGGGATATGGGTCAAACTCATCCTTATGGTTTGGAGTACATGGGAGAGTACTTGAACTTATATGTTTATTGTGTGAGATGAATTATTATTATTTTTATTTGATAAATGTTTTGAGTAGGGTAACTAGATACCCTAGGTGGGTGGCTCACTATAGGTTGCTAGGACCCAAAGTGGTTTCTAGGAGATCCTATGAGTGGGTTTAATTCAAGTGATAACCTTTTTAAAAATGAACTTGGGCTGGGTTGGGATATAAAACACTAATACAAGATAAATGATTATTTTAGTCCATATAGGCCTGTTGGAGTACTGCGACCATTGTTACAGGCTAGGTGGATCCTTTTGAGAGGGGACCGCAGTACATGGTAGGCAGGGTGGATCCCAACATTAAGGCTGTATGATGACACCCACCTAGTAGGAGTTCTGGTTCTCTCTCTCTCTCTCTTGTGATGTTATTTGATGTTGTTATGTGATATGTGGTTCTTGTTTATTGTTTTGGGGAAACATGTCTCATGGCCTTAGTATTGCCCTAGTACTTGTGTGGACCTTGGTTTTATCTCCTAGCACGGGGGAGTGGACCTTTGTGGTTCCACGTGGTTGGGTGGTAAATATTTTTTAAGGTGTGTTCGTGATCTCTTTTGATGATGCTTCTTGATCCTTGATTGAAGATGTTGAAGACCTTTCTTTTGAGCTAGTACATTCAAATATTGTAAAGATTATTTGTAAGCCATGAATGGCCTCATAATAAACATGCAATTTTATGAAAAGTATTGTAAAAGGGAGGGTAGCTTGTAGGAACTATGATAAGGGATGATTACTTTGTATTTGAAACAATGTTTTTAAAAGTTATGTTACCCTTCCTAACCTATCCCTTTATGATCTTATTGTGTTGTTATGAAAATTGAGTAGAAGGCATTAATAGAAATTGCAATTGCATTATTATATATGTTGTTATCAAATGAAAAGTATTAATTCTATGGATGTTGTAAATAATAATCAAGGGGAAAATGATGCAAAGGATAGTTATTCATTCTATTATGGGAAATGGGATTGTTATGTACTTTTACTTTGGTCTCAAGTGAAATGATAAAAGCTTTGTAGCATATTCAATAGGTAGTAAAGTTAATGTGTTGCAAATTATTATATCATGCTCATAATTAAGAAGATCATTGTATGTCTATTTTATGCACATTATGTTATGTGTTAAGCGGTTATATCTTTCAATTATGTTGATGAACATTAAAGGGAACCTGTAAGGGCATTAAGTATGTTTACTTTCTAGAGGTGGTAGATGTATGTTATATTAAAAAAAAATATTGTAGCATATTTTGGAACTTTTGTTCTTGTCCTACCGGGTTCCTTGGCGGGGCATGACAATTCAAGTCTGTGGTTTCAAAGGAATCCGATTCATCAGAGGAAATAGAATTAGAATCTGAAACCTCAACAATCTCCACATTCTTGTGCGTCACAGTCTGAGTTTCAACATCATGATCCTTTTTAGTGGCAGCAATGACTTTAAATTTGACCATACACATAAGGTTGTTTCTTGTGGGCATTTTTAAACCCAAATGTGACACTTCACTAGAATTGACAAGGGTGACAATGAGATCAACATATAAGTTGGGGTCATAAGTGGACCCGATATCAATAGTGGGGATCCTATCAGAGGGGGTTAAGGCCAAATGGAAGTTATATAACCTATGGATGTTTCCCTAATGGAGATGGGGTTTACCCTTAACAAAATATTTAGAAATATATTGTGATACAAAGGATAAAACCCAATAGGAAAAATTCATTCTTACCCCATGGTGGAGGTGGATCAACATGGGGAAAATCTAAAGGTGAAACCACCTCTTTCTTCCATCCAAAGTGAAGTACTTCATGAGAAGAAGGGCTACCTCCTTCCAAATAACAGGAAGATCTTCCTTATTGTAGCCACTTTGGAGCTTAGAAATCCCTTCCCCAGATTCAAAGAAATGCTTGAAATCTTCCTTGTAGCCTCCCTTGGGCTTTTAAGGAAATGAAACACCATTGAGGGCCAAACCAATCACTTTTTCTATGGTCTCCTCAAAAACCACAAAGGAAACACTCCCAATATTAATAGCACCATTATCCCAAGCTTGAACAAAAGTTGTAGAAAGTTTGGGACCATGGCCAGTCATCCCCTCCACATAGGAGTCCAAATTGCCCTGAATAACCTTATTCCAGATCTCCCCATTGTTTTTGAAATTAAAGAATTCGTTAGGTTCCACTTGGTTCAAATCACCTCCCATCTTCAAAAAAACCAAAAGCAAGATTAAGAAAGCCATACAGGTCTTCAGGATAGAAACACTGATAGGTACCAATAGTATTGAAGTCCTACCACCTTATCAAGCAAGGAAAGGAGAAGGCGAGAATAGAAATTACCAAAAAGGTAATCTTGGGATTATGCATCATTAAAAGGTAAGTTTTCAAAATCATGGCATGATCCACAATCAGGATTTTGTGCAAGTGAGACCCTATTTTAAAATCAGTAACCATCATGCTGAATCTTGCTAGCTTGTCTGCTAAAGAGTTGCCCTCATGCCAGACGTGGCAGAATTTGACATCGCCAAGAGTAGGAAGGAGAGAACGACACCTGGCGATGAAAGAGTTAGTCTTCCAATCTGGTTTATCCACCTCATTAAGCATCATAATATTATTGAGAGACTCACCTTCCACAATGATTCGTCTTAGACCCTTCTCCCTGACATCAACTAATCTGTGAAATATCACAAACACTTCAACCGCACAAGAGGTTTGGACACCAAACTTTGCCACACAGGCAAGGATTAAGCTACCACATGAGTCTATGATCATGCCACCCCCTCCCACATGATCCGGGTTACCATGGGAAAACCCATCAAAATTGAGCTTTAGCCAACTCGTGTTGGGGGGTCCTAATATTTTAAATTGTTTTAAAATTTTGTGGTGTCGTATTTTAAAAAAAGATCAAAAATACATGGGATGGTTATATAATATTAATATCATAAATTTTATCCATTTATCAAATCATTTATGTAAATTTTTAAAATGAATAAAGTTAATAAGAATATCGTGTAGCATACATATATTTAAAAAAATATGTAAAAATAACGATAGATATCATTATCCATAAAATTATTCCATTTCTCTATTATTCCAGTTAAAATATAAACATATTAATCACTATCACAACTTTCTTTCCATCAATCTCTTCTTGCTATTTTTGAGAGTTGAGTTGTTAAGTAGAGCAAAATCCTAACCAAATAAGGAAGGAAAGTTGGCAGGTAAGGATCTTTGGAATTACATTTTCTACTTTTTCTATCAATCTCTTCATGTTATTTTTTGACAAAGGGTAAGCTATTAAATAAAACAAAATCCAAACCAATTAAGAAAGGACAGTTGGGTAGATAAGGATCTTCAAAACTATGATTTCAACTTTGATGTTTATCTTTGTATTATTGTTTTCTTTCACATATTCTTGCTAACCTCTTATAGGGGTTATTTCCATTGTAGAGGATTATAGTGAAGCATTTGATTTATATATTCAAGCAAATAGCAACAAATGGATTCGATGTAATACCTCTTGTGTTTATTATAAACATATATTGTAATTTGCATTTCAAATAATAAAAATATTTTGCACAATTTACTGGTTTAAATTAAATTGCATGTAAATTCATATTCAATTTATTTGACATATCAAAATCATATCACTTATATTATAAATATTTTCTACTAACAATACTAATGCTCATTTCTTGTGACTCTTCAACCCTCTAATATGCAACTCAAAGTATATCTCGCTATTAGTGTAACCATTGCACATAAATTTGTGCAAGTGCTAGTTTTTCATAATTATTTATGTAGATGTTTAAAATTTTGTAGTTTTGAGTTTATAAATTTGAAATTTATAATATTTGAAATTTGGGTATTATTAAAAAATGGAGTGAGTGAAGGCAAAATAAAAAAAAGAAGAAAGAAAGAAAGGAGTGAATCGGTGAGAGTAGGATATTGGAGTAGAGAAAAGAGAAAGGATGGGAAACCCTAGAGAAGGAAGAAAATTTGAGAATTCATAGGCATGTTTGGCCTCAAAATACCATGGTATGTAAAACATTGATGTAACTGAAGAAACCTTGTCAGATGGGGAATTTTTCAAAGAATTAGAAATAATTTGTAGATTCATTCGGCTAAGAAATGAGTGAGAAAAAATTAGGTCTTGTATCACAAAATCCTGGAAAACAGAAGTCATATGTAACAAGATTTACGCCCAAAGGATTTTTCATAGTCATCTTTGCATCTCAAAAGGAAAGAAAGAATATATTGCAGGGTGGAGTGTTGGAAATGTCCATGGTAACCCACTATATATGTAGAAGTGGTATCCAAATTTTAATCCATTAGAATTAGACCCTTATGGTTCCCCTTGATAGATTTGGTTGAATAACCTATCCCTAGAATACTGGTCGGAGGAGTGCTTTGAAAAAATTGGTAGACAGTTGGAAACAATCATGGAAATTGACATAGACTTGGTGAATGAAGATTCATATTTATATGGTAGAATACAAATCACGGCGGCTGAGAAAATCCCAAAGTAAATTCCTCTTTGTGTCTCTAACAAGCATTGGATTCAGAGGCTAAAAATTGAAGAGGAGAAAGACTATTGTCTAAGGAGTGGTTGGATGGATCATAGGGGTGAAAAAATCTAAGATTGCCCCCAAAAAATGGAGAAATAAATTTCAAAGAATTTAATCCCCAAGGAAGCTTTTGGCATAAACATTGACAAGCACATAAAAAAACAAAAATGAAAAATGGAGTTGCCAAGGGATGATGGGAATCAAGGGATGGATAGCAATAATTCCATTTCTCCACTACGCCCAAAGGAAACTAATGTGTTGTGTAGTACCCCTGCCCTAATCAAATTCTAATCTCGGTTTGACCTTGGTTAGTTTATCATAATATAATGATTATAGTCAAGTGGTTGATTTTAGTGCATAGCTCTTAATGTGGTTTTCACACCAATTTGTATGCAAGTTATTAATTCTCCTATTTCGTGTTATTATCTGGGGCTAACGTTTTCATTAAGTTTATATATATATATATGCATGTATGACTCTTGGTTGCAGGAGATTTCAGGTACTGTATCGCATGGGTGCGAGGTTCGTCTCCACCTGGATTCATAGGTTTGAGTGTACCTCTTTGATCCTTAGAGTCGGATTAGGTGGTCGTAAGATCCTCATTTGACCATAGCCGTGCTCAAGTGAGCATTGTCATTTATCATCGGTATTCCCTTTGGTTGGGTTTTGCGGGTCGTCTATTCGTTTGTCTTTCTTGGGTTGTGTGTTTGGTGTGTGTGGTTAAATCGAATATTTAATCCTTAGTGTTTAATTTGATTTAATGTGTGTTTACACATTAGTATTTTAGGGACTTAATTAAATAGGTTCCCTTTGTGCGATCTATCATTTATTAGAATTGCTCAATTCAAGTTGGTAGCAAGTTCGTTTAAATGGTTAATTTTAATGTGAAATTTATTATGTTTATGTTGTTGGGAAAATAAAGATTTAATTTTAATTGAAATAGAATTAATTTTATCTTCTTGGTAGTTTGGAAATAGAAAGGTTAATTTCAGCTATTTGAGAAAATCAATTTTAAATTGAAAAGTAAGTTAATTTATATTGATATAGATTAAAAGAATGATTATGGTGATTTATTTTAAATAAAAATTTTAAATCCAAAATAAAAATTTTGGTCAAACCTTTCCTATTTAACCTAGATTTTTGGAAAAATATGGGAGATTGATTTTTTTTGGAAAATATTTTTGGATGGAAAAATTTGGGGGTTTTGGGAGGAGAAGGAATTTCTTGAGTTGGAGAATTGGGCTCTTCATCACATCTTGCCAGGAATGCGAGATGAGGTAGGATTCAGATGCATCTCTTTGATTTCTGGTTGTATTGTTCTTGCTTTTCTAAAACCAAATATTGGATATTATTTGGGAATGGTTGTTCATGATGAACTCTTGTTTAAATCTCCATTGGGTGTTCTCAAACTTAAGTTTTATTTTAGAAATTAGTTTGTTTCGGGCAAGATTGGTTGAATGGATTGGATAAATGGTGTAAATCCATCTTAGGTTGACATATATGATTTTTTGTTTGAGAAAATTTGCCTATTTGGATTATGGTTATTTTAAATTTGGTTTTTTGTGAAAACCATGCATTCTGGAAGTTTATTCCTGTATTTTTTTTGGTCTTTGCCCGAGACTTAGCATTTTGGGGTGGTTGTTTTATTGTTTAAAAAAAAAAAGGATTTAGAAAAAAAAAATTTCATGTCTCTACTGAGACTATATTTTTTCTGTTGTTGTTGATTTTTTTTAGTAGTCACTACTAAAGGTAGCGGCTGCTACCTATTGGTAGCGCTGCTACCAAAAGGTAGCAACACTACCATTGGTAGCAGACTACTACCTTTTGGTAGCAGCGCTACCATAGGTAGCATGAGCTACCAAGGGGGGGGCCACGTGGAGGTCCACATGGGTACCCTCCCCCCTTCACTTTATTTTAAAAAAAAATTGTTTTTGTTAATATTTTTTTTTTAGAAAAAAAAAAATATATATTATAAAAGTTAAATATTATTTTTTAAATGTTTAGTTTTAATAAAGTTTTTAATTATGACTAAATTTGGCATTAATTAATAATTCATGAATAATGTGTTATTAATTAATTGTATAGTGTTAAATATACATTAATTAATATTCAAATCCTATTTTATTATTAATACATATTTTTCTAATTAAATACTCGATTTATTAATTTCATTATTAATTATTAATTTTTTATATTTAATTAATCACGGATTAATAAATATAGACATTAATTAATAGTTAATTTTGGTATTTTTCTATATGTACATAAGGAAGTAATTTTTTGAATTTGAGAAAAGCTTGCCTATTTTTTGTTCTTTTAAATGTATATTTCCTTAAATCAAAAAAAGTTTAACTTGGTTTTGGAAAGATGAACTTGGGCAATTATTTTCGAACCAACATGACAATGATATTTTATTTGTAGAGTAATATCATATTTAGTTGGTTAATGCTTATTTAATTATATTCATGTGAACTTGGTTTAAGAACTCATAATGACATATTTATGTATGTTCGATGTAATGAACCTTAGAGAGTTAGAAAACCAAGAACAACCTATACCTGGATAAGGTGGATAACTGTTGTCAAACTTAGATCATTTAGAAAACTTGATTGACATTTTATGTTTATATCAATATGGGAAAAGATTGTATTTACCAATTGTTGCCTATGCAAGTTCAATTTCCGTATTCAGTTTTGCTTAAGTAATGGCAGGCCTTGATTTGTTGGATTGGACCCTGTCGTACGGATTGATTTGGGGTATCCGTTTCTATCCTCGGTCTTGAGTTGTCTGTTATTTTGTTGTGGTGTTATAATTGGTCATATCTTTAATACGAGTGTAGAATGATGTTTAGTGGTTGACCATAGTTGGTCAAGTCTCTAGTTAGAGTACTATCTGTCACTGCACCTCATATGAAGTCGTGTTTGACCAAATGGTTGTTCCCTCCATTTTGAACTCCGTTTTCTTGACCATGTGTATTCCTTGCTTTTCAAGTTCGTTAAAGTATAGTCTAGTATTGTAGGGGAAAGTGGCTTTTGATTGGAGGTCGCGCCCAAAGTGGTTGCTGGGTAACCCATCGAAAGTGAGTCTAATAAGTGATAGCCTAATAGTATATTAGAGTGTTGTTAATGATTCACTAAGTAAGATAATTGTGCCTCACACATGGGATGAGTGCTTAGAACACAGACTTGGCATGCTGTGAGAAGGCCTGAAATGGCAAACCATCATTGTTGTCTTCACGAAAGGATGTGTGGGTCCACATGAGGCTTGGATGGGCCAGAGGTTCGGGTTAGGTTGCCAAAGTAACCCAGTGTATGGGGCCAAAATCTATTAAGACCTGCCATGGTAACCATACCAAGTTGTGTGATGACACTTGTCCCTATGTTCGCTAGTGTGTTGTGTTGTGTTGTCTTGATAGGAGCACTTTTGTGGAGTCATCCTATTGCTTATGCCCTTGTGAGTACCTGATTATCATGCTAGTCCCTGGGTTGCGATTACTTAGTTTTGTGGATGCTCGAGTGGACCTTGGTATTTGCCTTGATTATGTTCAGTTGGATCCTTTCCTATTTAGGGATCATTTCTGTATTTATTGACCGATGTGGTCATTTGTATATTGGTTACGTTCACCTTGATGGCATGATTGTAAATGAAGTGAACCTCATGTATTCTTAACTTTATTAATTATCAGAGGGGTCTTGCAGTTGAGGAGACCCGAATATGTAGCCCTTTAGGGGTGAACTCCGAGATCATCTTGGTGTTATGTGATGCTTTGGTTCTTATGTTTCATGTTTAGTGTTAGCATGTATGGATGACATTTTGATAGAATGTATAAATGGATTAGATAAGAATTATTGTAAATGCAAGTATGCAGACATCTTTTAGATGCAGTAATGTGAATCATGAAAGAATGTAGTTTTGAACAATAGAATGCATTCAGTTATTGTTAAGGAAATTAAGTATGCATGGGAAGCTCTCTTTAGTATATGATGAAATTCAAGTGTGTTATGAAATTAGATGCATGACTTAAATTTAAATGAAAAGTATGAATGAAGGGTATAGATAAATCTTAATGGATGAACCTTATCTTGTGATTTGTATTTTCATCTTCTAAAAGAAATTATCCTTGTTTAAGAATTATCTCGTTATAAGATAATCAACTTATTGGATTTATTAGTCTGAGTTAAGTGAAATGTGGAATTAAGTAATCATGTTGGGAAACTCTTTAGGTGTTAGTTGATGTCTTCCGCTGTGTAATCTGAATTTTGATATCTCGTTGTATCTTTTGTTGTGTTTAACTTTTAGAAAAAAAATTATTACACTCTATTCTTGTGTTTTAGCTTATCCCTTCGAGGTTTCTTGGTAGGGCATTACATTTGGTATTAGAGCACATGTTGTAAACACTGGGATCTCCAGTGTTGCGTGTGCCTTTAGTTGGTGTGAGGTGTATCGACCTTATGTGCATGCTTTCCTCCTCTTTGTATGTGAGTGATTTAGCAAACCTTAACTTGTGTGTAACGCGTGTGTTCACACCTTGTTTTCACCTTCTTGATGTTGGTGTTTTCAGTGACTATATGTGCTTTATGTGCCTATCAATGTCTTGGTCTACGATTACTCAGATTCTGAAAGAGAGTCGTATGTACCTTCCTTTTGAGTGTTGTACTCTTTAGACTAATCCATTTGGGTTGGTCAGTGCCTGTCTTGAATCTGAAAGTACGAAACATGCTTGTTCAAGATTATGATCTAGTTTAGTGTTGTTCACTTGAAGGACTGGTATGAAAAATATTGAATGCTTTATTTGTAGCAAATTGAATGATTATCACCCTTCCTCCTCTCTCTCTCTAGAAATTAAAATGTTTGGGATATGTGTAATTATCTCTAATTTGAGTTTTCTTTTTGCGAGAGAAAGGGTGTGACTTCTTGAGCCCTTGTGTGAGCCTTATGACCCTTATGTGTCTTTAGATTATAAAAGGGCTTCAGGTTGAAAGTTCATATTGGTTATTGAGAGAAAATTGTATGTATACATTAAAGAATTCTCCATGTGTTTTGTAGAAGTAACATAATTATATTATATCTTAAGTAATGTGCATTAATATGCGAATAGTTGTTATGTGAAACTACTTTGTTTGTAAAAGAAGTATTAAAGGGGACATGTTATAGTAGCTTCGAGAGTGTATTACTGTGTTGCATTAAACCAGTTTGATTGAGAATCTATTTTAGCAAATGCTCCATTGAACTTGCCTTTGGATATGTGTAATTGTATTATTATGTTTAGAAAGTGCAAATGAAAAGCTTGTTTGATATGCATGCATTAATATGTAGTATTTAGTTGATAGCTCCTCGCTTACTTCCTGATCATAATTTGATTTTCAATGATAGGTTGCAAATTATGATATGTGTCTGTATTGTATTAAAGTAGTGAGTGTTCTCAAGAGGTATGGTATTATCAAAATGATTGCCTGTTTTGATCTTTGTTGTTTGGAAAACTAGAACATTCTGTTGCAACCATAATAATTGGAAATGTCATGTTAGGTTGTTTGGCATCCTTCTAAATGGTAGCAAAATGGAAACCATGCAAGTAAAATGATAGGCTTATAGTGAGAAATTTTAGCATGTAGTGTGATTTTGTTGATCTTGTGTCTATGTAGGAAATAGTTTGGTTACCAAACTCTCTTTCCCTTCTCTTTGCCTTGATTATAAGATTTTTAGAAATGCTACGAAGAATGCATTGATTTAAATAGAATGTTTATAAAACATGTGAAATTGTACTATTGCATTTTGGCTTCATATTGAAAGATGAAAGCCCTCTTTGGAAAAGAAATTTGCATAGTTAGTAATGTGAATACAGATGCTTAGTAAAATTCGAGAGAGTTATAGGAATGATGTTATTCCTTATGTAATTATGAATTGTTAATAATTTCAATACTTGTATCTAGAGTAAACTTGATTCAGTTATTCATGTGGGAAGCATAATTTAAACCTTCCTCAAGTAGATGATAGCGTACTGAAAAGTACTCCCCATAAATGTGACTAAACCAGTACTGGTGTATTCGCATGTATTGTAAGAAACCAATGCTTATTATATGTGCCCATGGGTTGGTGAAGTAATCAACCATGGAGGATATGTTGCTTATGAGTATGGGAAACCATACTGTTTATGTGATGTTGCTTATTTGTTTCCCTACTGAGTACCAAACCTCGGGTTGTTGGTAATTCAGTATGTTAAGGGGTAGTATTCGAAGTCACAATTCTTTGAATAGTATGGATTGGCGTACGAGTAATGTTGGCGCGAAGCAACTTTAGCTTCTCTATTTCGAGGAATGATAGAGTTATACAATAAAACTATATCAAAGGTGTACTCAATACTTTCCCTTTTGAGGAATCTATTTATAGGTTTATGTGTGACAACCTATTCCTCTCCTTTATTTGAGCATTTTGATGGTGATTCTTGAGCATAGTAGTGGAGTATTTTGGAGGATCCTTTGCCTTGTCTTCATGAAAGGTAGGTTTATCCACATGAGCTACCAGTTAGTATGTGTAGGTGGACATGTGGGTGGACCTTAGTCATGTATACCTCTGGCTTATGATGAGTATCCTTATAGATATGTCGCTATGTGGGACATGCCCTGAGCGTGCTTGTTTCTGCGAGGTACACTACCATGCGGGATACGTCCATTGCGTGTCTTTTCTGCTTAGAGTATTGCCATGCTGTGCTGAGACATGATGCGGGATGTAGTAGACATTGCTATGCGGCCTACCGATAGGTTTAGGGTAGAGCCATGCCGCATGACGACGTGATGTGGGGTGATGTCGAGGTGCACACTGCCATGACGTGTGGATGTGTAACTTGGCCGCACCACATGATGATCTACTGCGATAGTTTTACGATTGTTCCTTCCTTCCTCGTTGGTGGCTAGATGCTAGTCACATAGTGATGTTATGTGCAATTGTGATATTCTTATTTATTTCTTTGGGGACCAACAATTTATTTTACCTTGACTTTGAAGGTTTAGCCATGATCTTGTGATCTTTTGCATTCTTGATTTGGTGTTGCAAATTCTGGATTATTTTCTTGCCTTACTATTGGAATTGATGATTTATTATCTTTATTCATATGTAGTTTGGTGGCTAAACTGATTTATCCTTATTGTTTTCGTATGCTGCTTTTGTGTTGAAATGTGAAATTCCTCTCTAAGGACGTATGAGATGGTCTTGGTAGAGTGTGTACGAGGAAGTAGACATAAGGAACCTTGAGGATGGGGGTATGTGAGGCTGTGATGTAGCTAGGATCCATTACCTACCTATGTGTGGTGACTATATCTTGGAGGCTAACCACCTTACTCAACAAGGGATGTTCACGAAGGTCTTGTATGGAAGGTAACACCGCTATGGTGTGCCCTAGCACCATCGAGCCTTGAGTGAGATATTGGATATTTATGATCATGTTATTGTTCCGAGATCAGGCATAAAGATGCTGATCGTGCATGTTATCTTTGACCGAGCATTAGACATGCTCACATGTGGCCTTTTGAGTTGTGCATTCCAGTTATGTGGATGGCTATTATGTATATCATGGAGTAAATTGTGTTAACTTGTTACTATGTTATGGGTCATGGTGTTTGGAAAGGTTTTCATATGCCGGGAAAGTGTAAACAATTGAGTTATCTATGTTGCTCTTATTTCATGGAAGTTAACTTGGTTGTAGAAATTGAATTTTGAAGCTAGTTCTATGTGATAAAATTTTGTGAAAAAGATGTATTGGTAAAAGAAATTGATCATGATGGCATGTTTTCTTGTCATGTTTGATACATGAGTATGGTAATTATAGCTTACCTCTTTGTAATGCATTAACTTGGTGTAATGAAAGGGAGAAAATTCTTGTTTCTCTGCTATGATTATAGATGGTTCCTAGAATATTTTAAGAAATGTATGGATTTAGATGTATCTTGCTAATGGATAATGGCATTCATAAAGGATTTTGCAATAATGTTTCATTTATTTATGGAAAGATTCCTATGTGCAATTTAATATTTGATGAATGAGTTTCGGGGCTTATGCGTGCGACATGTTCTCCATCTAGCCTTACGACTTCCAGGAGTAAGTCGGAACCTAGGGGGGAAGAATGTAGTACCCCTGCCCTAATCAAATTCTAATCTCGGTTTGACCTTGGTTAGTTTATCATAATATAATGATTATAGTCAAGTGTTTGATTTTAGTGCATAGCTCTTAATGTGGTTTTCACACCAATTTGTATGCAAGTTATTAATTCTCCTATTTCATGTTATTATATATATATATATATATATATATATATATATATATATATATATGACTCTTGGTTGCAGGAGATTTCAAGTACAATACCACATGGGTGCGAGGTTCGTCTTCACCTGAATTCGCAGGTTTGAATGTACCTCTTTGATCCTTAGAGTCAGATTAGGTGGTCGTAAGACCCTCATTTGACCATAGTCGTGCTCAAGTGAGCATCATCAGTCATTGTCGGTATTCCCTTTAGTTGGGTTTTGCAGGTCGTCTGTTCGTTTGTCTTTCTTAGGTTGCGTGTTTGGTGTGTGTGACTAAATCGAATATTTAATCCTTAGTGTTTAATTTGATTTAATGTGTGTTTACACATTAGTATTTTAGGGACTTAATTAAATAGGCCCCCTTTGTGCGATCTATCATTTATTAGAATTGCTCAATTCAAGTTGGTAGCAAGTTCATTTAAATGGTTAATTTTAATGTGAAATTTATTATGTTTATGTTGTTGGGAAAAGAAAGATTTAATTTTAATTGAAATAGAATTAATTTCATCTTCTTGGCAGTTTGGAAATAGAAAGGTTAATTTCAGCTATTTGAGAAAATCAATTTTAAATTGAAAAGTAAGTTAATTTATATTGATATAGTTTAAAAGAATGATTTTTGTGATTTATTTTAAATAAAATTTTTGGTCAAACCTTTTCCATTTAACCTAGATTTTTGGAAAAATATGGGAGATTGATTTTTTTTGGAAAATATTTTTGGATGGAAAAATTTGAGGGTTTTGGGAGGAGAAGGAATTTCTTGAGCTGGAGAATTGGGCTCTTCATCAGATCTTGCCAGGAATGCGAGATGAGGTAGGATTCAGATGCATCTCTTTGATTTCTGGTTGTATTGTTCCTGCTTTTCTAAAACCAAATATTGGATATTATTTGGGAATGGTTGTTCATGATGAACTCTTGTTTAAATCTCAAACTTAAGTTTTATTTTAGAAATTAGTTTGTTTTGGGCAAGATTGGTTGAATGGATTGGATAAATGGTGTAAATCCATCTTAGGTTGTCATATATGATTTTTTGTTTGAGAAAATTTGCCTATTTGGATTATGGTTATTCTAAATTTGGTTTTTTGTGAAAACCATGCATTCTAGAAGTTTATTCCTGTATTTTTTTTGGTCTCTGCCAGAGACTTAGCATTTTGGGGTTGTTGTTTTATTGTTTTAAAAAAAAAAAATTCATGTCTCTGCTGAGACTGTATTTTTTCTGTTGTTGTTGATTTTTTTAACAGTTAAAAAAAAAAAATAATAATAAAAAAAAATATTATAATCCACGTGGAGGGGCATAGCCCCATCCACGTGGGAGGTAGTCGCTACCAAAGGTAGCGGCTGCTACCTATTGGTAGCATGGTAGCAAATTGCTACCAAAAGGTAGCAGCGCTACCATTGGTAGTAGACTGCTACCTTTTGGTAGCAGTGCTACCATAGGTAGCGTGAGCTACCAAGGGGGGGCCCACGTGGAGGTTCATGTGGGTACCCTCCCCCCTTCACTTTATTTAATTTTTTATTTTTATTTTTAATATTTTTTTTCAGAAAAAAAAAAAATATTATGAAAGTTAAATATTATATTTTCAATGTTTAATTTTAATAAAGTTTTTAATTATGACTAAATTTGGCATTAATTAATAATTTATGAATAATTTGTTATTAATTAATTGTATAGTGTTAAATATACATTAATTAATATTCAAATCTTATTTTATTTTTAATGCATATTTTTCTAATTAAATACTTGATTTATTAATTTCGTTATTAATTATTAATTTTTTATATTTAATTAATCGAAGATTAATAAATATAGACATTAATTAATAGTTAATTTTGATATTTTTCTATATGTACGCAAGGAAGTAATTTTGTGAATTTGGGAAAAGCTTGCCTATTTTTGGTTCTTTTAAATGTATATTTCCTTAAATCAAAAAAAGTTTAACTTGGTTCTGGAAAGATGAACTTGGGCAATTATTTTCGAACCAACATGACAATGATGTTTTATTTGTAGAGTAATATCATATTTAGTTGGTTAATGTTTATTTAATTATATTCATGTGAACTTGGTTTAAGAACTCATAATGGTGTATTTATGTATGTTCGATGCAATGAACCTTAGAGAGTTAGGAAACCAAGAACAACATGCACCTGGATAAGGTGGATAACTATTGTCAAAATTAGATCATTTAGAAAACTTGATCGACATTTTATGTTTATATCAATATGGGAAAAGATTGTATTTACTAAGTGTTGCCTATGCAAGTTTAATTTTTGTATTTGCTTTTGCTTAAGTAATGACAAGCCTTGATTTGTTGGATTGGACCCTGTTGTATGGATTGATTTGGGGTATCTATTTCTATCCTTGGTCTCGAGTTGTCTGTTATTTTGTGGTGGTGTTATAATTGGTCATATCTTTAATACGGGTGTAGAATGATGTTTAGTGGTTGACCATAGTTGGTCAAGTCTCTAGTTAGAGTACCGTCTGTCAGTGCACCTCATATGAAGTCATGTTTGACCAAATGGTTGTTCCCTCCATTTTGAACTCCGTTTGCTTGACCATGTGTATTCCTTGGTTTTCAAGTTCGTTAGAGTATAGTCTAGTGTCGTAGGGGAAAGTGGCTTTTGATTGGGGGCCACGCCCAAAGTGGTTGTTGGGTAACCCATCGAAAGTGAGTCTAATAATTGATAACCTAATAATATATTAGAGTGTTGTTAATGATTCACTAAGTAAGATAATTGTGCCTCACACATGGGATGAGTGCTAACATAGACTCGACATGCTGTGAGAAGGCTTGAAATGGCAAACCATTATTGTTGTCTTCACGAAAGGATGTGTGGGTCCACATGAAGCTTGGATGGGCTGGAGGTTTGGATTAGGTTGCCAAAGTAACCCAGTGTATGGGGCTAGAATCTATGAAGACCTGCCATGGTAACCATACCAAGTTGTGTGATGACACTTGTCCCTATGTTTGCTAGTGTGTTGTGTTGTCTTGATAGGAGCACTTTTATGGATTCATCCTGTTGCTTATGCCCTTGTGAGTACCTGATTGTCATGCTAGTTCCTGGGTTGTGATGACTTAGTTTTGTGGATGCTCCAGTGGACCTTGGTATTCGCCTTGATTATGTTCAGTTGGGTCCTTTCCCATTTTGGGATCATTTATGTATTTATTGACCGATGTGGTCATTTGTATATTGGTTACATTCGCCTTGATGGCATGATTGTAAATGAAGGGAACCTCATGTATTCTTAACTTTGTTAATTATTAGAGGGGTCTTGCAGTTGAGCAGACTCAGAGATGTAGCCCTTTAGGGGTGAACTCTGAGATCATCTTGGTGTTATGTGATGCTTTGGTTCTTATGTTTCATGTTTAGTGTTAGCATGTATGGATGATATTTTGATAGAATGTATAAATGGATTAGATGAGATTTATTGTAAATGCATGTATGCAGTCATCTTGTAGATGCAGTAATGTGAATCATGAAAGAATGTAGTTTTGAACAATAGAATGCATTCAATTATTGTTAAGGAAATTAAGTATGCATGGGAAGCTTTCTTTAGTATATGATGAAATTCAAGTGTGTTATGAAATTATATGCATGACATAAATTTAAATGAAAATTATGAATGAAGGGTATAGATAAATCTTAATGGATGAACCTTATCTTGTGATTTGTATTTTCACCTTCTAAAAGAAATTATCCTTGTTTAAGAATTATCTCGTTATAAGATAATCAACTTATTGGATTTATTAGTCTGAGTTAAGTGAAATGTGGAATTAAGTAATCATGTTGGGAAACTCTTTAGGTGTTAGTTGATGTCTTCCATTGTGTAATCTAAATTTTGATATCTCGTTGTATCTTTTGTTGTGTTTAACTTTTAGAAAAAAAATTATTACACTCTATTCTTGTGTTTTAGCTTATCCCTTCGGGGTTTCCTAGCGGGGCATTACATGTTGCAAGAAAAGAACAATGAGGATCAATCAATGGGAAAGTAGAGAAAGGAAGAATATGAATGGGTAAATAAATACAGTCGATGAAATGGATACTATATATACAAGATGCATCGGCTAGATGGCGATGCAAATGTTGGGAAGAGTGAAGAAATTTAGGGGTAGAAGAACTAACAAGCAAAAGAGGGAAGAAGAAGCAAAGGAAAAAGGTCTGACAAGTGTGACAACATTTTTGAGAAAATCTAAGGGAGAAAAGGTCTCCCTTGGACAACAATGAAGATCCTCATGTGGAACGTTAGGGGCCTATCAACTCCTGACAAGTGGCACATCCTTAAGCGCCATTTGGGTATTATTGTGGAAGATATAGTTATTCTACAAGAGACTAAGATCAATCAAGAGGAAGGGCAAAAACTTATAATTTTTTTCCAAAGATGCGATCGGGCATTTGTTAATGCACGTGGTAGTTCTGGTGGGTTAGGGATTATATGGAATATCAACACATCAAAGGTTACAATGAAGATAGAGGAAGATAGTTGGATTACATGTATAGTAAGAAGCAAAGAAACAAACATAATTTTTCCTATGATTAATCTTTATGGGCCCACAAAAATAGAGGGAAAATTTGGGATTTGAGATTCTATCCAACATAGGTCCAAGGATTAAAATAAAGTTTTTCTCATAATGGGCAAAGATTTTAATGCAATTTTGGATGTATCAAAAAAGAACAAGGAATTGAATAAAATTAACCCATCAATGATAGATTTTAGGACCTTTATCAAAAATATGGAAGTGATTGACTGTGTCTCGAAGAACGAAGTTTACACCAGGATAAATAGAAGGGTTGGGTTCACTTGCATCATAGAAAGTCTTGACCATTTCTTTCTTGGAGGCGGGTGGGTTAGAGAGGATATGGAATGGGCTTGTAAAATTCTTCCTTGTCCCTTTTAGACCATTTCCCTATACAACACGACTTGAAAGAAAGAGGTAGGTCAAAGAAAAGATACTTTAAATTTGAAAACATGTGGTGGTAGGATCCTAATCTCAACGACAAAATAAGGGATTGGTGGAAAGAGAGTGACATTTTAGAAAGGACAATTAGCTTTTGTTTTGTGAAGCATTTCGGTTTTATAAAAGGGAAATTTCAAAAATGAAATAGGGAGACTTCCGAAAAGAATATTCAAGAGAAGGAAGATGTAGAAAGGGAATTGGAGGATCTTGATGAGAAAGTAATCGAGAATGGAATGGTCTTGGAGGATTTTAACAAAGAGAAGGAATTAAAAGAAAAACATACATAATCAATCGCTCGGGAAGAAGAATATTGTTGAGGGAAAGCAAGGGATAATTGGCTTTGAGCGGGAGACAAAAGTACAAAGTTTTTTTATGCATCAATAAGGGCATGAAGGGAAAGGAATAGAATTGAATGAGATTAAATTGTTGAATGGGGATATTTGTTCTAACCTGATAGAGATAGAAAAGGAAGCAATTATATTTTTTCAAACACTCCTCAATGATGAAGATAGGGGAGATGAGAATCTTAGAGATGGCATTCTATCATTGGTACCAAAATACATTAGTGATGTAGACAAGAAGATAATATTAGAATCATTATCTATGAAAGAAATAAAGTTTGTGGCCTTCCAATTGAGTCTAGAGAAATCACCAGGTCCGACGAATTTCTTTAAAATATGTTGGGATTTTATAGAGAAAGATGTGCATAAAGTGGCAAAAGAGTTCAAAAATAATGGGAAATTTGTCAAGGATTTTAACAATACAACAATAGCTCTTATTACAAAGAAATTTGTTTGCACATCAATGGTGGATTTTTGACCTATCTCTTGATGCAACACTATTTATAATATAATTTCGAAGGCAATGATCGATAGATTGAAAAAGGTGCTTGGGAATTTAATCGCCATAGAACAAAATGGTTTCACTCTGAGTAGAGGGATAGCTGGCAACATTCTTCTTATTGCTGAAACTACTCACACAATGAAGACAAAAAATCTCAAAGGTATCATGATTAAATTAGATATTAGTAAAGCTTATGAAAAAGTATAGTGGGAATTCCTTTCCAAAGTATTATAACTCTTTGGCTTTTGTTCAAAATGGGTATATAACTAGTGAAGATGTGTATATCTACCCCCTAATTTTGGTTCTGGTTAACAGATCCATGTGTTTATTCTTCCCTTCCTTAAATGGGCTTTGACAAGGAGACCCAATCTCTCCTTTTTTGTTTGTGTAATGGTGAAAGTCATGGGGAGAATGGTTGTGAAATTGTGGGAGGGAGGATTATGAAAGGGGATATCAATAAACAATGAATTGGAACCAATCACGCATATTCTATTCATAGACAATACAATTATTTTTGGGGAGGCAACGGTTCAGGAAGTGGAGGTAATCAAGGCAACACTAGATATATATTCCAAAACCTCAAGTTAGATCCTGAACAAAGAAAAAATAGAGATATTGTTCTTTAATACAAGGAAATAAATACAAAATAAGATTAATTTCTTATTGGAATATAAGATTGGAACTCTCCCTATTAAGTATCTAGGGGTGCCATTATTCACTGATTAGGGCATAATAGTATACTAGGAAGAGTTAATTAACGATTGTCAAAATAAAATTAGTAATTAGAAAAATAAATGGTTGATGTTAGTTGGAAGGATATTGATGATTAAGTCAGTGTTATTATAGTTCTTCCAATTTATGTAATGTCCTGCTTTCAATTGATAAACAAAGAAATTGTTGTTTTAGAAGGATTAATAAAAAAAAATGTGTGGAAAGGATCAAAAGAAATCAAGAAAATACCTCTTATAAAATAGGATTTGACACGTAGGAGCAGGGATGACAAAACATTGTTCTTGGGGCAAAATTGGTATGGAATATGTAAAAGGAACCAAATAAGCTATTGTGTTAGATAATGTAGAAAACATATCTTGACAATGAGGACTCAAGCAATATCCTCACTATAGCGACCAATTCAAGGGGTTCTATAGTATGAAAATTCATTTGTGAGAGCAGGAAAGTCATTATGGACCATCTATCTTAGAGGATTGGGAATGAAAGGAAGGTGACTTTTTGGTGAGATTCTTGGAATAGAAAAGAAGCAATAGCAGTGGTAATGAATGGACCAGATTGGATGAAAGGGATAGAAAGTGAAATTGGTCAGTATGTAGAAGATTATGTGGAACTAGGTATGGAAGGATGTGGTAAGGAGTGGAATTGGAATCTAATGAATAACATCTCTATACTAGAAGAAGAGAAAGCCATTTTGTGCGGGATTCTAAGGAAAAGAAGAATAAATCTAAGCTTAGATGAAGATGAAATTATATGGAGTGTATAAAAATATAGTGGCTACTCTATTTGTCTTGGATATAATGTTTTAGAAATCCAACCTGAGAGGAAGGATTGGACAACAATCTTGTGTTTGCATAAAAGTGTTCTCCCTAAGACCAGGGTTGTTTTGTCCACAACCCTGCATGGTACAATTCTAACTAGTGAAAGACTAAGGTTAGTTTGGATTGAGGGACCAAGTTGTTGCCCCTTATGCTACTTGGATGGAGAAAGTATTGATCACCTTCTACGTAGATGCCCCTTTGCTAAATAGTGATGGAATTGGTTGATAGCATCTCTAGAATGGAAAATTGCCCTTCATATATCACTACAAAAATTCCTTATCAGTTGGCCTCTTTTGAGTAAGAAATCGATGTGGGGAGACATTTGGATAATAGGTCCCTCCATGGTGGTCTCGCAAATTCGGAAAGAAAAAAAAAAAACAGTTAATGATAAATCCCTGAAGGTGGAAGAAATAATTAAAAAGATAGAGGTAGGAATATGTGAGGTGGCAAATTTAGTGGTTAAAAATAAAAGGATATAATTTTTTTCTATATGGGACAACAACATTAAAAAACAATGGGAGGGCTTAAAGGATTTAAATATAAACATTTCAAGAAAGTCAAAGGCTAGGGAGGTAGCTCAATGGAAGAAACCATAGCTTGGACATTTCAAGCTTAATTTCGATGGAGCTACAAAAGGGAACCCAAGAAAAGTAGGAATTGGGTGTATCATTAGGAATAATAAAGGGGGATGTGTAAGAGTAGTGGAAATGAATATAGGTTAGGCTAGACAAATAATGAGGTATAACTAACAACCTTTCTTAAAGGTTTAGAGAATTGCTTAGAGATCAGGATAAAAGATATCGATGTAGAAGGGGATTCCTAGTTGAGTATCAATGTGGTATGTGAAGGTTCGATTCACAATTGAAAATTAAAAACCCTTGATATCTCATATAAAAAGGATAATAGAAGAACTTGATCAAATTTGAATCTCCCATATCAATAGGGAGTCAAAAAAAAGATGTCAAATTCCTTGCTAATCGAGGGGTAGAGATTTTGGATGGTGAGATTGTTATTAGGAATGAGGGAATTTGGCCAAGACCCAAAGTGCTAATGGACAATGATATGGATGGGATACTCCCACCTTCTAGAATTGGGATTGGGGGAGGCAAAAGAGGAGATAATTTGAATGAGGAAGGATAGGTTCATCTAGATTTGAATAGTCAAAGAATGTGTCACGAGCAGGCCAAAATGTAAAATCTATAGGAGAGATTGATGGGATAAGCCTTGAAATTACAACTGACGATGAATGGACAAGCAAACCTTTTAGGAAGGGAGAATAGATGGCATGATAATATCTTCAAGAATAATAATAGAAGGCATTCTTTCTATAGTTTATCATTCCCAAAAATTTGGTTTTATCGGTTGATGTAAAGGACCAATACTTTCTTTTCAAAGAAGAAAGAATGGGAACAAATCCTCTAGGGGCAGATTGTAAAATCAATTTTTTTGCAGGAGATTATATTTCTCAAGATTGCATCATGCTGTTAAGATTCATTTCAATTGATGAGTAGGATTCATTTCAGTAATCAAGAGATGAAAGAAACCTTCGACATCAAATGTATCTGTTTAATGGTGGAAGAGTTGAGGGAGACCCTTGAGGAACATGTTGCCTAACTATTATAGAATGGGAATGAAGAGGAGACACTAACAATGATAAATATTTTGGGAGTAAAATTCTAGTCTAGTGGTCATGTACATGACGGTGTGATCTATGAGAACCTTTTTGCCCCCATTGTGCAGATATTGTGGTATGCAATTAATGCCTATGGGATAGTTGAACTATCAAAGAGGAGAATGCAATGGAGGTTAAAATTGCACTAGAAATGTTGGAGATAGTTCCATGCTTAGGAACCACATGTGTTGATATATATATATATATATATTATGAATATCAATTGTTCACTATTCTAATTAGACATGAACACAGTGAGCTAATTGATACAATCTTAAAAAAATCAAAAAAGATATGAATAATAAAACTGAAACTCAAGTTTTCATTTTGAACCAAACATGTAATAGGCACCAAATAAAAATTGAAGAAGATTCCATTATAATTGTTGATCGTATATCACAAAAAATATATTAGAGGTGGATGAGTAAATTTTATTTTAGTGTGTGTGGGGTTTTTAATAAATGATATTTTTGGACTAAAATGAAGCTAAGGTTAAAAAAATCTTTCTACACTAATAAAATAGTAGAGATTAATAGAAAATGTGATTTAAAATAATATGTAGGAAAGAAACAACATAATAAAATCATTCAATGTGATGTATATTGGGAAAATACTTGTGGGAAAAAACCTTGCCTTTAAGGTTGAAATTGATGTATTAGTTAGCAACAATATTAGTTACAATGTGATTTAGGCAAGGAGACTTCATAAGGATCAACACTAACACTTATGCTTGGAGTAATATCACTCGTATAAAAATATCTACAAAATAGACTATGCACACTCCATTCTAACCACCTAATAAATAGAGAAAATAATACGTGAAACTACCAAAGGGAAATTACAAAACCATGAGCTAATACCACTCAAAAGTGGTGTCCATATCTCCTATATATATTCAAATGCCTAGATCCCAAGCAAACTGATATACTATTTTTTCATAATTTTTTGTAGTTATCCACAAAACTATCAAACTTTAAACATCTACATAAACAATGATACCTATATTCCTTATGATAGTAATAATGATATGTCATAGGTTAGTGAATATTATTGCTCAAAATTTATAACAATCTTAAAAATTTCTTGTGTCATAGATGTTCTTACATCCTTGAAGTGGGAGATTGAATTCAAGATTCTTTAAGTTTTTATCTAGGACTTAATCGTGCTCCCCTTTCCAAATTAAATATTTTGAAGAAACCCAAGCCATCATAACTTTGTTTGATAGTTAAAATTCAGTTTGATATTTTTAGGGCCATAAATGATAGGTATATAACCAAATTTTATAGTCAAATATTAGGATGCAAGATTACGACACCTTTCTTAACAAGGACGAGTCAACCAAATCTTATTTTGTTCAAATATATTTCAATTGCTTGAAATGACTAATGTGTGAAAGTTTTTTGTTGTATCATATTAGTTCTATATATTTTAGATGTTTTATTGAAAATATTATATTTTAGTGTCTATTAAAACTCTTGCAAGTAATGATTATTGTTATTCCACTGGGTTGGATTAAATATATGCATCATACATTAAGAAAGGACAAATACAAGGGATCAGTTACAATAGAAAACATTAAGTATAACTATTGAATTTTATTATACAAAGCAATGGAAAAGGTAGAAAATAGTGAATGAGAGAGGGAAATTAGAAAAGGGAAAACAAATCTTGGGTTGGAGTGTGAGAGTATGTGATTCGTTGAGATTATATGTGTTTGAAAGTACACACATGAGAATAAATCTTCAAAGAAATGTGGAGTGGTCTTGAGGAGGCTAATAAAATTTATATTTATGGAGTAGATAAAAATGAATCATATGGAGACAACTCTTGAAATATTGGAAGTTATTAGTCCATGAGAGTGGATTCTCTTGAGGAGTAGAATGTTAAACTTATTGAGAGAAAGGGTGAGAGTCTATAATTTGTGATTGATAATTTGTAGATGAAATCTCACTATGTACAAGCATAGTTATGGTAGAAGATCTTATAAAAGAAGATGGTTGTAATAATTATAAGGTGACTTACTTTTAGAAGTAAAAGTTCTTCCATGGAGAAAAATATCAAAAGAAGAAAGGAAAAAATAGGAGAAAGTGTTGATGGAAAATATGGATGTGAAAGTTGTTGATTCACTTGTAGAATTATCATTAGAGAAAGAGGAATATGAGGTAGATTGGTCATGTAGGTGGTATATAATGAGAGAGATAATTTATACCAGAGGAGGAGTATATAGAGTAGAAGTGAAATATTGTGTCCTTGGAGAATATAAAAGAGTTAATAATTTATGAGTATTAACATGAGACTAATACAAACTCTTACAAGGACAATCATGAGACTAATATTAGCTCCTTTTGAGAAACCACACTAGAAAAAACCTACAGAAGATGAAGAGTCACAATGTAGAAATTTATTTATTTATAAACTACCTACACACTAGAAGGCAACTATGGAAGATTGAGAGTCACAACTTATAATTCCACACTAGGTATTCATTTGAGATTTAAACTAGGGTTTCCATAATGAGTACACAATGCTTTAATTAATTAAGCTTAACCCCTTAGAAAAGGCTGCCAACTTATTACAACATGCTAGTATTTATATTTTAAATGTCATTGACAATCTCTCATTATAGAACTATCTTGAGAACTTTTACAAAATCACCCTAGAAACATTTGGAATAAAATTGTTGTAACTTTTTCTATAATAAAAGTAGATGATTTTTTTAAAATGTGTTGTTTTATTTAACATTCTCAAATACATTATAAGATTGTTGGTCCAACCAATGTTTACAAAGGATCTGTATACTTTTAAAATATGTTACTATTAAAAATGGTACTTGTATACACCAATATTATTCTGGAGATAATTGATTAAATATGAAGATATTTAATTATTCCTCTACTATATAAATAAATTTAATAATTTATTTATATAGTTAATTATTTCTAATTCCTCCCACCTTAATTCATTTCTTCTATTTTCCTAATTAAATAGGCAAATTTAATTAATTAATTAATTAAATTATTCATCACCATTAAAATTGATTTTTTCATTAAAATTTGGACACATGTTTCCTAACCTTTAACCACCCAACCTAACCACCTTCTTGCCTACACCATCCAACCTAACCATGGGTTTAACTAACCCTATCTCCTCCAACTTCCTCATCCTAACCTCTTGTGGGTTGGTTATCTTCTCTTGAGGACACATGGCATCTTTGCCACATGTGCTTCATCTCCTTGCCATTTGCCTTCTTGTTGGCACTTGTTGGAGATTCCTTGACACTTGTCCCTTTAGGGATGACAAGTTTCCTATCCTTCAACCTCCTCTCTAACTTCCTCATTTTCAACCATTGATCTCTCTAGACCAAATCTTCATCGTTGAATCCTGCCACCTTAACTTTGGCTCTTCTCTCCCCTTAGGCTATCTTCATCCCTTGGAGGGTATTTTGTTGTTGCAAGGGGCCTCTTTGTGGAGGGCCTGCTTGTCCTTGCTATGGTGATTTTCAGGGTTTCCTCTTGATGGTTGTGGATGCTTCTCTTTTCCTATTTTTCTCAAGAGGTTCTCTATTGTTGTTCAGGCTTTCTTCTTTCTTCTTTTCTCAACCTATCCTATTGAGGTGGATTATTCTTCTATTGAGGGGAAGAGTTGTGGGCTGAGATTTGTCGGAGGGAACTTGTTGGGGGCTTTGGATGCCCTATTTTTTGAGGTTGGCTGTTTGATTGCTTCTCTCTCCATGTTGTCGAGTTTCTGTCTCTTTTCTCTTATGGAGGTGGAGATTTTTATGGAGCTTGTCTTCTTGGAGTATTTATAGATTAGGTCTCTCTATTGATGGTTTGTGTCTCTTTTTCCCCTATAGAGATGAGTCCCTATCCTATTGAGGTAGAAAGGGGCTTTGCTGGAAGGGGGTGAATGTCAAATGCTTTGAGTCTGTTGGCTTCATCTTGTTGGTTGTGGGTGTCATTTCTAAACCCACTCTCAAAGGTTTGAGGAGCCTTTCAAAACCCTTTGGTCCCATATTACACTTGGATAGGCTGGATGCTAGCAGTTTTCAAGGGCCCTGTTTTGCCAATGTTGGTTTTTGGTTAGGGTTGGGCCTTGAAGCTTTATGTGGCCTTGAAACTTTGTTGTAGGTTGAGGGAGCCTGGGAAAACCCTCCTTGTCGGCTAAGGATGCCTGAAAAACCCTCGTTCTTTGTTTTCCAAGCTCTTCTATTTGTTGTTTAGAGATTTTGCTATTGCCGACCTTCTTTGTATTGTTTATCTTTGGTGGTGTCTGTCGTCTAGTTGGCTATGGTTGCCTGTCTTCTTGTCTATGTTTTTTGCAGCCTTTAGTTTTTGAGATTTGGATGCCTGTAGGTACAGAAGGTTTCAGGTCCTTTCTAAAACCTATAGTTCGTAGTCTGATAGTCTAGTCCATTTTGCGATGACTGCTCTCTGATGTAAAGGGTTTCGGGGCCCCTTCAAAACCTATTTATTCCTAACAAAAAAACATATAGGATCATTGCATTGTGATAATGGCACTCATTACATTTTTAGCATAGCTATCATGATAATTTAGAATTGCATATCATTTATTTCATAGAATTGCATCATTTCATTCTCGTTTTTCAGGTAGTCATCTTGCAGATCATGCAACTGAAAGCCAACCTATAACCCCGCAAGATCTTTGAGAATAGAAAGCAATGAGATGGTTTTAGGGAGTGTTTTTTATCTTGTTTATTTTATTTTACTCTCTAATGTAATGTTTCATTGAATGTTATCTTTAATGATTGTTAAATGGTCTAATACACAAAATTTTACACAGAGTACTTAAAAAAAATTTATTTTTATCATATTTATAGATAAATATTATAATCAAAATAAAAACTAATTTAAAACTAATATATATATAGAATTGAAAAAATACATCAAGATTAGTATATCTTGATAGTTTACAAATTTATATAGAATATTGAAAATAATCTTTGTTTAAAAATATCTACAATAAAAAAAAAAATCAAGCATTTAAAAATAATTAGAAGTTAATAATTTAATCTATAATTCTTTTTAATTTTAATGTAATTGAAAGAAAGTATGAATTTAATATTAAAAAAAAAATCATACTAGAAATTTTAAAATAACTCTAAATTTTTATAAGAAAATTAATAAATAGCTTCTATTATAAATAGGATTGATAGTACATCTTAATTTCACACAAATTAATCTTAAATTTAAATCTCAACTAATCCATGAAAATAATATAATGCCAAAATTAATCTAAAATTACATCTTAACCAAAAGGATGAATCTACTATCTAATCAATCTGACAAAGTATCAATTAAGAATGAATAATTTTCTAACATAAATAAAAATTAATGAAAATTTAGATTATTATAGTTTTCGGAATTCAGTTGTGTACATTTTTCTCATCAAATTTGGGATCATACTATATGATCTAATTCATAATTCTGTTCTTTCTGATGAAAGATCATCCAAAATATTAATGAAAAAATCTATAAAGTTGAATCCAGAAAACTATAGTGATATTCATGTACAGTGGAAACTTCATAAGTTTAATTAAGATTTAAATTAGTGAAATAAAAATAGAAACGTAATAGTAAAATCAAATAGTTTGAGTGGAAAGGTAAAATCAGGTCACACTGGTTTGGTTGAAGGTGCGGGTGGGAAATCAACTTTTTAGAGGATAAAATGGGAAATTAGGTTTCAGCGATCAGGTGAAGTGAAGATATTGTGATAGGCAACCAAAACCATTGATCAAAATAATGTCATCTTGGAAATCTTCGCCTAATCAAGATAACTCTCTTATACGTTGGTCAGTGGAGCGATGGCGAAAGCCGAGGCGACCCATTTGCATTGTGTATTGGAAAGCAGGTAAATTGCATATCCAACAAATTGTACCGGGCATGTTAATGGCACCTGCATATATACAGATATATGCAGATTTATACGCATTCATTTCATATCCATCACTTCATTCTTATTACTTTCATCTCACCTTATTCGTTTGTTAAAAAGAATTTGGAATTTGGAGAAGAGAATGGCACAGAGAACTAATGAGCTTCTTTTTCTGATGCTTCTCATTGTGTGGGGTAGCTATGTGAGTGCAAGTAGAAAATTATTAACAGATAGCCCAAAAGTAGAAGAGGAAGGGTCTTCAAGTCCAAAGACCATCACCTTCTTTATGCACCACATAACGGGAGGACCAAACCCAACTGCCAATCGTGGACTTGGAGTTGCAGGATTTCCCATTGACACTGGCAATGCCATCTCTGGCCTGCCAAACCAGTTTGGAAACAGCATCAATTTCAATGGGAATGGGAACGGTCCTCTTCCATTGACCATTCGAAGTGGAGCCATCAACAATTCTCCTTTCTTTGGCCAGCTGCCCATCTCTTCCACCAACGGAGGAGTACAGGGCATAGGCTCACTCATTCCTGGCCTTGGCCTTAATGCACCTACCTTAGGCCTTCAGAACTCCTTTCCCAACACAAATATTATTAATGGCGGATTAAATCCTCTTGGAGGGTCCTCAGGTATCCCACTGAATAATGTGGTTGTGATTGAGGACACCCTGACAGAAGGTCCTGATCTACACTCATCTGCTATTCTTGGAAAGGGGGAGGGATATTATTATCACTTGCCCAGCCATGCTGAAGAGGAAGATCCCAATACAATATTGCTGGCTTTCACAGCCAAATTTGAAGGTTCTGAATATGGAGGTAGCAGTATTGAATTCTCAGGAAAAGACAACATTGCATTGGCACAGAGGGAGGTTGCAGTAGTAGGAGGGAGCGGGGTGTTCCATGACGCTCAAGGCCATGCTCTCATACAGACCGTTTCTCACACAGTCGATGAGACGCTGCTCAAATTCACCGCCACTCTTACCTATGAATGAAGTCATCCTCACGTTTCTCCTACTATGTTCTTCCATGTTTCTCACTTTCTTCTTATCTGCTTCTATTTAATGGCTATGTTCATTGTCAATAGCAGTTCGCCTTATGTGTTGTAAGTTTCACTCTCCAAACTCAATTAAAAAAAAATTATCATTTGCTTGATGTGGGATGCATTTTGATCTCTCTTCTGTTTGTGCTATGTTAAATCATATGTTTTTAATCCAACCTAGAGAAAGTATATATTCAAAATGATTAACTAAAAATCAATTGTTTTTCTCTTTTATTTATGGAAAATGAGGTTTCCTATGAGATAGGCTGATTAAATAAATGCACAAAATAATTATGGAGTTAGAAAATATACTTGAGAATGGTAATTTGATATTTGGTTTTTAAAAATTAATATAGAGAGGTATTTAAAATTTGATTATTGAAAAATGGTTTTGAACAAAGTACATTTTACAATCTATATTATGTCAAACATAGAGACATCTCTTTATATTAAATTAATTAATGAAGACAAGAAGCAAGAACATTATATAGATTCTTTACTACTTTTATTGTATCAAATTGAATTGTGTTGCTATTGATTAGTTAATTGTTCTAGAATATTTAATTAGGAGATAAGTACTTACTTTATAGAGTGAACATGTTATAAGTCTTTTGAATATTAGCAACATTGTCTCAAGTTGTATCAAACATGTATGTAATTGCT
Organism: Cryptomeria japonica; assembly: GCF_030272615.1. Classification (NCBI taxonomy): domain Eukaryota; kingdom Viridiplantae; phylum Streptophyta; class Pinopsida; order Cupressales; family Cupressaceae; genus Cryptomeria; species Cryptomeria japonica. The sequence continues at coordinate 529,677,781 of NC_081415.1, forward strand.
TTAAGGTAAGGGGATTAGTTAACTCAATTTGAATTTTTTAATTTTTAATTTAGAAACAACAAATGTATACATATATGTGTATGTCTATGTTTGTATGGATATATGTACATATGCATATATGTATATGTATACTTATCATATGTATGTGTATTCATACCATTTATAAATATATACATCTATTACCATATTATTTGAAAATAAATCTTATGTAAGAATGTCTTAAAGATAATATTTTGTCTTTTTTTCATTCATATTTTATAATTTGAGTCATGTAATTTAATTGTCACTTTTTCTAATTGTTTATGTAGATATTTAAAAAAAATTAATTTTGAGATATACATATACATATACATATACATATATATATATATATATATATATATATATATAGAGAGAGAGAGAGAGAGAGAGAGAGAGAGAGAGAGAGAGAGAGAGAGAGAGAGAGAGAGAGAGAGAGAGAGAGAGAGAGAGAGAGAGATCTAAAAATGGGAGATCAATTTTTTAAAACTTTTGAGAAGATATCTAATAGACTTGCTCCCATGAATGAACGGCTTTTATGAATATCAATTGTTCAGTATTCTAATAAGACATGAATATGGTAAGCTAATTGATACAACCTTTAAAAAAATTAAAAAATATATAAACAATAAAATAATAAAACTATAAAAGAGACACTCAAGTTTTCATCCTAAAACAACATGTTTATAAAACATGTAATATACACCAAATAAAAATTGAAGAAGACTCTATTATAATTGTTGATCTTATATCACCAAAAATATGATAAAAGTGGTTGAGAAATTTTTATTTTAGTGTGTATGGGATTTGAATAAATGACATTTTTAGATTGAAATGAAGCTAAGGTAAAAAAAATGCTTCCTACACTAATCAAATAGTAGAGATGAATATAAAATACGATTCAAAATAATATGTAGGAAAGAAACAAAATAATAAAATCATTCATGATGTATTTTAGAAAAATACCGTGGGAAAAAATATTTCCTTTAATGTTCAAACTGATGTATTAATTAGCAACAATATTATTTACAATGCAATTTAGGCAAGGAGAATTCATAAGGGTCAACATTAACACTTAGATTTGGAGTAAAACCACTCGTATAAGTATCTAAAAAATACACTATACAAAATCCATTATGACCACCCAATAAATAGAGAAATAATACCTAAAACCACCAAATGACAATTACAAAACCATTAGCTAATACCACTCAAAAGTGGTGTCCAAATCTCCTATCCATATTTGAATGCCTAAATCCCAAGAGAATTGATATGCTATTTTTTTTATATAATGTCATAGTTATACTCGTAAATTAGGTTCTAAATTTCCCTTGTTGAAACTTTCCAAATACGTTTTATGATAGTAATAATGATTTTATGATAGTAATAATGATTTTATGATAGTAATAATGATATGTCATAGATGCTAATCTTATTGATGCTAAGCATCTTGTTTGCAGGTTACATATTCAATGTTGCAGGTTGTGAACATGCTTCTACGAGATAGTTCCCCATTACAAGTGAATGCATGCCTCATTGGTTTTACGAGTTTATTTTATTCTAGAATAGACATACTTTCTCTGTTCATTCCTTAACATTTGTTCATTTTGTTTTATAATAGACACACTGCCTCATTTTGTTCATTCATTGTTCATTTTGAGTTTATTTTGGGTCAAATTTGAAGAAAGAGCATGCACAAAAGGAGGTGGAGTTGCTAGAAACTGACTATTAAACTAAGTTATTGATTCTTCACTAAAACCCTTGGATCCTAATTTTGATTCTACCTGGGTCCTGGTCCGAGCCTGATTTCCCTTGGATTCCTCCAAGGTCCTTCTTAGGTGGCTGGGTTCTCAGTGATTATTCATCATCGGTTGTGCCTAATTTTGTGGCAAATTAATAAAGTAGTACTGGCTACAAAGTGTACAATTTAAATTGCTATCTCATATATGTTGCAACCTTTTGTAAGGGATGTGATCTGACCCAAACTGCTATTCAAATTGTACTTGTCATAAATACACAGTTGGTCATCATTGGTGCAATCTGATCTTTATTTCTATTTTTATTTATTTATTCATACTGTCATAAGGATGTGAAACTGCTATTAGTGATTTCTTATTGGTCAACTGGTTATCATATTGATTAGTAATCAGCTCTGAGATCTTCCAATAGTTATAGTGGTATTATTTATCACTAGATTTTTTCATCCTACTATCTTGATGACTAGATCTGGTATTGTCAATTATTTTCTGAGGGTTTCAAGACCTAATTGAGAATCATTAATCAAATCAGTTTCTGTATCTATGCAATTCACTGTATGAGTGTTTACTTTTATTTCATTTCAGTCTGTCATAAACTAAATAAATTCAAGATTACATTTTCTCTTAGTTTCTTTTATATCATTGGAGTAGATTTTATGTCATATATATATATATTTGTGTGTTTGTATGGATGTACTCGTACCCATACCCAAAGATTTTTTTGTCGATTCCATGAATCTATACCCGATTCCGTATCCATATGTTTACTCGAATCGGAAAGTTAGCTGTGAAATTATCTAAAAGCCATCTTGTTTCATGTATGACTTATGAGGGGCTTCTAATTGACATAGAACTGATGAAATTGACCTCAAAACTCCACCTTTTCAGGCCTTAAACTGATGATGAACTTAGAAATCCACATTTTCTCTAAAAACTAATGCCTGAACTGATGAATGATACTAAGAACTTACATTCTAACTTGAATTTCACTTAACTAAAACTCCCACCCTTTAGTCATTTCCATATGCATGTTTATGGTAGTCCAATCTATTAAAAAATACTATCATGACTACACTTTCATTTCTCATAGAAGGTGATCATATCTCCATGTTGCATTGTCTAATCTCAAACTTATTGTCATGTGCCTCTGTATTTAGAACCTGATTTCTATCACAATCCTTATTATTCACTCCTCATTACTAGTTTGCAACACTGTATCACCATTGTCTAGAGCCTCTGTGCATGTCTTATGACTATTACATCTTTGAATGCCTTTGAGTTCTTTTTTTTCTTTGATAGACTTGATCTTCTTATCTCTCTATGATTGTACTTTGTCTTTGATTTGCTTTGCGACAAGGCTTTTATGGACTACAATTGGCATTGATGAAATCTCCTTGTATTTCCCTTAAGTTTGGGGTCTTGAAATGGAGTGTACTCCTTATGATGGCACTATCTACTTTGTGTTCGACAATACTCTCATGTCTCCAACTCAAACGATTTCATTTATGACTAGATATATCTTTGTAAGTGCCTTATTTGTTAATCATTATCTCCTTGAGCTGAGTATGCCTAAGACTGAAATAGTGTTCTTGATAGTCTTGTTGCTCACTATTTTGTAGAGTTTTCCTTAGGCATGTGCACTATCACATGTTGCCCTTTAAACAAGGTCTAGGACTATACCTAACCCTACATTGTTATCCATGACTGCATACTGAGTTCTAGGTCTCTATCTTTATAATATCCTCCTTTGATAATATTTTTAAACAACAATATGACTATCGGTATGACTATTTATGAATGCTTTATGTATTGGATGCAAGACATTTTTTGCATTTACTATTATGGTTCCTTGTGATAAGTCTTCTCATGCATTCTTGTAGCTATTTCATCTTTATCTTCCTGATAATGAAGTACCTACTGTGTGTAATCCTTTGTAAGCTCATTGATATTAATCCTTTGTAATCGGCAAAAGTCAACCCAATGGTAACACCGATAAGTAGAAGCATGTGATTAGGATAGCATACACTGTTTAAGTCCATTGCCAGAACACACACTAGTGGCAATGGAGAAATCTTGTCTTGCAGATAGTCGATGAGGCTATCAGTACGACTTATCCCGATGGACACTAGCAAAAAGTAAAATGCATAAGCAAAGGTTACAACGATAAAGGGTCATCGGTGTAGACAAAAGCAGTCAGGATTTTTTTCTTTTTTAAATGTTGAGGAAGGTCGGAATTTCAGCGAACACCACAAGACAACCGAAATGTTGCCATTCCTGCAATGAAAAAAAAATCGCACGATGCAACCTTGTTCGTCGTCTTAATCGTCAAAATTTTGATATCTCCTTGAAGATGGTCCATCGACAGAACACACACTAGCGACAATAGAGAAATCATGTCTTGCCAATAGCCGATGAAGCTATCGGTAAGACTTATCCCAATGGAAACTAGCAAAAGTAAAATGCATTGGCAAAGTTTACGACATTAAAGGGTCATTGAAAAAGGTTACGACGATAAAGGATGCAACGAGGTTGGAATTTTGATGTCTCCTCGTCAAACAAACATGCCGCCTAGTGGCAATGGAGAAATCTTGTCTTCTCAATAGCTAATGAGGCAATCGATAAGACTTATTCCGATAGAAACTGCCAAAGTAAAATGCATTGGCTAAGGTTACGACGAGAAATAAAGGGTCATCGACAAAGATTACAGCGATAAAGGATGCAACAAGGTCGGAATTTTGACATCTCCTCATCAAAAAAACATGCCGGCGGTGTATAGAAATTTCTGACGTGGTATCGTCTGAATTTTGACATGAATCCCATTGTCGAAATCATCGATGAAAAATAGTGACGAACAAATACATCCAAATTTTGATGTTTAGTTGTCTGAGTTTCGACAAATGATCATCGGAAAAATGCTCCAAATGTACTAGTGTGGTAGCATAATTATCTCAGACATGAATCATCAATAAGCATCTTTGTTTATATCAACAACCCGAAGTGAATCCATGTCCACAAATTCTAACACTTACCTTCTTCTTCATTTGCCCGATTCTCCTCTCAACTAGTTTGTCAAAGTGACAAACTCATCACTCCTTACTCTTCCTCTTCCTATCCCGGTAGCTCATCATACTTTCCCTTGATGATCCGTTACACATCACTGATTTCACATGCTGGAGGCTTCCTCATGTTCCACTTTGGTCTTCTGGTATAAGCCTTCAACCACCTACCTTATATTTATTGACTGATCTATCCCAGAGATTTATAATGCATTCTATGTATGTTGGGAGATAAGTTAAGTATTACCACTTACTAGTGGAAGTAGATCCTTATCATTTGTTGGCCAATAACTGGTGGGAACCCGTTTGTCATTACATTGTGCACTTTGCTTTCGGTATTGCACCAATATGACTTCCCCATTTGAGCAGACACAACTTTAACTTGACATATAACCCGGTAGAATTCCCATATGTCTTCCTTACTATCTTGAGGCAACACACTTTTTGTCATTCTTCTCTTCATTCCGTGACAACATCTTTATCCTATGGGAGTCCTATTGTATGAGATCAAAGAAACAACATACCAGTTGTCTGGCCTTCTTCATTAGAACAACCTTTCTTTTTTACCGGTCACAATCCTTACTGGTTGGAAAAAACATACTGCCAACACATCACTCACCAGTTGACATTCCATAACGCCAACTGTCTCCAATGCCTATTCACCGGTCAACATCCCAACAATCCAAACCGGTTGACATGCCATATTTACTGGTGATAAGCTATACTGGTAACATGCTATATCAGTTGACATCAATGACACCATTACCGGTTGACATCAATGACAACACAATGCCAACAATCTCTCCCTTTGGCATTGATGTCAACACATGTATTATCCGATATACTACTGGTTTTTTCTCCCCCTTTGACAACAATGGCAAAGGGTACTGATAGAAATTTCTACCGGTTGCTTCTCCCCCTTTGACCATTATACTCTACATCCTCTTATCCAACACACTTGACATAGAGGGCTTAGACACCATTTGAAACCAATTGTATATACCAATTTGATACCAATTGTTGAAAAGTGTGTCAGTGAATTTCACTTACCTGCCGGTCAGACTGCATGTTCTCCCCTTTGATATGCAGAAAGTTATTCTGACACCATTTTGCTGATACCAATTGTTGATGTTGACATTGATACCAATTTGATATCACATGAATATCCTCCCCCTGTGCAGGTAACTCTTTCGCTTTGGCTAGCATATGGCTCAAAAATCAAGGGATGTAAAGTTGTGAACTCCCCTTGAACCATAGATCTCAGGTTTTCCTTGGCTGTCAGGTTCTAAACTTGGGCTCCTATCTACACCTTGTATTGGTAAAGATGAGAATATATACTTTACATATGATCTTGTACTTCCATGATATCCATCACAACTTGTGACATGATCTTACTTAACCACAATGCCAAGCCACATCATCATCATGTCAACTATCAAACCGGTTAAGTCAAAATGATGCATGCATATAAGGTTGACTACTAGACCAACACATTGTCATTCAGGTCTTCTCCAATATCACTTGAGACATAAAATCCTCAATCCAAGCGACAGGAGTAACTACAATGATCCCAGATCACATTGACTCATATTATCTGCAATACCGGTTAATATCCACACCAATAACATACTCTACATGCCGGTTTACTATACCAGACCAATATTTCTACTAAAACATTTTGTCCATCATCCTCTGTCTTCTTGTGTCAAGTGCCTCTGATCCCAACTGTAATTTGAACCCTCCATTGACACATACAATAATAATCCATCTCTCATATGTAGATGTGTAGCTAAGGCAACAACTACACACACTGTCATCTCATCTTCTTCCTTTATGCCGACAACAACTTGTCCTTACATTTGTCCTTTTCAACTATGTGGGTGAATGATGTGATCAATATGAAACTCCTCTTGATTCTTGCAACTCCTTTAAGCCTTAGGAGATATCACCTGTGCATTGGATTCATAGTGTCGGTCCATGGTTCTACTCTCTTGCTTCTTCCTCCATACCTACTTGATCTCCCTTTCCTCATTTGCAGTCTTTGGAGTAGTACTGACTTCCTTTTGTTGATTGGTCCTTGCTCCAAAAATATTGTTGTAGTAGTAGACTATGTTCATGCCAAACAACTGATTGAAGGACCTTCTATCAAACCGGTTTGATCTTCTTCTCCAAACCATGTCATTGTGACCAACAAATGGAACAAAAGAGTTTCTTGACATTCTAGGAGCTCTTCTGATTTTGTTCCATGCAAAACTTTGTCTTTCATACATTCTATTATCTCTTCCATGCTGACCATAGTTGCTATACCTTGCAATTTTGTTGGAAGAAAAGGTGGAAGGGCTACCAAATGTTTGAACATTCTTCTTCCTACACTCATGACTTCTATGGCCAAAACCATTACATCTTTGACAAACTGAATTGCTATTCCTAGGAATTTTTTTTTGTCTATTCCTATACCTCATTTTGCATTCATCTACTCTATGGCCATATCATTTACATGAAAAGAAGCAATTGGAGAAGGAGGGATTATCACTTACAAACTAATTCTGCGAAACATGTGGTGATCTTGCAGATTTGGCTTCTCGATTTCTGCTTCTCTGGGGATTGTTCTTGGGAACAATAACATCTCTTTGTCTTCCATCGATAGGAGGTCTACGAGGTTGTTTTCTCACGTTCTTATTTATGATGGAGACATCTTCTCTTAGCCTCCCTTTCCCTTTTGGATCAATATTATTCCTCCTTGTAGCACTGGTTTTTATTCTCATGTCTTCACTGATTGTAGTTAGGTCAATCTTCTTCCTAGGACCATTTCTGACAGTGAAGGTCTATCCTTTGTTATTCCTACTTGAGGAGACAAATTGAATCTCTTTATTGGAGACAACTCTGCTTGTGGAGCACTCCCCAGTATCAAATCCTAATCCTCTGGTATCCTTGGAGTGCTTTTGTTTATTCAACATTATATCCAAGGCATCAGTGCTGCCATCAAACTAGATCCTCACCTTGAGCTCATCTTGACACTTCTCAAGGTATTTTCAAAGATTCTCCATTTCTCCCTTTAGCCTCTAACATTCTTTATCATTTGTCTCCACTTCTAGCTCCAACTCCTCACATCTACTCTTCTTGGCATCAAATACTGGTTTCAATTCACCAGTCATTCTTTTGGCCTCTTCAAGTTGAGTGGTCTATATGATGATGTTTTTGTTTGACACTTCAAGGCATATTTTCATCTGACTTCATTCTTCATGAACTATATTTTTGTAATTCTTAAATTCATTTCTAACAATTTTAAACTCTTCAAGAGCACTTACCAATTCACCTTCAAAGTCAATTTCAGCCTCAACTTCTTCTTCATCCTCTTCATCACTGCCAAGCACATCTTGCCGGTAGGATTGATCTATGTTATCCCTTTTTGATGTGTGCATTTCACTTTCTGTCTCTTGAGCCATTAAGAGATTGGTTTCTTCTTCATCATTGCTGCAGTAGCTGGCTAGTCTAGATCCATCATATGTATGTTCATGTTTCTCATTTCTCTTCTTACTCTCACAAACCAGTTTTGTAGTGCTAGGTTCGTTTCCATAGAGCTTCTTCAATCTATCCCACAAACTCTTTGCAGATTTGCATATGTCCACCTTTGAATAAACATCACCGGAAAGCCCACTGAGTATAGCTTTCATGGCTTCATCATTGCACATAGATCTTCTTTCTTCTTTAGGACTGGTGGGAGGACTGACAATACTAGAGAGACCATTAACAACTGACATCCAAACATCACAACCTAAAGAGGATAGGTATACTTCCATTCTACAACTTCAAATGGAATAGTTTGACCCATCAAATACTAGAGTAGTGGTTGACACAAAACTGACCATTGTGTTCACAAACCAGAATCTACACAAGTTGGAGAAAGATTATCTAGTTAGGAACCTAAGCTCTGATACCAATTGTAGAACACAAGATACCACTGAGAGAGGGGGGGTGAATTAGTGGTTTCCAAACTCAACCCTTTTAATCCTAAATGTGAGTACCAGTTAACATATCAAGGACCAAGTAAACATACTAGTGAGATAATTGAAGAGATTAATATACAAGTAGACATAATGACACATCACATAACACTAGATATATGAGGAAAACCCAATATGGGAAAAACCTTGGTAAGAAATGCTGCTAGAGTGTACTCTTCCAATCCAGAATCACAATAAACAACTGAATAAAAAGTTTAAGGCACCAACCCAAGAAGCACCAACCCTTGCACCGAGCACCAACTCAATGATTACAATGACTGTAAAAAATACAATAGTAATACCTCGGTTACAAATGAGTTTTGTAACCTCTACACTTTAATTCTCTCTTCCAGTTTAACTCTTCTCTTCCAGTTTAACTCTGCTCTATTCTTGACTTTACCAGATGAACCTCTTTTCCTCTCTTTGCCTTTTTTCCTCGCTCTGCTGCAACCTTATTAGTTCAAACACTTTTAGTTAAGTGAACTGATAGTCATTGTAAATGCTTCACCGGTTATCTCAACCCTTACCATTTGAATCTCTTTCTGCTACTCTACCTCTTCTCTACTTTTTTGAATCTCCTCAGGCACTTACTTTGCACCGCTTCACTCTCTACTACCTTGTTATGGTTCTAACACTATCGGTTCACTTGTCTGCTACAATATTTAGCAACTTACCGATTACTTTGACCTCATTGGTTAAACTCTCTTACCGGTTCTCCTTCCAAGGTGAACTCACAATACTAGTTCCCACTTTTTGACCAACTTTGACACTTAGATGAACATTTTGCATAAAACCTTCACTTTCCGACACCTATAACTTTTAAATAGTTAAGAATTTGAAGATGATGTAAACTAGTGATTTGTAACATCATTTTTGTAGATTCTAAATATATTTTTTTCAAATTTTTTTGAATAAAATTTTATTGATTTTTCCATCTCCCTCAAAAGTAGTTTTTTACAGCAAACAACATTTTTTAAGAGTGATGTGCATCCTGAAACGTATAAATTTTTTTCTATAAATGATAAAAACTTATCTCTTTTAAATTTTGGTTTTTAACATCAATACCCAAGGCATGCAGTTGGTTTGATAGTGATATGTTGAATATTTTTTATTTTATTAAGTTTTGAAGTCCGACTAATTATAATTTAGATATAGGTGTACGTTTGAACACATAACTTGCTCTATATATATCAAAATTAAGTTTTATTTTTTTTGTTAGAAAGAAGACATCAATACCTAGGGCATAGATATTTTTCAGATTTTTTTTGAATTAGTTTACTATTTTTCCCAATGCATTGAACAAAGAAGTTCATGTTCGGTGAAAAACCTACATTCATAAAAAATAAAATAAAAATATATTAATGAACTTAAATATATTAAAAATCATACTATTTGGAAAACTTATAATAAGGACTAAATCCTTAAGAAAACAAAACTTCTAAATGAATTCGTTTGACCCCTCAAAAGCTAACGTAAAATTGATTTTTTATCAGCATTTGATAGATGCAAAGGAGACTCCATTTCAAGTATGATTTAGAAGTAGAGAGGTTCTATCCAAGAAATTTTGATCTAAGAGCCTTTGATCTAACTCTCTTCTATTAATTACTTCAAATGGGACCTCTTAAAGCTTAAATAATTATATTTTCCAAAAAATGTATGATTTCAGCAAAAATCAGGATGTACCAAAAAGTGGGAACCAACTTTGTGAGTTCACCCTCCAACACTCAATCATTGTGATCTTCTGTAGTTTTCTGTTAATACTTAGACTAATCAACTCTCTCTCTTCTCCAACATCTGGCTTGCAACATCAATTTACTAAGGCCTTTGGCCTGCATATTTATACATAGGCTTTCTCGCCAAAACAAAATTCAATTTTCACACGTCTAGGGTTTCTTCATCAACCACAAGGCATACCAAATCCAATCAGATCTTGTTCCTAGGATTGACCTCCTGTAATAGATCATGCAAAACGCCATTTGTCTTCTTTCCAGTACACGTTTTCTATAATTAGTAACCTACAAACTGATCACCGACCCTGCATCTGTCAATCACATTAAATGATCTCATCGTCCCTTTCTCCAGATCAAATCGCAGCCTGATGTCCTACTTCAATCATTGCATCAATTAGATCTTCAGTCTGCATCGAGTCGCAAGCCCCTACAACTCACTCTTGATTTTTGCAGTCTACATTAACAGTCGACCCAATCACCAACTACCTCATTCACTGATCTTTGTATGTTAGGTTTTCTACTTTACCACCTGGAAGCTATGTGTCTTCTTTGTCAGCATCCACCTCTTCTTAGTCCACTGTGTCAGTTCAGACTTAGTCACTGACCACAACACAATACCGGTGCATACTTTATACTACCAGTCTTCTTGCCCTACCATACACCAACCAGTCAACCTTCATGCCATGCTTTTCTCTATTCTACCAGTTGGATCACATTTGCCTTGTCACCACACTTGCCAATCCACAACATGTATCTAGAGCGAGTCACTATACACATGTCCATTTGATAGGAGATTTTTTCTTTTCCTCTTTTCTCTCTTACTGGTTGGCATTGACATGTGAACAGTCTCTAATGCACACCTCCTATCATACCGGTAGCATGATAATATTAGACATCAATCATCAACACACATCTCTTTTGATATCAGCAACCCAAAGTGAATCCATATCCACAAATTCTAACACTTACCTTCTTCTTCATTTGACCGGTTCTCCTCTCAAATGGTTTGTCAAAGTGACAAACTCATCAATCCTTACTCTTCCTCTTCCTATCTCCA